>NC_136276.1:1702097-2277097 GCF_964198595.1 Lampetra fluviatilis | reverse complement strand
CATATCACAGGCTGTGCGGGGAATCGTTGTATTTGAGTATGCGTGGGTGTGGTGGGAGGCAGTCGCCCTCCAACAACAACAGAGACGGAGGACAGAGGAGCGACGCTCACAACAACGAGCGGAGCGCCGGGTGTCTAAAACGCAGCAAGTTGGCACAGTAGGGGGCACAGGTGGAGCATCGTCTCAGTCAACAACTCGTGACACCTGGATATGTGCCGTGACCTCCTGCGGGCGAGCCTTCCACACTTCACGTGATCGCCTCGAGGTGCACCTAGCCTGGCACAAAGCGCCGGGGTGACGTCACCGCCACCTGCGAAAGGCGGTTGTTGTATGTCACATATATACATACACACGTGAACATGTGTTAGCGCGTGTCTGCGCATGCGTGTGTGTGTGTCTGTCGCTTGCGAGTCGCTCATCGCTCCGTGCGTTTTGACGCATTGACTATGCAAGCTCAAGCATCACCCACGCATCACCCACGCATCACCCACGCATCACGAGCCACACGGCGAGCAGTGTGCGGCTGTGATCCAGCGCTGTGGAGGCAGCAGCGAGGGTTGGTGGATCACTGGACACACACACACACGCACGCACACACACGCACACACACACGCACAACAACAACAACCGACATTCGCCACTAAGTGGCGGTGGCGTCACCACGACGCTTATTCCAGGCCATGTGCACCTTGAGGCCACGTGAAGTGTCGAACGCCCGCTGGCAGGAGGTCACGGGGCCGACCCAGCAGGTGCCACGGGTCGACTGACTGAGATGACCGAGATGACTGGCTGATGCACCTCCTGGCGAACGCACACACGCACACACACGCACACACACAAACACGCACACACACACGCACAGACGCACACACACGCACAGACGCACGCACACACGCACTCACGCACACACGCACGCCTTTCTCCGTGGGCGTCCGTACCCTGGCTCGCCAGGAGGTGCCGGCGGTCCAGCAAACCTGTGGACTCCCATCCGTGCCACCTGTATGGGATCGAGCAGTGGTTCTTCTTCACCTCGGGTGCTACGCAGCCCCTGGGGATGCGAAGAGATTCCCTTTCGGGGGGGGGGGGTGGTGCGAGGCACGGGCAATTTTTTTAAGGTAATTCATGGAAACACAAATTAAGCACGGGGCACGTATGTTACACTTTGTTTCATCAAACCCGATGTATTTATTAAAATAGTAAAAAAAAACACGATTTGGAACTGAAGGCGTGCAGGGCTGCGTTTAGAAAAAGGTGAATAACCACGAGGACCGAGAGTTGCGCTCCCTCCTCGCACGCTTGGCTTTTTCTCCAGGTGCACTGATCTCCACCCACGTGTAAATATTCGTGAGTTCGCCGACAACACCCTCACGTATAGAGGACGGCAGAGCTCGGGCAATGGTTGGTAGCGCCGGCTCGTGGCGTGTCTCGCCCGCGTCCTTCCGTGTCTGCGGACTCCTCCTCGTGTCCCTGAGTTATTCTGTCAATCTGCGCGGCGCGTTACACGTAGGGCATTATTATTATTTATGATTAGCATTCGCGAGAAAATACAACTTTGTTGTTCTGGGGGCGGGGAGGAGGGGGTCGCTGCATCCAATGCCTTGAACGGAATCTGCTGTGAGTCAAGCGCGCGGGTGATGGGGTGAGCTGGGGGAGAAGTTAACACCGACAGAGCCGAGCTTAGCGACACAGCAGGGGTGTACAAGGATGAGGAGGGGGGGCTGGAACGTGGCCAGGTGCTTGATGTATTGCGCCGCGGGAGCCGATGACGGCACGGGAATTTGGGGCGAAATCGCGTGAAGATGTTGGTGAGGTCGGAATCAGGCGCCTTGACCTGTGTGTGTGTCAGTAAGAGTGTGTGTGTGTCTCAGTGAGAGTGTGTGTGTGTGTCTCAGTGAGAGTGTGTGTGTCAGTGAGTGTGTGTGTGTGTCAGTAAAAGTGTGTGTGTGTGTCAGTGAGAGTGTGTGGGTGTCAGTGGGTGTTGGGAGCGGTGGTGTAGCGGTTAGCGCTACGCTGTTCTACGAACCTAGCCACCCGGGTTCGATTCCCGCTCACGGCCAACACCAGTGACGATTATCTGAACCCGGTCATGGGCCTCCCCTAGGTCGACTCAGCCTCTAATGAGTACCTGGTGCGGTGTGTAAACATTGTCATTGTGGAGACAAAGGCGGTCGGGCGTGCTGCTGGCCACCCACCTCCTCGTGTGCCATGCGGGCATACATACATAGCTGCTCGCTCATAGCGCGTGCTCCTTAAGTCTGTTCAGGCTATACGTGGGGTGTTTGTCCTCGTTGTCAACAATTCGCGTATCACCAGGGCGTGCCACAGTCCACACACCATTCCAGTATTCATTCTCACGCCATGTCGCATTGAAACAAGCCAGTAAGTATAAATGTGTCGTAACCCTCCACCACCCGACACAGCCAATTATTAAGGGATTTGTCACGTAAACAAAACGGCAAATAGTTACTATTTTAGCCCACCGGTGTGTTGGAGAGTAAATCCACAACATTTACAAATCCCTTACTAATTGGCTGTGTCGGGTGGTGGATGGCTACGACACATTTATACTTACGCTAACTAACCCAAAAACCTTTATGAACCAGTAAAGTGTTGCTATTGTTACACGAGTTTACCCACTCAGTACCATGACTCTTTATATGTTTGTACATGCTGTATGTTGAACTTCTTTCATACCGTACGTTGTCAACCGTTCTAATGGAAGGTGCGAGAGTCCTGCCAGGTTTATGCAGTAGGGGGCAATGCATTTCATTGAATAATTTTCGGGTATTATTTCAAACGTGGAACATTTGTACCATGAAACCGGCACACGCAATGTCCTTACTCTTGAAAGGTATGTCACGGGATCTTTTATGTCCACTGTTAAGCAGACGGCGCCTAGTGTTATTATAATGGTAAATACAACCGCTGTGTAAATCAGGGCGGCCGCTGCAATCGAACCGTGGACCTCTGTAACAATCGGAGAATGAGAATAAGTGTTCTCCTTTTTCTGGCAACAAAACAGGTGCTAAGATGTTAAACACCAAACTGAAACCTTTTACAAGGAATCATGTCTGCATTAGCCTTTTGGCGTCCTCTGGTCTAACACAGTTTGAGACGAGGCTCAAAAGAAAGCTGTCTCTGGTGTGGACCAATCAGTTTCAAAGACAATGCATTTATTATCAGATTATGTATTTTGTTTGCATTCTGACCACAAGTGTTGTGGTTAATGTAGACATGATTCCTTGTAAAAGGTTTCAGTTGGTGTCTTAACATCTTAACACAGCTTCTTAGGTTTTTTCGGTAAAGTCACGTAGAAAGTAAAATAAAATAAAAACAAAAATCACGACGTTTCGGAGGCAACACAAGTCTCCGTCATCAGGTGGGACCGTCACAGCCAGATTAGCTGTATCAAGTGAGGCAATGATTCAAGATGTAATCCCTTAAAAGCGAGTTGAGGGGGGAGGGAGAGGGAGGGGGGAGCTCATCAGACTATGGTAGCCAATGAAAGGAACGTATCGGGAGGGAGGGGGGGCGAGGCCAAAAGGGTGGGCGATGGACGTGGAAGCGCTTGTGCGCAAGCGGCCAATTACTGCACACGCCAACACAATGGAGCGATTGTGCGCAACATTGTGTTGGCGTGTGCAGTAATTGGCCGCTTGCACACAAGCGCTTCCACGTCCATCGGCCACCCTTTTGGCCTCGCCCCCCCTCCCTCCCGATACGTTCCTTTCATTGGCTACCATAGTCTGATGAGCTCCCCCCTCCCTCTCCCTCCCCCCTCAACTCGCTTTTAAGGGATTACATCTTGAATCATTGCCTCACTTGATACAGCTAATCTGGCTGTGACGGTCCCACCTGATGACGGAGACTTGTGTTGCCTCCGAAACGTCGTGATTTTTGTTTTTATTTTATTTTACTTTCTACGTGACTTTACCGAAAAAACCTAAGAAGATGATTCCTTGCAGTCACGAAAGCTTCAAATCTAGACTTAACACAGCTGTTTTGTTATTCTTGGTTCTTTCGGTAAAGTCACGTAGAATGAAAATAATAATCTGGCCAACTGCCAAATCGCTGTCCTTGGTGCTGACGTTAGAAAAACCGCCACTTTTTTCAAATTTTCTTGCTGTGGATTTCACACCTGATGATGATTGCTTGTGTTGCAGTCGAAACGTCGTGATAATTGTTATTGTTTTATGTTTTTATTATTGTATTATTTCCCTTCTACGTGATTTTACCGAAATAACCAAGAATATGAATCCCTGCAGTCACGAAAGCTTTAAATCAAAACCTGTTTTGTTGACAAAAAAAATGGGGAAAACCTATTCTCATATTTCGGTCCTGGCAAAAGCGGTCCCATGATGAAGCGGAGAAGGCTCTGCCGCTGGGTCAACGTCATCTCGCCCGATGTATTCCACACTCGTGAACTTGATGCGGTGCCAATTCGGATTGCGAACAGGAACAATGCCGACGATTGTTTACGCAGGAACGCCGCGCCGAGTCTTAACAACATTTGTGTTGACATCGTCCATTGGAATATTTCGCATTTCCATGAGCGAGCATTTTATTTGAGCGTCCGTGTGGGAGGAGACCGGAGAAACCCCCCAGCACTCACGCGAGGTGGTCACCTCAGCACCGCCATCCCCCTGCCACGCACCACTCACCGCTTGTTGTTGTTGTTGTTGTGTTCGTTTGCTGTTGTCCTTCCCCCCGCACATCCGATTAGCACGGTTGGCTACGTACGGTGCGAGAGAAATTCCACGTGCGCCGCGCAGCTCCACGCCTACACCAGCCGCCGGCAAGCAGCGGCGGCGGCGGCGGAGACCAATCCAACCACTGCCTCCCAATCAGCGCGCTCTCCAGTCCGATCCGATGCAGTGCCACTCCCTCTCCTCCATCCACCAACTCTCTTCTCGCCCGCTCTCCCTCCGTTGCCTTCGCTTCAATCTCTTGCTCCGCTCCTCCGCTCTCCAACCCCGTGCTCATCTCCCCCACCCCCCCCCCCCCCCCCCGTTTGGCCTCCATCCCCTACTTCCGTCCCCGTATCGCTCCCCTCCCTCCCCCTCATAGCCTCCCTCCCACCCCTGCCCACCCCTCGGCCTCCCTCCCCTTCCTCCTTCCGCGGCTCCCTCCCCCTGCTGCCCCGCTCCCCCGCCCTCTCCCGCGCTGGGTAAAGGGTTAAACCGTCGGTTTGCCCGCCCCTCCCGTCGCTGTGCGCGCATCGTTCCCTCTGCGCTCTCGCGGCATCCAAGCGGCGTGGCGGCGCTGCGCGCTGGAAGCGGGACTCCCCGCGTGTCGTCCTCTCCGCAAATTACATTTTGTGTGCCGGTTGTAGTCTTTGTTTTTGTATTACTGGCGGGTTGGAGGAGGAGGTGAGACGAGGTTGGGGGAGGGGAGTAAAGCGCTGCGTTGCTTTTTTTTTAGTTTTCTTTAGGCGCGGGCGAAAGCGGAGGTCGCGGAGAGACGCGGAGAGACGTGGAGTGGTGGTCAAATCGACTCCGTCGACACAGAGGGAGACGAGCAGAGAGACAGGCGGATGGGGAGATAGGCGGATGGGCGGGTAGGCGGCTCACGGACACTTGTATGCACACAGGGAGCTAGGACAAGAATACAGACGGGTCAGGTAGGTAGGACAAGCGAATTGACATTCCGACGGATGAATGGAAGAAGAAACGGACAGACAATAACAATTTGACACGATACGACGTTGACAATCTGTAACACCGTCAATGCATCGGTACACGTCAATACGACGGACACACGCTGTGAGTGTACATACCTAAGCGTTTGCCAACTGGACACACAGCCAGATGTATGCACACACACACGGACACACACACGGACACACACTCGCAATTCGGACGATGCACGTGCGCATCGGAGGACTCGACAGGTAATCTAGCGCGTTGACAGATGGACAGACGCCAGACACGCGAGACACTTCAAACTGGAGCAAGGCCACACACGCGAGGTGCAAACGAATATTAATTAGTTCAGCACATAAAGAAGAGGACGCTTTCGTCTGGTTGCGGGGACAGGGCAATTCGCGGCACACCTGCTCCTTCACACCGTACGTGCACACGCACACACGCGCACACACACGCACACACACACACACGCGCACACACACACGCACACACACGCGCACACACGGGGGTGGGCATCGGTCCTACCAGCTGCCTCTCGACAACTTGAGCGTGAGACGACGAGCAGAGACGATAACGATCCAAGGGGGAGGAGGAGGCGGGAGGAGGACCAAGGAGTGAGAGGAGAGGCAGAGGCTCGGGACCCCCTCCCAGAGACCCCGATGCCAGCTCTACCCCAGCAGCAGCAACAGCAGCGGGGCAGCCAAGGCCCCCCACTCCTCTCGTCGGGCGTGGCCAAGGGGGAACGCAGTGGGGCACGGGGGGCCCCCAACTCGCGTTTCGCCTCGGGGCCCGTGGAGGTGAGACAGAGAGAGAGAGGGGAGAGTGAGAGGGTGAGTGTGAGAGATGGTGAGTGTGTGTGTGAGAGATATTGAGTGAGTGTGTGTGAGTGTGAGTGTGTGAGAGATATTGAGTGTGTGTGTGAGAGATATTGAGTGAGTGTGTGTGAGAGATAGTGAGTGAGTGTGTGTGAGTGTGAGTATGTGAGAGATATTGAGTGTGAGTGTGTGTGTGAGAGATATTGAGTGTGAGTGTGTGTGTGAGAGATATTGAGTGTGAGTGTGTGTGTGAGAGATAGTGAGTGTGTGAGTGAGAGTGTGAGTGTGTGTGTGTGTGAGAGAGAGGAGTGTGAGTGTGTGAGAGAGATATTGAGTGTGAGTGTGTGTGAGAGATATTGTGTGTGTGAGAGATCTTGAGTGTGTGTGTGTGTGAGACAGAGGAGTGTGAGTGTGTGTGAGAGATATTGAGTGTGAGTGTGTGTATGAGAGTGTGAGTGTGTGTGTATGAGAGTGTGAGTGTGTGTGAGAGAGATATTGAGTGAGTGTGTGAGATATATTGAGTGTGAGTGTGTGTGGGAGATATTGAGTGTGAGTGTGTGTATTATAGATATTGAGTGAGTGTGTGTATGAGAGATATTGAGTGAGTGTGTGAGAGATATTGAGTGTGAGTGTGTGTATGAGAGATATTGAGTGAGTGTGTGAGAGATATTGAGTGAGTGTGTGTGTGAGATTTTGAGTGTGTGCATGAGAGATATTGAGTGTGAGTGTGTGTGTGTGAGATATTGAGTGAGTGTGTGAGAGATATTGAGTGAGTGTGTGCATGAGAGATATTGAGTGTGAGTGTGTGTGTGTGAGATATTGAGTGTGTGTGTGAGAGATATTGTGTAAGTGTGTGTGAGATAGAGTGTGAGTATGTGATATATTCAGTGAGTGTGTGTGTGAGAGATATTGTGTAAGTGTGTGTGAGATAGAGTGTGAGTATGTGATATATTCAGTGAGTGTGTGTGTGAGATACTGAGTGTGTGTGTGTGAGATGTTGACTTGTGTGTGAGAGATATTGAGTGAGTGTGTGAGTGTGTGAGAGATATTGAGTGTGTGTGTGAGAGATAGTGAGTGTGTGTGTGTGAGATATTGACTGTGAGTGTGTGTGAGAGATATAGAGTGAGTGTGTGTGAGAGATATAGAGTGAGTGTGTGTGAGAGATATAGAGTGAGTGTGTGTGAGAGATATAGAGTGAGTGTGTGTGAGAGATATTGAGTGAGTGTGTGTGAGAGATATTGAGTGAGTGTGTGTGTGAGATATTGAGTGAGTGTGTGTGAGAGATATTGAGTATGTGTGTGAGAGATATTGACTGTGAGTGTGTGTGAGAGATATTGAGTGAGTGTGTGTGAGAGATATTGAGTGTGTGTGTGTGTGTGTGAGAGATATTGAGTGTGTGTGTGTGAGATGTTGACTTGTGTGTGAGAGATATTGAGTGAGTGTGTGTGAGATGTTGACTTGTGTGTGAGAGATATTGAGTGTGTGAGTGAGAGATATTGAGTGTGTGTGAGAGATAGTGAGTGTGTGTGTGAGAGATATTGAGTGTGTGTGAGATATTGAGTGAGTGTGTGTGAGAGATATTGAGTGAGTGTGTGTGAGAGATATTGAGTGTGTGTGTGTGAGAGATATTGAGTGTGTGTGTGAGAGATATTGAGTATGTGTGTGAGAGATATTGAGTGAGTGTGTGTGAGAGATATTGAGTGAGTGTGTGTGAGAGATATTGAGTGTGTGTGTGTGAGAGATATTGAGTATGTGTGTGAGAGATATTGAGTGTGTGTGTGTGAGATATTGACTTGTGTGTGAGAGATATTGAGTGAGTGTGAGAGAGATATTGAGTGTGTGTGTGTGAGATATTGAGTGTGTGAGAGAGATATTGAGTGTGTGAGAGAGATATTGAGTGTGTGTGTGAGGGGAGCGGTAGTGTAAGTGGTCAGCGCATCACCCAATGAATCCTGCGACCAAAGTTCGATTCCCTTCTCACGACCAATGTCAATGACGGATATTTGATCCGGTCTTGGACTTCCCCTAGGTCGGCTCAGCCTTAAATGAGAACCTGCTGCTGTGATGGCCGCCGGCACCCGCGTGTGCCGTGCTCGCTCACAACACTTGCCCCGTTAGTTTGTTGTAGGCTGCACGGGAGATCTTTGTCTTGTTGTCGTTGTACGTTAGTTAGGGTGCGGATGTGTGTGTGTGCGTGATAGTATACCAAGCAGCTTCTGTTTAGCCGAATAGAAAGGGCTAAACGGGCGCGGCACGGGATGGAGAAGGGATGGGCTGCAGATGTGGTACAGGAGGTTCATGAAGGATGCTGATGGGGCAGTTGGAGGCAGTCGCCCTCCAACGGAGAGCGACGCTCACAACTATGAGCGGAGCGCTGGGCGGCTAATAACGCAGCAAGTTGGCGCAGTGTGTAGCACAGGTGGTGCATCTGCCAGTCATCCCATTGAGTCAACCCATGGCACCTGGGTCTGCCCCCGTTACTTCCTTGCCAGCGGCTTCAAGGTGTCACGAGTGGTGCTGCTCTTGGTGCTGGCCTCGTTACAAGATAACCGAGAGGGGGGGGGGGGGTGGCAGGAACCGGTAACCGTTTTAAAAAGAGAAAAGCAATTCCAAAAGTCAGACAGCGGAATAATCGTTTCAACTGCGCTGTTCGCAATAAACGCGCAGCTACTTTGCCAATTCACTGCTGGATGAAGGCATCCCAACGCCGCCGTGTGAGGTCCTGGGGAGTTGCTTGGCCATACTTCACCGCGCTGGTCAGTGCGGGTTGGTGAGGCGGCGGTGAAGAGATGGGTGCCCAGGTTCTGGTCGAGACGTGGGGTCTATGGGGTACATCACTTGCCACTGATGTTCACCGCGGCAGCGAATCGAACTCCCGCAAACTCAGGCCCGCCCGTTTCGTAACCAGAATCAGAACGTTAATTTATACTGGAGGAATCTGATGAGCTATAAAGCGATTTTTGTATTTTCTCACAGACGTCCAGTAGCTAACGGCAGCGTGCGCGCGTGATCCACTGCGCCGGAGGCGCGCGCCTCGCACCCTTCATTGACCCCCTTCAAGAAATCGTCGCCTAACCCGCCACCCCCCCCCCCCCACCCCCGCGGTGCCCAGGCCAAGCCCGCCACGGTGGCCGCGGCGGCTGCGGCCGCGGCGTCAATCACGGCGACGACCAAGATCGCCGACTCACGCCCCGTCTTCGTGAACCTGCGCCGCAAGTGGCTCGTGACGGCCGCCGTCGGGGTGGTGATGGTGCTCGTGCTGCTCATCGCCATCCCGGTGCTCGTCTACTCGAAGCACTCGGCCGCCGCGCACGAGATGCTGGGCACGTGTCGCACGGCGTGCGACCCCCACGCCGCCGCCGCCGCCGCCGGCGCCGCCCGGCCCAGGGACGCGGCGGAACGGGGCCACGCGCTCACGACCCCCACGCTGCAGATGTCGGGGCCGCGCGGGGAGCAGGGCCGCGTGGGCAAAACGGGGCCGCGCGGACCCCAGGGCGAGCCGGGTCCTCCCGGCGCTCGGGGTCCGCAGGGCGAGCGAGGGGTGGCGGGCCCTCCCGGCGCGCTGCTGTCCGGCTCGGGTGCCGTGAGCGTGCCCACCTACTACTCGGCGCCCAAGATCGCGTTCTACGCGGGGCTGCGCAACCCGCACGAGGGCTACGAGGTGCTGCGCTTCGACGACGTCGTCACCAACCTGGGCAACCACTACGACCCGGGCAGCGGCAAGTTCACGTGCTCCATCTCGGGGACGTACTTCTTCACCTACCACGTGCTCATGCGGGGAGGGGACGGCACCAGCATGTGGGCCGATCTGTGCAAGAACGGGCAGGTATGCGGGGAGGGAGGGACAAGGGGGGGGGGGGGGTACGCGCGCCAGAAGCCGGCGGAACCAATCCGTTAAGGGGGCCTCGGTCGGCGTTGGCGTTGCGAGTGAGTGGCGGGCGCCGAGTCGAGCGGTAGGCACGCGAGAAAGACAACGCAGAATGAGAATGTGTGTGTGTTCTACTGGAAGAATCCGATGAGCTATGAAGCTCTTTTTCACACATGTCCAGTAGTGTCGGGCCAGAACGTGACAACAACAAACAGTACACAAACACGGTAGGAGTGCAAAGTGTATGAAAGGTAAACAATTCACTTCAACAATATACACAAATGAAGCTAAACTATTTCTATCTTACCTATTCGCTGGTTACGCAATGTCTAACACTGTATCTAGACGGTCGCGAGGCCCAATGTCTCAAGGAATAGTAAGTGAAGGAATAAGACATTTCTTGAAACTCCCAACCCCAATCCCGGAGTTCAATCATCCCCAGACACCTCCGGTACAAACGACGCCCTGGGCGTGAGCGAGCGAACGAGCGAGCGAGCGAGGTTAAGTCCAGAAGAGATGGTTCTCGTGAAAGGGGGTGGGAGACCTTACAATAAGATCCAGATAGACGTGAAGTCGGATAAGGCTCGCAGCGATTGACTATAACGATCTGATATTGAATGTTGTGAGCTACGTTCCACGGCAGCTGAGCGGAGGAGCCCGCTTGTTCCACCCGCGTGAAGGTTTACAGCTCGTGGCATTGGCACTTTGCTGGAGATCCTTGGGTCGGTCCAATATTCGTGGAGGAAATATCAACACCCTTCTCCCACGCGTTGCCAAATGTCGAGGAAAAAAATGGAAATTTAATAAAAACGTAGATGGCATTATTTTAATCTCCCCCGTTTGCGTACAGATGGAATATTAATTATAATTAATTTCTCAACATTCCTGAGAATGTATTGGTTGGACAGACGGACAAACCGAATCATTATGCCTCTGATTTAAAAAAATACGCTTACAAAAACGTTAAACGGAAATTCGGGGCAACATGTTTCCCAATTTACTCCCCCCAAAGAAACCCCTCTCAGCCTGGATCTGCCCTTGGGGTTTGGAGGTGGGGACGCCGATTGCTCGGCTCGCCCTCGGGCGCCAGTCGCTCGCAGCTGCTCGTCTCGGGCTCGCCGCCGACAGCACCCACTCACTCACTACCCCGTGCATGCCGAAGGGACATCTTCTGACGGTACCGTGCGGTTCATTGAACATGAGCCCAGAGCACAATCGGCTCCTGAGTTGCAGGCTCCCGAGTCTTGTGGGCTGCGCGACGTCCCAGGCTGCCCGCCTCGAGTCGGTCCGTGTGTGTCGGCATGTGAGTGAGTGAGCGCGCAGCTAACACCCGTGACGATTATCCGAGCCGGTCCTGGGCCTCCCCTAGGTCGACTCAGCCTCAAATGAGTACCTGGTGCGGTGTGTGAACATCGCCACGAGAGAGATAACGGCGGTCGGGCGTGGTGTTGGCCACCCACCCCCTCGTGTGCCGTGCCGGCCTTCATAGGTGCTCGCTCACAGCACTTGCCCCAACAGTCTGTTCAGGCTATACGGGTGATCTTTGTGTGAGTGTGGGGCCAATACCAGTGGCGAATATCAACTGATGCTGGGTCTCCCATAGGTCGACTCAGCCTCAAATGAGTACCTAGTGCGGTGTGTGAACATCGCCACTAGAGAGACAAAGGCGGTCGGGCGTGGTCCTGGCCAGCCTACCCCCTCGTGTGTCGTGTCGGCCTTCAGAGATTCTCGCGAACAGCACTTGCCCCGACAGTCTGTTCAAGGCTGTATGAGGTGGGTCTTTGTGTGGGCAGAGAAAGGGAGCGGTGGCACAGTGGTTAATTAACTCAATGTGCTTCCGATCCCAGCTACCTGAATTCGATTCCTCACCACGGCCAGCAACCACAGGACGCGCGATCTCTGAGCCCGTCATGGGCCTATTCCTAGCTAGATTTCATCCTTGAAAAAAAAAACAGAGTTCCAGGCTCAATATTTAAAATCACCAGCAATGGGGACACAAAGGGGGCTGGGCCTTGCTCCGACCACTCCGAACCTTCGTACCGTCGTCAAGAGGCGCTCGCGCGTTGGAAGCAAGCAGCCTGTGAAAAGCTATTCGGGGGGGCAAAGGGGACGTCAATATTTTGTATGCGCAGTAAGAATAATATGACAGAGACAAACAATTTATTTGGCTGGCTGACAGACGCAGCTTAGTTTCGAGATGCATCACCGGCAAACTTTGAAGGCACGAGGCGGCACGGACGCGTGCCGGGAGACTAAAGTCTTCCTCGAAGGCTCTGCCGGCTCTCTAATAGAGTTTCACTTTTAAGCTCCCCCGTGCAGAAGCATTAATGCGATGTTTTCAACGCGGCTGTGGGGGAGCGGTGGCGCACCGGTTAGCGCGCTACCACAAGAACCATTCCCGGAAAATGTCAGCGGAGAGGGAGATTCGAAGCCGGCGCCGAGCAGGGATGCTGCGGTATTGGTAATAGAAGCCCCCACGGCAAACACGGCGTGGGGATGTCTTCATCCAGCAGTAGATTGGCACGGGGCTTTACACGTAGGCGGAGGTTGGCTTCTCGATTTGGGGTGGGGGTGGCAGTGGTTCGCTTTGTCCCTCACATTAGGAATCGCGCGTGCATATAATTAATTAACGTTGAATCTTTATTGTAAACTCCTAAAAATCAATAAATGTGTCAAGTTTTGGGGGAGGGGGCATTGCCCGCCCCTGTGCACCCCCGTGCCCAAACTCCGCCAATGGCTTTACACGACGACTATATTATTAATATATTAATAATTATAATAATTATAATACATATTAATATGATACTATGCATTACAAATGGCGCAGATTAGGACATGTACAAAGCTCACACGCGAAACGAAGACACTCATTAATTTAGTCGATAACTCCTTAATATATCCATGATAAATGTTTTTTTTATGGGGTGGGGGGGGGTTTGATCGCGTAAATATAAATGTGTCGTTGAACCTGCCCACTACCAATTGAATAAGGTTTGTCGCGTAGACAAAACGTGTCAATTAGTACCAACTTGAACACGACCGGTCGTGTGTTGGAGAGTAAACAAGTCCGCAACGTTTACAACTCCAGTGCCTTGACGCTTCGCCGGTGATGACAGCCAGCCTCATCAGGTGATGAGCCACAATTGTGAAGAAGCCCTCCTGCCTCGGTCTCAAATAGAGGCAGTGAAAAGTGACGTCGTTACTTTGAGCCTATCAGGTGCGTGTTGAAAAAAACAACAACATTCATATATAGAGAGAGGATCGCAGAGCGTTGGTAATTGTTGGTAGGACCGGCTGCTGCTGCTGCTGCCTTCCCAAGAGGGGCAGCCCTCGACTCGCTGCTGCCAGAAACTGGCGCCCGAGGGCAGACCCAGGCCGAGGTTTTTTGATAAACTGGGAAACGTGTTGCCCATAGTTCCCGTTCAGTGTTTTTGTAAGTGTAATCTTTTTTTTTTAAACAAAGGCATCATTATTCGGGTTGTCCGTCCGTCCAACCAATAGATTCTCAGAAATGTTAAGAATTAATTATAATTCATATTCCCTTCGTATGCGCACGGGAATTGAAATAATTACATTTCAGTCTTGATTTGAAGCTTTCGTGACTGCAGGAATCCATACTCGTTGGTTTTTTCGGTAAAGTCACGTAGGTAGAAAAATAATAGATCACGACGTTTCGATCGCAACACAAGCGATCGTATCACGATTGTCATTGTCTGATGACGATTGCTTGTGTTGCGATCGAAACGTCGTGATCTATTATTTTTCTAATTACATTTTAGTTATTTTCTGCGTATTTTTTTTTTGTATTTTTGTATTTTTTTTATTCGTATTATTTTTATTTAATTTTTTTATTCGTATTTGTATATTTCCCCTCGAAATTGGCGACCACTTAACTTGGCGCTCTCGGCGGCTGCCCTCGTTCGCCTCTATGGACGGGTGGCCGCCCCTCGGTCTCAATCGTCTGCTGTGCCTCTGAGTCGTCCTCTCTCTTCTCTCTCTTCCTCTCTCTCTCCCTCTCTCTCCTCTCTCCTCTCGTCTCTGTGAGCATGAGCTGATATCCTGCGTCGACGGCGCAGCGTTACAAGTTGACATAATTCAGACCATGTTCTTTGGGTCTTTCGGTAAAGTCACGTAGAACCAAAAAAATACAAAAAAACTACGACGTTTCGATCGCAACACAAGCAAATCGTCATCACAAGCAATCGTCCTCCTGATGACCATCGCTTGTGTTGCGATCGAAACGTCGTAGTTTTTCGTTCATTTTTTTCTTCTACATGACTTTACCGAAAGACCCAACGTATATGAATTCCTGCAGTCACGAAAGCTTGAATTCAAGATGATTCAGACCACTTCGTATGGATGTTACACCTGACATTCTGTCCGGTGTGGTGCTATGGGTTCCTTTTGGTGCCTTGACTTTGGAAAAGCCAGATCCCAATTGGTCAACCAGCAGTGTACGTTACACTAATACTGTTGTTGGTTCAGCGACAGATGTTTATTATTCTGAGGTTACATCGAGAACTAAAGCGGTAACTGGTTGTGTGTTAGTTGTTTTTGTTCGTTGTTTAAATATTGTTTTGGTTAGTTGTTTATAAGTTGTTTGCTAGTCGTGTTTGTGAGTTGTTTGTTAGTTGTGTGTGTTAGTTGGGTGTTAGTTGTGTGTTCTATAGATGTTTGGTAGTTGTGTTTGTTGATTTGCAATATCCCTTAAGGACCCTGCACTCGTCCTATGTTTATGTTTTTGGTCTGTGTTTTATTTCTGTACTCACGTGTGTGTGTGTGCACGTGTTCCACGTGTGTGTGTGTACACGTGTTCCACGTGTGTATGTACACGTGTTCTACGTGTGTGTGTACACGTGTTTTACGTGTGTGTGTACACGTGTTCCACGTGTGTGCGCGCACGTGTTAAACGTGTGCATGTGCGCGCGCTCTACGTGACGTTCATTGCTTATCGCGTCGCATGTGACGTGTTTAACAATCATCGGGCGCGTGCAGCGTGGAACGGAGTTCATTTATTTTATTGAATCTGTGAACACGGCGAGACGTCGCGTTGTGGTGGGTGGCGAGGACTGCAGTTTGGGAGGCGCTGCGGTCGATCCGATCGAGGCGGAAGAGAAGGGAGTCCGCATTTTTGCTGTACCGCCGTCTCCTGGCAAGTCAGGGTATTGTCTCCTCCTCAACGCCCGTGGGAAGGACGATTAACGACCTTCCACGTGGTGATCCACCAACCCTCGCTGCCTGCACAGTGCTGCATTACAGCCACGGCCCTTCCTCGTGTCGTCTTGATCGAACACCAGAGAGAGACACTGGCAAGGAGGTCCCATGATGCAGCTGCTCACCCCAAGCTCTCAATGACCTGATAGGGGCATTGTCTTTGTGCTGTTCGCCTTTTGGCGTCGTCCTCTGGTCTGACACTGTTAGTGAGACGAGGCTCTAAAGAAAGCTGTCTCGGGTGTGGACCAATCAGTTTCAAAGACGATGCATCATCATCTACTACTAGAGCGTGTTTTTGTTTGCACGTTCACCATGAGTAAGTGTGCTTAATGCAGACATGATTCCTTGCAAAATGTTTCGGTTTGGTGTTTTAACATCTTAACAACCTCCTGTTTAGTAGTAGGTTTTTACCCTTTAGACTGGTACAAAAACTGACACCTTTATACAAGGCATCATGTTTGCAATAACCACAACACAAGCAGTCAAAATGCAAACAAAAAGAAACAACTCTTATACTGATAATGCCAGTGCATATCATTATCACGTGTGTATGTGCATTATCATGATGCCTTGTATAAAGGTGTCAGTTTTTGTACCAGTTTAAAGGGTAAAAACCTACTACTATATTTTGCCACTGGTAAAGGAGGTCTCATAGTGTAAATAACCTCCTGTTTGATTGCCAGCAAGGGTTAAAACCTATTATTATTTTGTTGATACTGGCCAGGAAGGTCCCATGATGAACCAGAGAGAAACTACGATGTGAGTACAGAGACTGACACACCGACAGACTGATTTAGACACGGAGAGGCATACGCACAGACTGACAGAAACACCGAGAGACAGACAAAGACTGACACAACAACCGCTGTTCGTCGCCACTAAGTGGTGGTGACGTCACCACGGCGCGTGTGCCAGGCCAGGTGCACTTCGAGGCCACGTGAAGTGTCGAACGCTCGGTGACAGGAGGTCACGGGACAGACCCTGCATGCAGGTGCCATGGGTTGACTGGCAGATATCGACATGGACAGATACACGAGCAGATAGACACAAGATACAGATCCCCTATAGATTTCACATATTCTTGGGGCAAGTGATGTTAGTGAGCACCTATGAAGGCCAGCAAGGCACACCATGGGGTTGGACAGCACCACGCCCGATCGCCTTTGTCTCCCCAGTGACGATGTTTAAAAATCGCACCGGGTACTCATTTGAGGCTGAGTCGACTTAGGGGAGGCCCACTACCGGTTCAGATGATCGTCACTGGTGAGCGGTGAATCTAACTCGGGTCGCCGGGGTTCCTAGTTGCAGCGCGCTAACCACTGAGCCACCGTTCCCCAGCACCACACACACACACTGACTAAGAGGCATGCAGATACACAGACAAGACACCTCTAGAGATGCACACACACACACACAGACTGATAGAGACATACATGCAGAAGACTGACAGACACATAGAGACACACGCAGATGAACAGACGCAGGCTGACAGACACTGGGGATCGATGGCACCGTGTGTGTGCGCGCGCGCGTTGTGTGTTTTGTGGAATATTGTGCTCCATTGAGCGGCTGTACGCGTGATCTTTGATGGAGAGGTCAAAAAGTTAAGGGCGTCTCTGTGGTGCAATTGATCTGCGCCCACATAAGTTACAGATCGATTCCACTACACCGCACAACCCTGTGTGTGTGAGTCTCTCCGCGTCTGCCCCATCTCTCTCTCTCTGCCTCTCTGAAGAATTTGCTGTCGCATTAAAGTGATTCTATTTTTTTCATGTACAACTCGAAGAACAAAACACAGATCCCACTTGTAGTTTTTGTTTGTTTGTTTGTTTTTAAACAGACTTGTTGGGGTAAGTGTTGTTTGCGAGCATCTATTAAGGCCGGCACGGGCACACGAGGGAATGGTTGGCCAGTACCTCGCCTGGCTGCCTTTGTCTCCCCAGCGCTGGCGTTATCACACCGCACCAGGTACTACTCATTTAAGGGCTGAGTCAACCTAGGGGAGGGCCAGGACCGGTTCAGACATTCGTCGCTGAGTCACATGCACAGTCACATAATACGCGCACACAACAACGAAATCCTTCTGTATATCCAATACAGGCTGTTGGGGCACGTGCAGTTAGCGAGCACCTATGAGTATTGCGTACTGCACTGTGAACGCTACTGTTCGGTTAGCGAGCACTGATGTTCGGTTAGCGAGCACCTATGAGCATTCGTACTGCGCTGTGAATGCTACTGTTCGGTTAGCGAGCACTGATGTTCGGTTAGCGAGCACCTATTGGCATTGCGTACTGCACTGTGAACCCTACTGTTCGGTTAGCGAGCACTGATGTTCGGTTAGCGAGCACCTATGAGCATTGTGTACTTCACTGTGAGCGCTACTCGGCAGGCAGCTGTGTCCGTGCGGTGCATCGCGCGGTGGGTGACCGCGCGGGTCCCTGCGACGCGATTTCGCTCGGTGCGGCGCTTTGTGTTTTTTTGTTGGGAACGCATCTCCTGCCGCGCGAAGCGAGGGCGACCTGCACGAGCCGTGACTGTCGCCGACCCACGAACCGCCCGAGAGAGCCCCATTGGCAAGGTGTTGCCACGTAAACAAACCGTGCCGGTGCGTTGGGGGAGGAGAACACCCACCGCGTTTACAATGTTAAGTGCGAGACCGTTCCGCTGGTCATTGCAGCGACAACAGCAGCAACAACAGCAACAACAGCCAGCGTCATCAGGCTATGAGCTAGGAATTGTGAACCACATCGTCCACCGCTCTCACCTCGCCCCCCCCCCTCCCGGCCCCCCGCAGGTGCGTGCGAGCTCCATCGCGCAGGACGCCGACCAGAACTACGACTACGCCAGCAACTCGGTGATCCTGCACCTGGACGCGGGCGACGAGGTCTACGTGAAGCTGGACGGCGGCAAGGCGCACGGCGGCAACACCAACAAATACTCCACCTTCGCTGGCTTCATCGTCTACGCGGACTGACCGCGGGGCGGGCGGGCGGCTACTCCGGCGAATGTGCGCTCGTGTGTGTGTGGTGATGATGATGTGTGTGTGGTGATGATGATGTGTGCGTGTGTGTGTGAGAGAGCGCGATATCGTGTGTGTGTGTGGTCGTGATGATGATGATGTGTGTGTGGTGGTGGTGATGTGTGCGTGTGTGTGTGAGAGAGCGCGAGATCGTGTGTGTGTGGTGGTGATGATGATGTGTGTGGTGGTGATGTGTGCGTGTGTGTGTGAGAGAGAGAGCGCGAGATCGTGTGTGTGTGTGGTGGTGATGATGATGTGTGTGTGTGGTGGTGATGTGTGCGTGTGTGTGTGAGAAAGCGCGAGATCGTGTGTGTGTGGTGGTGATGATGATGTGTGTGTGTGTGGTGGTGATGTGTGCGTGTGTGTGTGTGAGAGAGCGCGAGATCGTGTATGTGTGGTGGTGATGTGTGTGTGGGGGGTGATGGGGGAGCAGTCGTGTAGTGGTTAGCGCACTCTCGCTACGAAACCCGGCGAACCGAGTTAGATTCCCGCTCACGACCACCAACACCGGTGACGATTATCTGAACCGGTCCTGGGCCTCGCCTAGGTCGACTCAGCCTCAAATTAGTACCTGGTGCGGTGTGTAAAACATCGCCACTGGGGAGACAAATGCGGCCGGGAGTGTTGCTGGCCAACCACCCCCTCGTGTGCGGTGCCGGCCTTCATAGGTGCTCGCTAACAGCACTTGCCCCAACAGTCTCTTAAGGCTATACGGGGGATCTTTGTCTATGTGGTGGTGATGATGAGGAAATGTGTGGATGTGTGTTTGGGGGGAGGGCATAGGAGACCGGTAGTGTAGTGGTGAGCGCACTCACACTACGAAATCCGGCGACCCGAGTTTGAATCCCGCTCACGGCCGAACCCGGTCTCAATTATCTGAAACGGTCCTGGCTCTCCCCCAGGTCGACTGGGCCTCAAATGAGTGCCTGATGTGTAAATATCGTCGCTCGGGAGACAAAGGTGGCGGCTTTTCATCGGTCGTGCTAGCTAACAGCACTTGGCCCAAAAGTATGTAAAGGCTATACGGGTGACCTTTGTCTTGGTACCTGGCACATATGCCGTGGCAAAAGGCGGTTGTTCGCTGATATCGTGTCTCTTTAGATGTGACAGAATGTGAACATGTTGTGAGCGCGTGAGGCGGTGAGTGTGTGTGTGAGTGTGTGTATGTGTGTGTCAGTGTGTGTGTGAGTACGTGTGTGTCAGTGTGTGTGTGTGAGTGTGTGTGAGTACGTGTGTGTATGTGTGTGTATGTGTGTGTCAGTGTGTGTGTGTCAGTGTGTGTGAGTGTGAATGCGGTGGGAGGGAGCCAGGTGCCGTTTGCTGCTGGGGGGTGAAGATGAGAGAGGGGAGCGAGAGGGAGTGCGGGTGAGAGGGAGAGAGGGGTGGGGGGCAGGTGTTGAGTTTGGGGGGGGGGGTGCGAGTGGGGGAGAAGGTTAGTGGTGAGTCTCGTGTTGCGGTAAGAGAGGGGAGGGAGCTGTCGTGTAGCGGTTGACGCGCTCCGCTACGAACCCGACGACCCGAGTTCTAATCCCGCTCGCGGACTAACACGAGCGACGATTATTTGAACCGGTCCAGGGCCTTCTCCCCTAGGTCGTCTCGGCCTCAAATGAGTACCTGGTGTGGTTTGTAAAAATCGCCACTGGGGAGACAAAGACGGCCACCGACCCCATAGGGGCTCATCGCGAACAGAACTTGCCCCATCAGCGAGACGAGTTCGTGGAGGTGAAATCAGTCAGCGGTGAAGGTGTCGTAGCTATGGAGTGTGCAGGCGGTGCAACGGCAACGAGTCGGGGGGGGGGTGAGGGGGCCGGGCCCCTACCGACCTGGCCCATCAACTACAAATGAAATCGCCCCCCCCCCCCCATATCACTCATTGCACCAGGGTCCATGACAATCACACCGCGTCGCTATCAGTAACAGCAACAACCTCATATACAGCGACCTCCTGCCAGCCGAGAGCCTTTCACGTGATAGCCTCAATGTGCACCTAGCCTGGCACAAGAGCCGTGGTGACGTCACCGTTACTTCGTGATGAATGACTTAATGACGAATATTGTTGCTGAAGGTGGAGGTGGGGGCAGTAGGTTGTGGTGTTTTTAGGTTTTTAGGTGACGTGAGAAAATGTAATGTGGGTGCGTGTGACACAGAGCCGGGGAGCGGTGGCGCAGCGGGTAACGCGTTGCGTTACCCGAGTTCGATTCTCGCTCACGGCCAATAACAATGGGGAGAATCTGAACCTGTCCAGGGCCTTCCCTAGGTCGACTCAGCCTACAATAAGTGCAGTACAGTACCTGGTTCGTGGGCTACGCACATCATCGAGCTTCGTGTGTGCTCACTAACAGCACTTGCCCCAGCAGCCTGTCAAGGCTATACGGGGAGGGGGGGATCTTTGTCTTTGTGTGTGGGCTTGGATGGAGGGATTGTGGAGGAGGTGGTGGTGGGTGATGTTGCGGGTGAGTTAGGGGATGACGAGCGGGTGATTGTTGTGATGGAGGGACGCTGCGTGGTGTGATTCCTTCATCTGGAGGGTTTTTTTTCTCGTATGTTTGTATGTTGGACTTCTTTCGCACCGTACGTAGCTAACCGCTGCCAGTGTTCACGCTCTCGCATTCCGCGCGCTCTGACCGCGATGATCGCCGCGCCGTGTGTGGCGATCGCCTTCATCCACAACCGTGAGCCCACTCCAGCCCTCCCCGCCTCGCACGACCCTATCTCTGCACGTTCACCAATCATTACCCCAAGTTCAAATACAAAAGGGTGTTTTTTACAACCCGCACGCCGCCTGATGATTACGATAGGCGACGTTTCGGGCAATGCCCTTTCTCTATAGCTCTTCATAACACCCTTCTTCGTGTGATATAAGGCAAGTCGCACGTGTCGAGTTCTTTGTTGTTGCTGATGGGGGCGGTTTTTGTTGTTGCGCGGCAGCAAATAGTTTGGCGATTGCGAAACTCGTTCCACGTGGGTGCATTGAGGGCTCATTGATTTCAATCAGCCTACACCACGTGGGGCACACACAGACGACAAACCCCCACCCCCGCCTCCCCCTCCCCCCGTATAACCTTAACAGACTGCGGGGGAAAGTGCCATTAGTGGGCACCTATGAAGGCCGGCACGGCACACGAGGGGGTGGGTTATCAGCACCACGCCCGGCCACCTTTGTCTCCCCAGTGCTGATGTTTACACACCGCACGAGTCACTTACTCATTCAGGGCTGAGTCGACCTAGGCTTGGGGAGGCCCAGGACCTGTTCAATGAATCGCCACTCGGGTCCATGTGGTTCGGATTTCCGTGCGCTACGCTGCCGCTCTCCACACGAATACAATTACCCCCGTATAGACTTCACAGACTGTTGGGGCAAATGTCGTTAGCGAGCAGCACCTATGCAGGCCGGAACGACACACGAGGGGGTGGGTGGCCAGCAACCACGCCCGTCCGCCTTTGTCTCCTTTCCGCAGCGATGTTTACACACCGCACCAAGGCACTCATTTGAGGCTGAGTCGACCTCCACGAGACCACACGCGCACACACAGACGCGCACACGCGATATCAATGTTCTAATGAGCGGGGCTATTGGTGGCATCGAAGAGACGAACCACGCTTGGTCGAGTCTCGAGGTCCCGGAGTGCGGGGGAGACCCCTCATCCCTCACCCCTCACCCCTCATCCCTCACCCCTCATCCCTCACCCCTCATCCCTCATCCCTCACCCCTCATCCCTCGCCGACGCCAACGGCGACCGCTGCACATTCTCGAGATGCTCATTGGAAGTGCGCCGAAGACGACTCCAAGTGCACGTTGCCATTCTACGCAGCTTATAACTCGACAAGTCCCAACATCGATGTTTTCGAGTATTATTTTTGGGAGGGAGGAGGGGGGGGTTATTTGCGTTCACCAAACGGGGGGGGGGTGGAGTGTGGGGCAGGATAAGAATGTAGTCGCGCTTTGCTTTCGTGAACCGTCGTGAACATTTAAAACTTAACATTCACTCATCGCGGTCACCGTCGCCGTGAGTCAACTCGCACGTGGAGTGTGACGCTAAAGGCCAATTGTAGCTGCACCGCGCTCCCGCTGACGGGTTCCCAGCGTGTGCACTCGTCTCGTGGCCCGTCAACCCCTCCACCCACCCACCCACTCGCGATACCGGTGAACTGGCGCGATTCGATCGAACGATTAAAACAATATCGATTATTTATTGTTACTCTTGGAACGTGTCTTGTTTTATCGCGACCGCCTCGCTTGGGCCGCCGTCGCCTCGTGCGCGTCTCTCCGCCTCGCCGTTGTCACGCGCGAGGCCTGCGGGGTCGGAGGTCAACGGGGTCGGAGGTCAGCGGGGTCGGAGGCCCGCGGGGTCGGAGGTCAGCAGGGTCGGAGGTCAGTGGGGTCGGAGGCCCGCGGGGTTGGAGGTCAGCGGCTCCCGACCCGCCGCGTGCGGTGGCTCCTGAAGGAACTGTTTGCTTTACCGAATTCGAAAACCCATGGTTATTGTTGTTGTGGTTGTTGTGGTTGTTGTTGTGGTTGTTGTTGTGGTTGTTTTCGTTTGCCGACCCCTGCGCTAATGTTCACACAGATGCCCCAATCTCCGGATTCTAAGACGTTCCGGAAAGCAAAGGCGCGACCACCAAACCTTGAGGACGATGTCAACTTTTACTGTCCAGTTCTACCAATGTGGTGTCTCTCACAAACACACTCACGCCGCACGAGAACGAGGAAACTACATCTGACAGAGGTTTTCCTTGCCGATAATATCTAACATATTTCTTTGAAATATTTGGGAGGAAAGTGCGCGACCAATCTCGAGAGAATACGGAAATGTACATGATGATCCAGATGTCTTGTGACCCCCCCCTCAATTAATCGACCCCTAATTTGTATTTTCCTTTGCATATCCATTTGTTTTAAATAAACTTTATTTTACAAATATATCGTTTATAAATGGGGGGAGAGGGTGGGTCACAAGACATCTGGACCATCCTGTACACAGTTACACGTCCGCCGCAATTCACGTGTCTCGACTGTGAGAAGTGATTTTTAATCGATGACGACTCTAGACTTTGGAGGGAGCTCCGGTGATGGTACCCCAGCAAGGTGGTGCGAGATCAACTCGCTCCCATCAAACGTCGGCGAATATAATTCACGAGCGGGAGGTGAGCGACTTGACTCACTCCGCGTCCGGAGCGCATGTTCCCGTGGTGCCGTCGCGCGAAGCCTCCTCGTCTCGCGCAATTCGGACGCAGATCCGGGATGTTGCATACTTTGTCTGTCACGATTAACGCCGTGCACAAACAACAACAACAACAAGACGCTACAACAACACCACTCAACAACAAATAACAGCACGTGCACACAAAGCACTCAGCCGTTGTCCATTCTGCAAAAACCATCGGCAGTTCCGGTAGAACTGCATTGTGGTCTTCTTGTCGTCTTAGGCCATTTGGGGCATCGCGGTGGCTAGATGGTGACTACCTCACCTTGTATACAGGAGGTTGTGGGTTCGATCCCGATCTCGATCCTAACGCCTGTTGTATATCTGAATTTGAACTCAGGATCTCTCTGCCGCACGAGCGCCAATGTGTCTAGCCAGACAGAGGCTGTGCGTAACCCATTAGCCCCCTATCACACTGGGTGTGGGTTACATGTGGGATGTAGGTTACAGAGGTGCGTGGGTTGTAAAGCGGGGGGGGGGGGTTCGTTAAGCGGCGTTGGCGTATCTCGAGTGAAACAGGATAACCCCCCCCCCCCCACACACACACAGTGAAAGCGACTTAACACTTTTTACGCGTGCGTCCTCGGCCCACAATTTCACAAAGAATCCAAACATCACCAGCCCGTGCCGTTTTAAATACAGAACGGTCCGGGAAAGTAGATATCGCAGAAGTTGTCGTGAGCTCTCATTCAAATCATAGCCCAACACCTTGCCACTTGCCCTGCTACAGAGCATGGAATTCAGCCAAATCCAGTGCAAAATAACCAAATATGATTATGATGGCTTTGTGTTAGTCATTTGTGTCGGAGCCGAAACATCGGCTTACTGCATTGAAAACCCGGTTTATTCTGAGCCACTCGGTCACCTAAATGCGTGATATATATATATTTTTTTACATCAAGACGAATTTCACGAATGTAAGACTTTTCTATCACAGCCGCAGAAGCCACGTGTGGTTTAATTTTAGCTTAAATTGGTAAAGCAGCGGCGAGCGAGAGACGCTGCTTTGAATGACAGCTCCATATGAAACGCCTGAGTGCGTGCGTGTGAGTGTGTGTGTGAGTGCGTAAGTGTGTGAGTGTGTGTGAGTGTATGAGTGCGTGTGAGTGAGTGCGTGTGTGTGAGCGAGTGCGTGTGAGTGAGTGCGTGTGAGTGAGTGCGTGTGAGTGTGAGTGCGTGAGTGTGCGTGTGTGAGTGCGTGTGTGTGTGTGTGAGTGCTTGTGTGAGTGCGCAAGTGTGTGAGTGTGTGTGAGTGCGTGAGTGCGTGTGTGTGAATGTGTGTGTGTGAGTGCGTGTGTGTGAGTGCGTGTGTGTGTGTAAATGCGTGAGTGTGAGTGAGTGAGTGCGTGTGTGAGTGCGTGTGTGTGAGTGCGTGTGTGTGTGTGTGAATGAGTGCGTGTGTGTGAATGCGTGTGTGTGAGTGCGTGTGTGCGAGTGCGTGTGTGTGAATGCGTGGAAGTGTGCGTGTGTGTGAGTGCGTGTGTGTGAGTGCGTGCGTGTGAGTGCGTGTGAATGCGTGTGTGTGAGTGAGTGTGTGAGTGTGTGTGTCATTGGCTGAGCGGTAGCGTAGCGGTTAGCGTGCCGCGCTACAAAACCGGCGACCAGAGTTTAATTCCCGTTCACGGCCAACACCGGTGACGATTAGCTGAGCCGGTTTTGGATTTCCCCTAGGTCAACTCGTTCTCAAATGAGTATCCCGGTACTGTGCGTAAACATATCCACTGGGGAGACAAAGGCGCCTGGGCTCCGCGCGGTGCTGGTAACCCACCACCTCGTGTGCCGTGCCGGCCTTCATAGGTGCTGCTCTCTAACAGCACTTGCCCCTGTTAAGGCTATAGGGCTAGGGGGTTAGGGGGGTCCTTTGGCTTTACATATAGATGTATGTATGAGGGAGTATATATATATGCGTGTGGATCACACACAGAGAGAGACAGAGAAACGGGCAGGCCAATTAAAGTAGCCTTACTGTTCCAATATCGCCTTCGGGGGGGGGCAGGAAGAGGGGGGAGGGGGATTTCATCGGCTCCATCGCCTTTGCCGGTCAATTTAGCCGACGCGATAATGCGATGTTGCTAGCAGCAGCTGCAGCAGTCGCAGCTGCTGGTAGCTGCAGCAGCAGCTGCAGCAGCAGTTGCAGCTGCAACAGCAGCTCTGCGCCTGCCACCACGCCGAGGCGGTCGTCCCTCGTCGCCACGCGCGGGGCAGAAGTCGCGCCGCGCGCCGCGTGGAGACGCAGGCGGAGGGGAAGCGAAGCGTGCGGCCGGCTCCTGCTGGGGACATGGCGCGTGGGGGTGACACACGCTGCGTGTGTGTGCGCGGAAAGCATGAATGGGGGCTGGGGGGGGAGCGGTAGTGTAGCGGTTAGCGCTACGAACCCTGCGACCCGAGTTCGATTCCCGCTCACGGCCAATACTGGTGACGATTAACTCAACCCGTCCTGAGCTTCCTTCCCCTAGGTCGACTCAGCCTCAAATTAGTAGCTGGTGCGGTGTGTAAATATATTGCAACTGGGGAGACAAAGGCGGCCGGGCGTGGTGCTTGCCGCCCACTCCACGTGTACCGTGTGTCCACCTTCGTGAGTGTTCGCTAACAGCAGTTGCCCCAGCAGCTTGTTAATGATAGATGGAGGGTATCTCTGTCTTTGTCTATGTCCGTTGCGCAGTCTGTATCAGCAGTTCTAAAGAAGTGAGTTTTCAATCTAGAATATTGAAAAGTTGCATAGCTCCAGCGGCATCCTAATTTCGGAAGGGTCGAGCGCGTTCCAGACGGGCCGCAGAAGCTGCGTCATCTGACGGCTGAGCCAGAAGCCGCCGCCGCTGCAGCTGCTGCTGCTACGAGGATGACGAGCGGAGTGTCGCGTGATGGTGGTTTGTGCTCCTTACGTTCCTACTGATTCATCATCACGGTGTCAGGGTTGGCTTCTCCTTTCCAAGACGACTTAGGTTCGCGCTCCTCTATTACCCGGGGTGTAAAAATACATCGATTAATCGATTCTGAAGCTCACCGTAACGCAACGAATCGCACTTGCAGGAATCTGTTTTTCTATTCTCATGCACGTGGATGAAATCACGTGATCCCCTGCAGCCACTGCAGGCCGCTACGTCTCCCCCACAGTGATGTCTACCAACAATAACAACAACAAAAGAACATCGATTCATGACTTACGACCGCGTCATCACATTACGTTCAGCCGTGGCTGATTGCTGTGTCCGTGAGACAATAAAAAAAACGTGGACGTTTGATGCGCACACCCTTTGATCGTGGATGGATTAATTTATTCATTTTACGTGTACGTGTTTTCTTTGTCAAGGTTTTATTTACCCGGCGGGAGTCATGATGATGTCCCCGACTCTGTGCCGAGGCATTGGGGAACTCTTCCTGAGCGCGACAACTTTCGTGGCGGCGCTCGAGTTTGACGAATCGCTGCTGAAGAGGGCGACACGGGAGGGAGAGGGAGGGGAGGAGGGCTTTGATGGACATGTGAGAGGCGTTCTGGCCAATTAGCGTCCCTCGTCCTCTTATAGTTAAACTAAAACTTAACTATTTAAAACATATTTTGTGATATGTAGCACTTTTTTAAAAGCGAGCTGGCCACCAAACGATATCTCAACTAAGTGGATTATCGTGTGGAAATTTATAGCGGCCAAGAACTCTTATTTGCACGTTTCTCAATGTGGAGGAAAACCCCGAAGGTTCCCAGAGAAACATCCACGGGATCGAACCCACGACTTCCTGTACACCAGGCGAGGTAGTTAACATCTCCTAGCCACCGTGACACTAAGATGCCTCCATTGGAACCTCCTTTGCCAGTATCAAAATATGATAATTTCAAGGACTGTGCATACATTATCAGAGTTGTGTTTTTTGTTTGCATTCCGACCGCAGGTATTGTGGTTAATGACTCCTTGTAAAATAAAAGGTGTCAGTTTTGTTGCCAGATAGAAGGGTAAAAAAACAATTATCATATTTTTTACTGGCAAATGAGGTTCCAATGGTGTCTCCAACCGGCGAAGATGCTCCATTAGGGGGTCCACGTTTCGCAAGCGTAGGGAAGGGAGGGAATGACTGTGGCCGAGAAGACCTGAAGCTTCGTGCGGAGCGACAGACCAGGTAACTTCCACACAGCGTTACGCAACCGACACACACGTCCGCAGCCACACACGTCCACACACACACGTCACACACACACACACACGTCCACACACACACGTCCACACACCACACACACACGTCACACACACACACGTTCACACACATACACACGTCACACACACACGTCCGCACACACACGTCACACACACACACACGTCACACACACACACGTCACACACACACACGGCTACGATAAGCCGCCCCCCACACGCCAGACACGCTGCACGCGCTAAACGCGATCCCCTTCGCCGCGCTTTGGGAAACATTTCCGATGTTTTATTCTTTGCAGTTTTATGCGACCCCTTTTCTCCACGTGGGCGCAAGAATATACGAAATCATGCACATACACACATTCACAATTATGCACACACGCAGACAATCGTGCACACACAGACACAATCATACACACACAGACAACCATGCACACACACATACACAATCATGCACACACGCACATACACAATTATGCACACACTTACAATCATGCACACACACACAGACAATCATGCACACACTCACATACACAGCCAGGCGCGCACACACACATACATAAACATGCGCGCACACACGCACCTCCGATTGGCACCGTTGGCTACGTACGGTGCGAAAGAAGTTCAACATACATTAAAGTAGGTCTCTGGTGTGGACCAATCAGTTTCAAAGACAATGCATATAGTGTCAGAGCATGTTTTTTTTTTCATGTTCACCACAAGTATATGTGGTTAATGCAGTGGGGGAGCACAGGTGGTGCGTCCGCCAGCCATCTCAGTCAGGCAACCCATGGCACCTGGGTCTGTTCCGTGACCTTCTGGCAGCAGCGGGCCTTCGACACTTTCCGTGGCCTCAAAGTGCACCTAGCATGGCACAAGCGCCGTGGTGACGTGACCGCCACTTCGTGGTGATGGTGTTTGTTGTTGGTGTTGCGAGCGTGCGAGTCCCACCCTTGCCCTGCTCGAGAAGACCCACGTGGGGATGAGCCTCGTTGGCCATCTCTCGCCCCCCCCCCACTCCACCCACCACCATCACCACCCCCCCGGCCCCCCCCTCCACTCCTGTCAAAGCGCTCAGCCCCCCCCCCGACACATTCCCCCTCCGCCACCAGCAACCTCCTCCTCCACCTCATCCAGCTCGCGTTGCCGTCTCGCTCTCAGTGGCCATGCTTAAACGGATCCAAATAATCCCCGAACAAACGCCCGTGTGCGGGAGGGCGCAGCAATCACCAACACCGAACAACAACAACAACATCAACAGCAACATCAACAAACAACAGCAGCAGCAACACAGCCACAGGGAGAACGGGGAGGGGCTGGCGAGGCGACGAGCCGTAGGGTCAGTGGGAGGTCAATTACGAGGAGTGTCTGGGTCAGCGAGTGGTGTGGTTAGGAGTTAGCTCAGTGGAAGAGCTCGTTCTGATGACTCGCTAGGGTCAGAGTCGCTGTTAGGGCTATTATCACTCGTGGCTGGTTGGATAAGTATTATTCGCAGCTGTCCGTGGTGATGATCACACCGCGTGCCGGACTTAATAGGTGCTCGCCAACAGCATTGATCGCGACACCCTGTCAAGCTTTACGTGGCATATTTATAAAAATATAGCACAGACGACTTCTAGAATCATAATTAGTCTGCCTCCGTCACCACTTCCTCCTCCTCCCCTCCTACATTCACCCCCAGCAGCCCCCCCCCCAATCCCCCCTCGCTCCTTCCCTCTCTCCTCCACCTCAGCCGGACCACGTATTCGCTAAGCTCAATCATCGGACGCATGTAATTCACTTCATTGTTAAATCTTGCGAGCGAACGGCGGCGGAGTTTCTTGTTGACGTTCATTGTAACCCAGAGGCCGTGTCGGCTCGAGAGGGCGCGCGAAGCCGTCCAGCCCTGGCAATCATTCATCATCTCCGTCCCCCGAGAGATGATGAATCAATCACGGGCCATCGCGTCCCGATGGTCCGTGATTGATTCTGTTAAGCCGACAACTGTCTCCAACCGGTCCGTGCACCCACTTCCTGCCGACTCCCTCGTGTCTGTGTTTGCGTGCGTCTATTCCAGGAGAAGAAAGCAGCGCATCGGCGGATTATGAGAATTATAATTTAATAAATATTCAATTGTAATCATTATAATTTTATAATCATTAAATATATGTATAATGTTTTATAAATTTAATTTTTAAATGTTATTTATACATTTTATTAAATTAAAATTATTATAATTTAATCATTCTTAATCATGAAATTCTAATAATTAAAATTTAGTAATTTTTTTATAATTTTATTGTAATAATTCTAATTTAATCATTATTAAATCTACTTGTGCGGGGCTTTGAGCGTGATCCCCCCATCCCCAGATGTTCTCGGGTTTTTCTGTGCCACGTGTGCAATGGAATTGGCACAAAATCCCAAAGTAAGAAGACCATCCTGAAAGCGAGTCTTGAGACTCGGGACTGTTTTGGATGTGGTTATTTGTACGTGCGCGGTTATACGTTACGGGGAGCTGCGGTCCGGTGGTTAGCGCACTGCGCCACTAACCGAGGGAGCCGAGTTCCACAATGACAGTCACATTTGAACCGGTTCTGGGCCTCCTCTAGGTCGACTAAGCCTCAACCGAGTACCTGGTGCAATGTGTGTACTAAACAGTCGCCACTGGGGAGACAAAGGTATCCGGGTGTGGTGCTGTCCACCCACCCACTCGTGTACTTTGGCGGCCTTCATGGTTGCTGCTCGCTAACAGCACTTGCCCCAACAGTTCACATGGGAGATCTTTGGCTTCGTGTATTGGATGCGTACCGCTTCAAAGCGTCCTGATGCGAGACGGACACCCCGGACCGCTCGCAACACCTCCTCCCAAGATGTCCGCGCAGTCAAAGATCCAAAGCCAAAGACCCCCCGTATAGCCTTATCAGACTGTGGAGACAAGTGCTGTTAGCGATCACCTATAAAGGCCGACACGGCACACGAGGGGATCGGGTGGCCAACACCACGCCCGACCGCCTGTGTCTCCCTAGTGACCATGTTTACACATTGCACCGGGTACTCATTTGAGGCTAAGTCTACCTAGGGGAGGCCCAGGACCGGTTCAGATAATCGTCACCGGTGTTGGCCGTGAGCGGGAATCGAACCCGGGTCGCCAGGTGCGTAGCGCTAACCACAACACCACCGCTCCCCACGATGTCGGTTCAGTACAGCACTGCGGATTTGCGTGGTAAAGGAAACATCCGAGGCGACCCGGCATCACAATCCCCGCTCCGCCGCGCGCTCGATTTGGTCGAAGCAGTAAGTCTGCTGTGCATCTCGTTTCAGCTTAATTGGGCAAGCTGTACTTGCCGGTCCATGACAAGCATTTGTCTCACTCAAACGAAAAAAGTCTTGTTACACAACTGACACCCACCCCCCATCACCCCCCCACCATCCCCCCCCACCCTCCCCTCCCACCGCACCACACAGACCGCGTCTCTCAGAGCCAGCCCCACCACTCCTCCGTTGCATGCCCACGTGGATGTCATTTGTGAATCCGTGTCTGGGATCGTTTTAATTAATGCCGCCACATTAAATCCCGATCTTGCGAGATCTTACGGGGAGTTACGATGTCTTGTGTGTAGGGCTCACGGCGAAGACACTGCCTGGTGTGATCATTAACATTGGGCGAGGAGCGGTGGCGCATTGCTTAGCGCACTGCGCGGTGAACTCATCCATCTGCTAACTTCGTGGAGCGTCGTCTGACCCGATCCTGCCCCCCCCCCCCCCGCCCGCTCACCCCTACCCTTTCACCAATCCGCAATGACCAGGGTGATGAAGTATGGTCAAGCAAGTCCCAACCAACCTCTCATCGCAGACACGGCGTGGAGAGGGAGGGAGGCCTTCATCCAGCAGTGGATTGACACATTGCCGTGAATTACTTTTACAAACGATAACAACCTGCTACGTTTCAAACTATCGTTAATATAATATTGCATGATCAGCAGACACATCGTGATTACGTACGACGATGAGTATGAACACCATTCATTCAACAAACTCACCACATTTGCTACGAACACTGCCTTATAACAACGAGTTACCTCTATGTGATGCGCCGACACATCCCCCAGCACCGGGACATGCACCTCGTTAGCTGCGTTAGACACCACCCCTCTCCCCCTCACAACCAACATATGGGAGCTCTTTGACCTCTCATATGTTCGCCCCCCCCCTCCCATTTTTCTCCACGCTCGCGTGTTTATTTATTGAAATAAAAGAACGGCCAACCCTGTAAAACGTACAATTCCAGCAATGAGCTCTGTAAACAAGGACGCGTACGACCTGTAACGCCGGGAAGTGTCGTTGTTGTTGTTGTTGGAATGTATCACCCGTCGGCATTCGTGAATAAAACATATAAAGACACAAATACGAGGCGTGCACTAAATGTATTTTTACATTACATTTCTTTATTTGAACTTATACGATGTGTGTGTGTCTGCTTAATGTGACTATTATTTGAACCGGTTCTGGGCCTCCCCTAGGTCGACTCAGCCTCAAATGAGTACCTGGTGCGTGTGTCAACATCGCCACTAGGGAGACAAAGGCGGCCGGGCGTGGTGTTGGCCAACCACCCCTCGTGTGCCGTGCCGGCCTTCATAATCGCTCGCTAACAGCACTTGCCTCTCCAGTCTGTTAAGGCTACACGGGGGATCCGTGTTATGTACGAATGCATGGGGGACGTTTTGAATGCCACGGACGTTTGGCAAATGTCAGAAAAGTCGTCATTGTCCACCAATTACGACAATGCCAGCCAGACGACACGCACGAGCGTGAGAAGATCCGAGTTCTGGTGGGCTGTGGTGGCTGATGAGCCAGATGGCTGCGTCATGGAATAGTGTAGATGTGCATCGCTGTCACGATGCCTCCTTCGCATTTGTGACTCGGCCATTGAGTCGCGATGCGTTCCACGGTTCTGTTCTGGGCGGTGAACACAGTCGCAGCGCACTGCTGGAGATTTTTTAAATAAAATTTCCATCGGTGCGTCATCATCGTCGTCAGCTATGCGCATCGGCTGCTGCTTTGGATTGTGCGGTAATTCGGGTCAGGAGTTGTGGCCCAGAAGCTTCGGGGAAGATCGAAGGCAAGGGATATTCTGCGTCGGGTCGTTCACGTGGTGTTTCGTTTGTGACCAAATGTTCATTAAACACATTTAGATCGGGGGGGGGGGGGGGGGCGGGGTAAGGGAATAGTAAGCGATGACTTTGGGGTATTCCTCGTAACTGTTCAGAGACCAACAATAAAAATCGTCACCCGAATATTTCAAATAATAACAACATTGGCATCGAGTAAAACGCCCAAATAAATTTGAAATTGTACGATTACCCGCAGCTACTATTGTACTGTACAACAAAAAAAATGCTTTTAGTTTCCTGGCTGGCTGCTGGCTGGGCTCATCTTTACCCCAACAATAACTCTGTTGTTGTTAGTGGCTACTGTGGGCCGTTGCTTTCGAAACTAACTGGGTGTAATCAATAATTATTGAATTGCACCGGCGGAAGAAGAAATTCTGAAGATATAATTGCAACAAGAGATAGCGACATCCAAGAGCTGGGAGTACCGAATACAAAAGACTGACCACGGTTCATTTGACATCGCTCTAACTTTTTAATTTGTGCTCCTGTTAATGTAATTCTGTCGCCAGAATATTCTTTGAATCCTCGAGAATATGTATTGGAAAAAAAATAACGCTCAAAATACATTTATTGGGTGGATGGTGAGAAAAGCGTGACAATGACAGCTCTCACTTATTTTCCGTTTGCAGAGCCACTTGTAAAAAAAAATGCGTCTAATTAAAGTGATGACAGATCCCCTGCCAAACAACTCTCAGCCATGTGTTGCAGACGCAAATTCATCCATTACCCAATTTCATCTCGGTGAATTCTGCTCGCCTCGTTATATAAAGGACGCTGAATTGTAAAGAGTGAGATTGCAAACCCCTATCGTAGGTGATGTTAGACGATTTTTGACCCCCCCCCCCTTCGGCACACGGCGTCACAAAAGGTCAGACCCCCCCTCAAATATGACGTCACAAAGCTCTGCCCCCCCCAAAACCATAAAACATGCTTCAAATCGCTTTAAACTATTGTCATTGTAGTGCGGATTTAATGTGGCGCTGCACTCTGATGTTGTAGGAGTGCTGTTATAACAATTAGTGTGTTATAACAATTCTATATTTATTCAAAGTTGCGCATTTTCACGTGACGTCACATTTCTCAAACACCCCCCCCCCCTCGTTACACATCGTCACAAATGTCTGACCCCCCCCCCCCCCTAGGTGCGTGACGTCATTTATGGACGGCCCCTTTGTATCGTTCGCCTGTTGGCTTATCTGGTCTTACTCTGGTGAGACAAGGCCGTGAAGAAGCCTGTCTCTGGTGTAGGCCAATTAGTTTCAAAGACAATGCTCTATATATTATAATAAGAGCATGTTTGTTTGCATGTTTGCCACAAGTACATGTGGTTAACGTCGACTTGATGCCTTGAAATGGGGATGTATTTGGTGTTTGAACATATTAACACATGTTTTAAAGCTTTCGTGACTGCAGGGATTCATATTATTGGTTCTTTCGATAAAGTCACGTAGAAGGGAAATAATAAAATAATATTTTTATAACTTTCTTATTTCCCTTCTACGTGACTTTACTGAAAGAACCAAGAATATCTTAGCACATGTTTTATTGCCAAAAAGGGTAAAACCTATTGGTTTTTTTCATAATTTGGTTTTATGTTCAAAAGTTTTCAGACAATTAATGATGAGAGTTTATAGAATAACACTGTCTTCATAAAAAAGCAACGTTTCAGGTAATGGCCCTTTTTCATAGCACATTGAGAAGTAGTCTACACCGCCGAAGGCAGTGTGATTGACATACGTACAGGTACTCCTCTACTTAAGAACTTTCAGAGATGCGAACAAACCTGTCCGTATGTCCAGTTCAAGTTCAAGTTCATTTATTAAGTATAGCCCTGTGAGCCATTCGGCTCTTGAATCGGGTGCAACCGCAACAAACATAAAACAAAAACATGAACAAGAAAAAATCTTAAAGTGCATATGTGACTAAGTGCAAACAGAAAATCCAGGAAAAGACAGCAAAATATTGCAAAAAAAACACCAACACTGTGTGCAAAAATCCAGTGGGATGCAAGTCAAACAACAACAACAACCACAACCACAAGACAACTTAGATTAAGGCCATCAGTCTTACTCCGTACTACAACAAACAAACATGGCCAAAACAAAAAACGTTTCGAAATCACCAAAATAAAGCCATGAAAGCAATGAAACAGTGATCATAGGAACTGTGACGGAATTTTCACAATAAACGACATAAACAACATGTACTACCAAAACCCTGCAAGCCATAGCTGGCTGCATGAGTCCGTGCATGCCCGTTCGGACTGAGAGTCGTAAGTTCAACCACCGTGCAATAGGTGTTGGTGGTTGCATCTACATCTGCGGAACATGCAGAACCAGTGGCATAAACATCTGCAGGACATTATTCAACTTTTAAAGCCACTCCCCGTGTTTAGTGTACACGCCGTACAACTTGTTTGGAATCGACAGGAGTTAAGTTGAAATTACGACTCAAATCGACTTACGAACAGACATCTGGAAACTAACTCGTTCATAAGTAGAGGAGTCCCTGCACTCTGCTTATGACAAAAATGTGTGTAGGGGTTTGTTTTTGTCCATATTGACCAGCGCGTGCACGCTCCAGCCAGCAGGAGGCGGGCGACATTCAGAGGGGAGATTCTCACGAAGCGGAATCGATTCCTGGATAGATTTCGCAAAAAACCATTGGAACGGATCGAAACCGACCGAATGTCCTCCGGACCTACGACTTTAAAGCAGCAGTTGTTGTTTTGTTTTACTTTTGGGTTGCGTTCAAGGGGTGAACACGTTCGTGCGTTACCTCTGTCCGCTCGAGTAGAATAAAAAATTAAAGAAATTAAATGTAGGCGAGGTGTCGGGCAACGCCCCTCCGTCTTGATCGACCATCAAGAATGGTTATTGCCCGAAAAGTCGCGAAATGTTTTCTTCCTTGTAAGTCAGTTTTATTTAATGATTGTGTTTTGGTTGCACACCACTGCCCAAGCAGCAGCACCACCAAATAAACGGTTCAACACCAACAAAGCCCGTGTTACACTGATGCCCGTCGGTGGAACGACGACCACATTTTCACCAATAATTTTTATTCTGTGGTTTCTAACCGGCACAATGGCCACGCGAGCAGTTCTCTGAGCTGGTGGTCTAGTTAAGGCTGGGGCGCTTTAGTACGTGCAACGCTGCAACACCTTTACGTTTGGATAGGTCTACGACCGAGCCCGTAGTGTAACGCTGAGTTGATCTTTGGGGACTTAACCTGCAGAAAGCCGGCTACATTAAGTGATTAGTTGTTTAACTTTCCTTGATATTCTTTGGGTCTTTCGGTAAAGTCATGTAGATAGGTTCAAATAAAATAACAAAAAACTACGACGTTTCGATCGCAACACACGCGGTGTGACATGCTAATTTTCACCTGGCAGCCCTTTGATTGGTGGAAAACTCTCCACCGCCGCAGTCGCTGCCCACCACTCACATTAACATTGGCTGATAACATTTGGGCGACGCCATTTTCAAACCTTTATAAGCAGTTGCCTTTAGAAGCTAACAACGCGTTTAGAGCGCCTTTTGGCGTCATCTGGTCCAACACCATGTGAGACTAGGCTCTAAGGAAAGCTGTCTCGGGTGTGGACCAATCAACTTCAACGACAGTGCATACATTATTAGAGTTATGTTTTTTGTTTGCATTATGACTGCAGGTATTGTGGTCTATGCAAACATGACTCCTTGTAAAAAAAAGGTGTCAGTTTTGTTGCCAGATAAAAGGGTAAAAAAACTATTTTCGATTTACAGCTTTCGTGACTGCAGGGATTCATCTTCTTGGTTTTTTCGGTAAAGTCACGTGACTTTACCGAAAAAACCAAGAAGAAAAAAACAATTATCATATTTTTTACTGGCAAATGAGGTTCCAATGACATTTAGAGTATTTGTTTGCTATAAATTTCCACGTAAAAAGCCACTTCGTTGAGCTATGATTTGTGGTCAGGTCTCTTCTGAAATAAGTAATATTTAAACAAACTTTTTTTTAAACACGCTTTAATGAAATGTACCCTACTAGCAATGTAAGAACTCCATGACTCCAGGAAGTGGCCCCGATGCTTGCCATAACGTAAGGGACCGTGGTGATTTACAACCAACGTAAGTTGAGCATGGACAATTAGACCCAAGGCGAAACATAACATACAAAAAATAATATTTAAAAATATATATTTTATTTTAATGATAGAATATAGTGTTGTCATCAGTATGACATAAGTATACCAAGTTTGTCGATACCACATTGGGAAATGGCTAAAAATTGAGTTACAAGATTTGAGGATACAGTACAACAGACAGAGTGAGTTAAATAAAAGCGTGTAATATTAATAAACTATCTCTATAGCGCATTGGAGCTTACTTAGTCAAATATAAAAAATGTTATAGTTAAGTTTAAATGCTTCCAAAGATACACGCGTGTTGTAAAGTATTACGTAATCCCTGCGAATGCATTGCTTAGTCTTTTTTTAAATAACTTATTGTGTTTACAACCAACAATTGGCATTCACATTACACAGCCCTGTAGCATTCAACTCGATCCATTCCATTCGATTACAAAGCGCCTACGGAATCTTAACTCCGCCTCCAATTCGATTCGATTCTTCTGCAACGCAATACAATTAGGATCGAATCATTATACATTCGTGTTGGATCGATTCCCGTTTGGCTCATGCGTGGTCGCCGCGGTGGTGTCGTCTGGACGTGTTGACACTTTCCCCGCGTGTCCCCGTGTCTCCACGCGTGTCCCCGTGTCTCCTTCTGTGTCTCCCCGAGTCTGCCTGTCTCTCTGCTCGTCTCCCCGTGTCTCTCCGCGGACGGACATCCCAGCCTGTGACCGGGTAAGCGCGTTCACGCCGAAACTATGGAGCGTCTGGGTTGTGTAGGGGTCACTGCGAACCGGGCCCTGCTTGAGTACCCCTAACGCCCCCCCCCACCGCCATCCCATAGGCGGGCATGGCCAGACAGCCGGTGACAGTGGCGAGTGGGGTGCCATGAGGGGGACTCGAGACCAACGATGAGTGACCAAAAAACAGGGATTGAAAGTGGTCAATCGTTGGACGTTGGCAAAATGTTTTTAGAATTGAACTGGGTTCGGAAGACCGGTTTTGGGTGGAATGTGGTGAATAAAACGAGGGCTTAGGATTAGAAAGATTTGATCAAAAACCACGATGTAATGACAGTCATGTTTCATGTAACAATCAATAAATAACATACTGTACCATGGTTAAAGAAAACTGTGATGCGGAAAAATTAAGGTTTTGGAAGACCTCGATTTATTGAGTCGGGTTTAGGGAGGTCACAACTTGATGAGTCTCTTGTTATATAATCAGGCGGGCTTACCCAGGGGAGGGAGCCTGAACCAGTCTCGCGACTCCTTTCCAGGAGGGTCATGCCGCAATGATGATGCTCCGTGGAAAAGACCAATTTGAGTAATGTGCACGTCATCTTGAACATTACTCTTTGATTTTTCGGTAAAGTCATGTAGGTAAAAAATACAATTAAAACAAATTAAATCACGACGTTTCGGAGGCAACACAAGCTTCCGTCACGAAAACTTCAAATCGAGAATCTTTACCATTATTGTGATATTTGAACAACACCAGTTACGTATATATATTTTTTTTCTTAGGTGGTTTGGCGGCGGGCTTATGGAGACCCCCACAGTTTAGAAAAAATCAGAGTTTGTGAAGATATCCTTGTGAGTGGCAGCAGCAGTGTGCCCTATGGATTGGGGCTCGAGAATTCCACAGCACCAGATTCACAGGCGGTGTTCACATGCCTCACATGATGATACACATTAACTTGTGTCAGTCCACTACTGGGTGAGGGTCTTCCCACGCTGTTGAGGGGTGGGGGTTGAATTGACCATACTTCACCACGCTGGTCAGTGCGGGTTTGTGAAGGTAGCTGTGATGACAGCCAGACAGTCGCTGCACGTGGCACGTGGGGGCTGGGGGGGTGGTAGCCTGCCTGTCCTGCTGTCTTTGTTGAAGGGGAGTGAGGGAGTCTGGGACTTTGATTTAAAGTGACACGTGCATAGGCGTGGGGTGTTTTGGGAGAGGCCGTTCGTGCGACGTTGCTTCCCCGTGGTGGATATCCACATCACCCAGAATGCGAGGCCTCGTCAGATGCTGCTCAGGCAAGCTGGCTTGAGCCTTTAGACAAAACGTGCACTGGCCAGCCAGCGTGGTGAAGTATGGTCAAATGATTCCCGACTGCCCGCACGGTGTGAGGGCGAAACTCATCCAGCAGTGGACTAATGAGGCCGCGTGTTTGTGTGTACGTGGGGTGCCGGCCTTCTGCTGCTACTCGCGAACAGCACTTGCGCCAACAGTCTGTTCAAGGCTATACGGGGGATCTTTGTCTTTGGGGTGTCAAGTGGAGCGTGAGGAGCGGTGGCGCAGTGGTTAGCGCGCTACGCTGTAGAGACCAGAGTTCAATTCCCGCTCACGGCCAACAAACATTGACGAATATCTGAACCGGTCGCTTGGCCTCCCCTAGGTCGACTCAGCCTCAAATGAGTTCCTGGTGCGATGTGTAAAAACATCGCCACTTGGGGAGACAAAGGCGACCGGGCGTGGTTGCTGGTCACTCATCCCTTAGTGTGTGCCATGCCGATGTCATTGGTGCTCGCACACAGCACTTGCCCCAGGAGTTCGTTCGGGGCCGTACAGGTGACCTTTGGCTTTGGCAAGTCATGTGCTGTGAGTCGCAACTGATCAGTGACGTCTTTGGGAAATTCCATAAAAATTGCAAAATCTTTGTGGATTCAAGAGGCAACGCCAGCTCAGCGCGCGTGTGTGTGTGGCTTGTCTTTGTGTGTGTCCTGGGAGCGGTTAGCGCCCTGCGCTACGAACCCGGCGACCCGAGTTCGATTCCCGGCTCGCGGCCAACAACACCGGTGACGATTATCTGAACCGGTCCTGGGCCTCAAATGAATACCTGGTGCGGTGTGTAAAAATAATCGCCTTTGGGGAGACAAAGGCGGTCGGGCGTGTTCCTGGCCACCCACCCCCTCGTGTGCCGTCCCAGCCTTAATAGGAGCTCGCTAACGGCACTTGCCCCCAAGTCTGTTCAGGGGGATCTTTGTACGTGTCAGCGCGCGCGTGTGTCTGTCAATTATACACTTTTAGTTTAACCGAGTAAACTAGCGGCTGCCCGTCTTACATCTCACCGCTTTACGTCTCGCTCCGCGGTGTTCATCCACAACCTCACCGCACTGCACTGTTTGCGTTTACGTAACTAAAGCAAAACTGCCCGCAAATTATTATTTTTTTACACGATTCATGGGAGCATTTCCGTAAAGTAGGATTTCTGTAGGTCGGGTCTTGTGCAACCCGGAGACTTTTTATCTTACCAAGCAAGGCCCACTGAGCTGTATACTGTAGCTCTTTTTCAGAAACGACCTGGTCACAAATGATAGCTTATCACATGGAAATGTATCGCAGTCAAATAGTCTAAACTAACGTTTCTAAATGTGGAGGGAAAAATCCGCGCGAACACGGGGAAAACACGCACACTCCAAATATACATGGAACCCACGACCTGCTGTACACCAGGCGAGATAGTTAACATTTCGCCACTGTGGCACCCTCTTTACTCGCAGAGGCTCTCCCCAGCCGAGGGTCTGCCCCCACACCCCCCTTTCCCCTCCCCCCCATCGTCGCGTCCACCATGGCCGTGGAGGGCACCCTGAGCGTCTCCAACTCTCCGCTCATCTCCCTGCGCAACGGCGGCCCCGTGCCTGGCGGCGGCGGCGGCGGCACCGGCGGCGCTTTCCGGCCCAACGGGAACCGCCGCAGCGTGGCCATCCTGGGCAGCGGCGACTTCGCGCGGGCCCTCGCGGCCCGCCTCCTCTCGGCCGGCTACGCCGTCGCCGTGGGCAGCCGTGACCCCAAGGCGGCCGCCGAGCGCATGCCGCCGCAGGCCGAGCTGCTGGGCCGCGCCGAGGCGGCGGCGAGCGCTGCGCTCGTGGTCGTGGCGCTGCACCACGAGCACTACGCGACGCTCGCCGAGCTGGGCGGCGCGCTCGCCGGCAGGGTCCTCGTCGACGTCAGCAACCGCAGCCCGGCGCAGAGGAGGGAGCAGCGGCGGCGGAAGCGCGGAGGAGGCAGCGGCGGCGGCGACGGGAGGACGCAGAGGAGCAATGCGGAATTCCTGGCGGAGATGTTTCCCCACTCGCACGTGGTGAAGGCCTTTAACGTGGTGTCGGCCTGGGCGCTGCAGGGCGGGCCCAGGGACTCCAGCAAGCGCGTGAGTGTCACGTCCGGTGCGTGCGTGCGCGTGTGTGCGCATCGCAGCGTCATCGTCGTTTCGCGTTGTGCTTTGAATCGTGCGCTCATCCGAGCGGGGATCGCCGTGTGGGCAAGGCATCTTCGAGCAGGAGGAGAACATTTGCTCCTGACGAGACGAATGAGCAGAGTTGAAGAAGTGACTTTTGAAGAGCCGAGTCTAGAGGGGTCGTGTTTTTACGCAGCCGAAACCTGGAAGGGAGATGTAAGGCGACTGGATAAGTCTTGAGATGTGAGTATGAGTGGAGTGAAAGAGAAATGTGGAAGTTCTGGAGCAGGTTTCGGGAGGAGAGAAGTCTCTTTAGAACAATGCAGACCAGGCAAGGGATGTGTATTGGGCACAATCTCAAAGGTGAGAGCTCGATTAAGGAAGTTCTGTAGGTGTTAGGGATGCTGGGAAAGAGGCCAAGATTCAGAAAGAGAAGGACGCTGCTTGACGACTTGAAGCAAGCAAGAGGGAGGCCGTACAGTGATGTGAAGAAGAAAGCTCAAGATCAGACAGGAAGGAGGGAAATGAGCCGCACACACTGCCACTGAGTAGGGGAAGAAGTGATCGTGCGATTCTCTTGTTTCATGTTTCGCGTCGTGCGTTTCGTGCGACGTCGTGCATATTGTTGCTTCGTCCCTCGTGCTACCGCATTCCGTGTCGTGTGTTTATGTTGTGTGTCGTGTGCTTCACTTCGTATCGTGCATCCTGCCGCGCGCCTACAGGTGCCCGTGTGCGGGGACAGCGTGGAGGCGCGCGCCGCCGTCATGCAGCTGGCGCGCGACCTCGGCTTCGCGCCGCTCGACATGGGCGCCCTCTCCTCCGCCGCCAGCGTCGAGGAACTGCCCCTGCGCCTCTTCCCGCTGTGGCGCTTCCCCGTGCTGCTCTGCCTCGCGCTCTCCCTCTTCTTCTTCCTCTACGCGTTCGTGCACGAGGTCGTCCACCCCTTCGCGGTGCACGGCCGCAGCGAGTTCTACAAGTAAGCGCGTGTCCCCATGTCCCCACGTTCCTATATCCGCATCTTTCTGTCCCCGATTCCCCACGTACCCGCGTCCCCCTTTGATGTCTCCTCGTGTCCTCGCAGGATCCCCGTGGAGGTGGTGAATGCCACGCTGCCCGTGGTGGCGCTGTCGCTGCTTGCTCTGGTGTACGTGCCGGGCGCGCTGGCAGCGGCGCTGCAGCTGTGGCACGCCACCAAGTGGCGGCATTTCCCGCCGTGGCTCGACCGCTGGCTGCGATGCCGCAAGCAGCTGGGCCTGCTGGCGTTCTTCTACGCCGGCCTGCACGCCATCTACAGCCTCGCCCTGCCCCTGCGCCGCTCGTACCGCTACCGCCTGCTCGACGACGCCTACCGGCAGGTGAGTTCACGCGGTGCCACGCGACGCCGCAGGGCGATGACAATGGACTGGGAGCGAATCGCTGATCGTTCAGATATTAGCCAATCAGAAAAAGGGGGGGGAGCGTTTCACGCGATGCCATACTAGCCCATGGGATTACTCAATCCGTGGGTCGCTTGCCAATGAATCGACGCAGGGATTAACCCTTGATGAACCGATACTGTAATGTGGCAGTCGAATCGACTATGAAGCGGAATCAATACCACAGGCGCCTCAATTCGCAAGACACGACTCTACTGACAACTCCACGCCTACTTTCTTACAAATTATGGTTTGATCGCTGATCTCGGCGCTTTCGTCGGGTGTCCGATGTCATTGCGTGACAGCGCCACCTTGACGGAGACGACGCGACCCTCAGGAAAGCACACGTGCCTCTCATTCTCGTCGCCCGGCGTTTTCAGGTGCAGAGCGGCTTGACGTCGTCGTGGGATGAAGAGCAAGTGTGGCGCATGGAGACGTACATCTCGCTCGGCATCATGGCGCTCGGCCTCATGGTGCTGCTCGCCATCACCTCCCTGCCGTCCGTCAGCGACGCGCTCAACTGGCGCGAGTTCAGCTTCATACAGGTACGGCGTGTGTGCGTGCGTGCGTGTGTGCGTGCGTACAAACACGTACGGGCGGGATGCGTCTATTACACGTGCAGGTGGAGTGTGTGTGTGCGTGCGCGCACGACAGTCGGGTGTAACCGATTATTTACGTAATAATTTGCTCTGCCAATTATCGTTTCTGTTACGCGATTAATCGGATATCACAGAAGTAGCTGGGGGGAAAGTCTCACGTGCTGCTGGTGAAGAGCGGGGCTTCATGACGTCATAGGCCACATCACCAACCATGCCACACTCTGCATGGCTTCTTCGGTGTTTTCCTGCCTGCAGGAGGCAGGATATGAAGCTGGCCACTGCTTTTAGAAGGGACCCAAGTAATCGAATCACAATTACCAAATTTTCGCCGACGAGCCAACTCAACCGAGCAGCGTGAGTGTGGGTGTGGGCGTGGCGCCGCGGTTCCACGCGCACGCACGGTAATCACCATTAACGGCACTCGACGCCGCGCGCTCCGCTGGCCCTCCCCGCCCCCTCCCTCCACCAGTCCAAGCTGGGCGTGGTGGCGCTGGCGGTGAGCACGCTGCACGCGCTCACGTTCGGCTGGCGCCGCGCCTTCGAAGCCGAGCACTACCACTTCCACCTGCCGCCCGTGTTCGTGCTGGCGCTGCCCCTGCCCTGCGCCACGCTGCTCGCCCGCCTGCTGCTGGCGCTGCCCTGCTGCTCGCGCCCGCTGGAGCGCGTGCGCCGCGGCCACGAGGGCAGCCCCTTCCGCGGCACGTGCGGTGCGGCGGCACGCAGGCCCATCGGCGACATCACCAGCATCGTGTGACCCGCACGCACACGCGCGCGCACACACTCACACACGCATATTTGCGTAGCGACTTAAGAACTACAGCGGTACCACAGGCAGCATCCACCACCGATTGGGGTAAGGGACGGAGGGGGACCAGCGGGGATAGTGTGCGGGCAAAGTAGGGAGGGGTGAAGAGGTTCACGAAGAGTTTCCCACAATCCACTCTTCAGAGCCACCGCGGTAATTTTTCTTACTCGCCAAACCTCCCTCCATTCAAATGCCAATTCAGTTGTGGCACGCTGTACATGCCTGATTATTGCTAAATACGTGACTTAGAGGGCACTGAATCACTCACGGCCAACACTAGTGATGCTTATCTGAACTGGTCCTGGGCCTCCTCCCCTAGGTTTACTCAGCCTCAATTGAGAACCTAGTGCAATGTGTAAAAACATTGTCACTAGGGAGACAAAGGCGGCGTGGTGCTGGCCACTCACTACATGGGGGGAACATTTGCCTTTGGAGACATTATAATTTGATTTGTTGCTTTGTACATCACGATGGAGGCGTTTATCAGTCATCAGGGGCGTGCAGTGTGCAAGGACAATTTACATTTGAATGGAGATGTCAGTTTGGACCTGTGCACCTTGGTGGGTTGTGAAGACTGGAGTTTGGAAAACGTCTGGATTTGGGGACAGGGTAAGGGCTTGTAAAAATGAATGTGTACAGTTAGGGGTTGCATTCCAGTTGGAAGATAGGGGTAAGGTTAGAGATGGCGACAGGTTTAGGCTGTGGGGTGAAGGGTCATATATGTCAGAGGTATGATTAAGGTTAATGGTGGGGATAGCAAAAGAGGTTGGGGTACTGGTAGGGCAATGATTAGGGATAGGATTAGGGGCATCGGTAGGTTTCAGACAACTGCAAGTCAGCTTCGTGTTAAGAATGGGGTAGTGGGCAGATTTTGGATTTAAGGACTCATAGTTGGATTGGACGAACCGATAAGATTAGCTGTTGAATAGGGTTGGATTTTGGGTTCGGGGTTAGTGTAAAGATGGAGGGTTACAGGTCACAGGTTAAGGTGAGAGGATAATGACTTGGTATTCACCTAGGTAGAATGTTTAACATTAGGGCTTACAATGTGGGATTACAGTCAGACGTTCAGTCTGCAAGGTAAGGGTTAGAGAGGCGTGAGACTGTGGCCAAGGCTTTTTCCTCTGCTCACCGACAGCGAAGGTCTCTCCCCAAACTCACGGGGAGGTCACCCTTAGGTGAGGTCACGGATCTCGTGATGCTTGACAGCATCTTGCTGCGTGAAGGTCAGCATTAAGCTTTTCACATCGGGTGCAAATACGAAAAAAGAGATTTGGAGGTATTTTTCAGTGGCAAAAGAAGCCGCCACTTATTTTTTTGCTTTCAAATGTATTTTTTATTAAATTATAAATCTTTTTTTTTTATCAAAATCACTTCGCTGCAATAATGTATTGATTGTGTAATTGCGTTTCATTGCACCAAAGGGGAGGATAAACCTGCTGCGTGTGTTTTTAAACGTTTGACACGGTGTAAAGCATTATTGCCAAATGTTCATGATGTGCTCAGGCAATATTAGGGTAAATTGTTGCTGTCAATTGCCACCGGCAAAGGATTTGCACTGAGCGGTTTTAGCAACTCGCTACGGCAATGGCATGGGGTGATGGAGTTCTGCCTTCCGAAGGACATTTTTTTTTTAGTTTCTTCGACGAACAATGAGTGATCACGTGACCTCGAGGTTGTCATCTGACCGCTGTGTTTGATTTGATTGTGTCATCATCCCTGTTGTCCGCCAATTGAGGCGACGATACAAAATGGTGCGGCCACCGTTGCCAGCAACGAATTCTACAAATTACCACACGTGTCATCGCCACCTTAAGAGCGCCATCCTCCGGAGGGACTTTGAAGTGCAGGCGGTTTGATCCATTCCACCGACGTTTAGCCAACTCCCGCAGTTCTCACTTGTTGCCAATGATGTCACGATCTCACGAACACGTCTCGTCCTTCCCGCGAAGAGACATTTGATCATTTGCTCATCGCACCGAGAGCACACTTGGCATCGCCTTCGTAGAAAAAACACACAAACTCTTGCCCAATCAAGTTTCTCTAAGACACAAACCCTGCTGAAACGAGTACCATCGAGGATTCGTCCAGTCTGCGAGTGATCGTTAACGAGACTCCTCAATGTACCGGCACAAGCCCACCGTCTGTCCGATGGTGGTACAGCTCGCCACTCGTGATGGAATGTAACGTCCAAGAAGAGCACATCTGCTACAACTGGGCAATGAAAACGATGTGTTTTTGATATAGCGCCCTCCTATACGCCAGGGCGTCTCAGAGCGCTGAACACACGATAAGCGCTTTGCAACCCCATCTCATGTTGAACACTTGAAGGGGCACCCCGAGTGGCAGCTGTCCTTGTGGACACGAGGTGATTTCATAGCTTAACCTGCAATAAAGGCGTTCGTTCTACTAGTAGGTGGCCATGATTGCTTTGTGTAAACCCAGTTGGGTGAGGAGTTATGGGTTGTGCCTCCCCTTGTCAACTCTCCGAAGATAAGCAGGGTTGAGCCTGATTATTACGTGGATGGGAGACTGGGAATACCAGGTGGTGTCGGCTTGGGCTGTGAAGTGTCCAGGAGAAAGTATTACAACAGTGGATTCTTGAATCTGTATATGCAGAGCTCGTTTGAGTGTTATCCCCCCCCCCCTCATGTGTGAGATTCCTCCTTCTGACATGTCAACCACGGGTTTCATTGACAAAACATCCCAATGGAAGCAGGACCCTCGTGAAATCGAGTCTTGAGACTCAAGCTTTCCTGGGTGAGCAACGGTCATCAGCATTGTGACAAGCCACTATGTTGAGCTATCATTTGTGGCCAGGTCGCTTCTGAAAAAGAGCTATATTGCTTGGTGGGCTTTGCCTGGTGAAATAAACATAGTGGTAGTAGTAGTTAATTCAAGTCCCAGAGCAAGGTGGCTCAAACGCTTCGTACGGATCGTTGTTTACGCACCCGGCGTCTGTCGTTTCCCCAGCGTGTCACACACCTGTTGCTGCTGTCAGTGTTATCGCTGTGTTTGCTGTTTTATAGGTCATCCACGTGCAAATGGACAAAAATCCAATAAGCAATAATTACGGATAATTGTGTGTGGCTTGCGCTCCCTCGCGAAATTCGGGAAGCTTTCTGGACGTCACTCTTCACTTTCGTCCCGTGGGTGACGTTAAATTTTTTTCCCACCAGCAAAAAAGTTGACATTTTAAGACGCACATTAGGGGCAGCTTTCTAGATCGTTTTAAGAGTTCGATTCCAAGTCACACGGATTGAACGTGAGGCTTGTTTTGAAGCCCCGCTGCTATACACTGTGCGAACCGCACGATGCCATCACTCAGTAATAACAACGGTGACTAGAGAAAGTAAAAATGCATTTTAAGCGCACATTTTAAATTTCTCGTCCTCAGAAATCGTCACCATTTGCTTACATATGCAGCTGTGTCCGAGGACTTTCTACTCTTCTGGCAGCTGATCTTTTTTTAATCCTTCAGCTGCATATTGCGTAAATATGTAAGCTTTTAAGTGTACCCGCTGAACGGTTTCAAACGCAATAGCATCGTAACAATGATTTTCAAATCGGTAGCCTGCAGCAAGCGCGCGTCCGTCCGTGTTGCTGCACGCGGTCGAGCCGTCCAGTTTCCAACAAAATTGTTACTTGAACACTTCTCAAGTCCGTGGGGGCCGTTTTATTCGTGGGTGTTGTTCGCGTTGTCGTAAGCCGTTGTCCAGCTCACGCGATTCCATTGCCTTCCCGGCGACCTGGCTGCGTACGCCAGCAGCGGCGCGGGCCGCCGATAAGTCGAGGCCCGTCCGGTCGCCACGTCCTCTTGTGTTTAGATTCGAGAGCAAACTCGTCCACCGCTCTCGCCGCCGCCGTCGTCTGGCCATGACGCATCCAGCGCTGTGTCTCTAGATTAGAAGTAGACACGTCTTCCCAGCCCGTGTAGGAGCCACAGTTGTCTCGCCGTAGAGGCTGCCGGAAGCAGTAGCTTCGCAGATTTTTGACGTCTTCCATTAAATAAACCTCCCAATGAGATGTCGCGTGGTGCCTTGTCTTCTGCCTTTGAACCGCGGGGGTGTTTGGTCGCATTGCGCTGCCCCCGATTCTCTTCAAACCCCAGCTCCCCCGCTACCCCTTCTCTGCTGTTTGTGCTACATTATTTGACGGCGAATGATGTAGTTTTCTCAGCAATGTTAATTTCTCGATTTTATGTATTCCCTTGACGACAGCTTAATCTTAAGACTCATACTAATTGGAATGTGGGCGATGTTAACAATCCCGTTCTTGTAGAAGTCAACGAATGTTCATGCCAAAATTGCCATCTTTGGCCCATGTCATTAAATGTCGAGGGTTAAGGCATTTACTGGTTCAAGATTAAAATAAGATTCCAACGCTCGCAATTCGAAGTCGCGAGTCAAGGGATTATGGCACTATGAGGTCTTGATCCCAATGTCATGTTGATTCTTTAATGCAGATTGATGCATATTATCTTGAGTGGTAAGAATCTATTTTATCAATGACTCGTGAGATATTAGTGGAGTGTTTGGGGAGGTTGTACCAGACTGCAGTAAAGCAAAAGAGGTAACCTCCCTGTGAAGACCCATTGGAGGTATGCGAAGTGAAAACCCCAGATACAAATGTTGCCCCATGTGATGTAAGCTGATGTGTAATGTATGTTTTTAGAGCTTTCACACGTAGCCAAACGTACTAAACGGAGATGCAGGGGAAGGACAACATAAACAGAACACGCAACAAACATTCAAAAATACACCTCAGGATTTAAGCTCCAATTTTATTCAACTTACCAAATTGCCACTGTCCACATTAACTTAAAACAGTAAAAAAAAACAGTACAATGTTCAATCATTAACATTATGATATATGTCAGGGCCATATTAATTTACCATTACAGATACAAATGAAAACACTGTTCATACCACAAAGGTGTGAGGAATTGAGATCGCAACAAATAAGTCTGCCAATATTTGTATACAAACTGAGATTTCCTAAAGAACACAATAAAAAAATGTGCAGTTTCATTGGAATGAAAAATAATGCATGGAGCAAAATGCCGTGTAACAAAAAAATATTTAGGGACTGACATTTTTACACGTAGGCTTTCGCTATCAATATTCATAAAGGTTTTTGGGTTAGATCGCGTATGTGTCGTAACCCTCCACCACCCGACACAGCCAATTAGTTAGGGATTTGTCACGTAATCAAAACGCCAATTAGTTACTACTTCAGCCCACCGGTGTGTTGGAGAGTAAATCCACATTTACAATACGAGTACAACGTTTCCCTGGTAATTACATCCAGCATCATCAGGCGATTTGCCAGAATAGTGAAGCAATCCACCTGCTTCCGGTCTTAGAGTAGCAGGACGACGTCATCACCGCACCCAATCAGGTGCAGAGATCAGAGGCGGAGGGGGGGCTATTGTAATTATAATACATTGGTAATTAGTTAATTAGTATGTTTCTCTATAAGGAATTATAATTGTAATGTATTACTTAATACGCTTCCAGGCCGCACTAAGCTTGTAGCTGTCAGAGCGGTTAAAATTATTTTAATTTCTGTCAATTTCAATGGATTCTCGAATTAGTCTTGGTCAATTAGTTTTACACAACACTTCAACGTTATCAAAATGAATTGAGTGTCCTTGTTGGCAAGCATATTGTGCAACTGCCGACAGTTGTGTTTGAGAGTATTAAATATTTTTTTGGTGGTCCTTTAATCTTACGCTAATGTCTGTCCAATATAGTATCTGCCACATAAGTAATTTAAGGGACACGTTAACTGGAACCTTAGTGAATAGAGAAATTACATCAAAACTCAGTAGAATATCATTTGGGTTTAGTTTAATATCTTTAATCACATTCACAAGATGCTCTGAATTTCTTATGAATGAGCAGGTGGATTGCGTCACTATTCTGGCAAATCGCCCGATGATGCCGGTTGTAATTACCAGCGAAACTTAGTACTAAAATTGTAAATGTTGTGGATTTACTCTCCAATACACCCGTGGGCTGAAGTAGTTACTATTTTGTGTGTTGTTAACGTGACAATTCCTTTACTAATTGGCTTGCGGGTGGTGGAGGGTTTCGACACATTTATACTTAGGCGACCTAACCCAAAAACCTTTATTATGAATAGCGATTTACATGTTTGTATTACACAAAAGCCTGATCAATTGATCTCTTCATGCAATATTTATGAAAACTACAACTCGTAATAAAGCAAGTGTGGAACCATCTCTTTGGAACAGACCTAAAGCAGAGACACATTATCAAGTGCGCCCTCGCGACATTATTTCCCCTGCTCACAGGGCGAGGCAGTCCAGTAGTGTACACACCGCCATGTCACATTACTTAGGAGTGCCGCTTCAATTCCAAGAATGATATCCACTATGAAAATCATCAATTAAACGATCATGTGATTCTTCAGCAGGCCACCGTGTGTCCTTGCCATCTTCAAAACTCCAATCTTGATTTTTTTTTTTACTTGATATTACCGAAACTCAATTGGCCGGGTGTAAAAATCAACTCATAATTGCCAAGTGGAAAATTGTAATCCTGATCGGAAATTGATTCAGCCCATCATCCCCTCAAAGGTTACATAAAAAAAAACAATGTTGCAAGATGTTGGAACCAGTTGGTTTAGCCCTAAAGAATGTGGAATATCCACACTTCACAGCCAACTGAGGTGAGCACTGCCCAATACCAGTTTGAGTTGGAGAGATTTTTCACTTTCAGACACATTTCTCCTTAAAAAAACAAAGAGGATCCGGCATTCAAAGGTTGAGTTCTGTAAGCATCAGAGATTCGCTGCCAGCATCGTGGTGGTGGTGGCTAGTGTGGCAGGGACGTCATATGTATGCTCTGAGTTGCGATGGGGAACGTCATGATGGGCGTGGTGGCGTGGCTCATGGTGATCCCCGACAGCGACTGCGCCATGGACACAACCGGCGCCACCGAAACGGCCACCGTGGCGAGTGACACGGCGGGTGCCAACCCCAGAGTGGCTGGTAGGGGCGCCAATGCCTCAGGGTTCAGATGTGGCGGTGCTACGGGCTGGGGTGGTGGCGCCCCCGGGTTAGAGGCCTGCGCAGTGGGCGCCCCGCTCGGCGCTACCAGCTCCTGCTGCGACACGGGCCGGCCCTGCAGCGTCTGCCCACTCAGCGTGGTGAGCGGCTGACCCAGCGCATGGCTGTAGCTGGGCATGGCAGCGGCGGCCACCACGACGGTGGGGGCACGCGGCACCAGCGTCTGTTCGGCCGAGGTGAGCGTCACTACCTTGCCAGCCTGCACGCGCAGCCGCGCGTTTTGCTCCAGCAGCGCCTCGTTGACGGCCGTCAGGTCGACCGCCTGCTTGCGCAGCTCCTCCATGCGCCGCCGCAGCATTAGGTTCTCCTCCTGCAGCAGCAGCAGCTGCGTGTCGGCGAGGCGCAGCGTGGGCAGCGGGTGCTCGAAGCGCTCGGCCCACGGCTCCTCCAGGCGGCGCCGCTTGGCGCGTGCCAGCTCAAACTCAACGAAGCGCTCCTCCTCGAAGGCCTCGCCGAACCCATCGAAGCGGTAGCGTGGCATCATGGTGGCAGGCATCGCTGGGGGGGGTGGCAGGATGGTCACAGCGGTGGCGTCCGGTGCGCCGGCGCGGCCACACAACCCCATTTCCAGCGTGAACTCCTCGCGCGTCACGTGCCGGAACTTGCAGCGCTTGCCTCTGAGGCAGCCGCTGTTGAGGTTGTCGTGGCACACGGGCACCTCGCCCTGCCGCAGTTGCAGGTCCCGCAGCGAGAGGCCAAGGCCGGCGGCCACCGTCTGCTTGAGGTGCGCCGGCAGCTCCCCGTGCTGCCGGTAGAACTCCTCGTCCTGCTTGGGCGAGTGCACGAACTTGCAGTTGGGCCGTGTGCAGCTGCCGTTCTGGAAGTCGTGGCAGAAGCTCAGCTCGTTGCGGCGCACGCCCATGTTGATGACCTCGCTGAACTCAGGGTGGTGGTAGCGGCAGTGCTTGCCCCGCTTGCACACGTTGCGCAGGAAGTCCCGGCACATGCCCCCCTCGGTGCACTCGCCCGTGCCATCGCTCACGCCGTTCAGATTGCTGTCATTTTCGGACATGTTAGCGGAAGAGCGCTCGCCTCGCTGCGCTGCCGCGCTTTACCGCGCCGCGCTGCTGCTGGGAGGGGCGCGCGGAGCTCGGGGATGTGGTGGTGATCGTGGTGGTGGTTGAGATTCTGTTGTTGATGGGTGTTTATGGTGATGGTAATCTAAACATTGGTGGTGATTGTGATGTGGCGATGGTGTTTGTGGCGATTGTGGTGTTGGCGATGATCGAGTTGGTGATGATGGGAGGTGGTTGTGGAGGGTGGTGGTTGTAGGTGGTAGTGGTGGTGGAGGGAAGTTGTGATAAAGGGAGATGGTAGTGGAGGGAGATGGAGGAGGTGGTGGTGGAGGGTGGTGGAGATATGTGATGGTGGAGGAGGGAGGTGGATGCGCAGCTGTGAGTCGCAAGCGCGGGCAATGCGCAGGGTAAGCGCGTTTTGTCAGCGCCAACGCTTTACAGCGCTCATCACACAACAGGAACTCTCCCTTCCGTCCGCCTCTGTCGCGCACAAAGCAACCACACGGCACAATGGCACAAATGTGAGCATTCACCAACTTGCAGAACAGTGCAAAAGCATTGTCTCCTTCACCCTATAATAAACTATTTGGCAGCTTTTGGTATTCAAGCCCAAGATTCACCTCAAACCTAAAGTTAAATTCAAAGAAACTTGATATCCAGTCTCATGTTGAAGTCAATGAAATCATCACTATTTCAGGTGAAATACACTTTTACAATTTCAAGTAAAAAAATCTTTGTCTAGTCTTTAAAAAATTGTCACTTTCTGCAGACTGGCACCATCACATCATGGTAAATTTCTCACGAATAACAAACGTGGATAATTACTGCTGATAACTTATATAAATAATTTTCCTTTGTCTGCTATCTACATTATTGACAAGGGGAACCTCAAATCGACAAATATTACATTCTCACTTTTTGATACCAATGCGTCCTTTCCTTCCATGTCCTATAGAATTCAACCCAACACTCGTTTCTGATAATATACTTCCTTTGCTAGTTACTTTACAAATCCGAATTGTTGTACTTTGTAATACTGTAATGTCATATATTTATCCTGCACAGCCTCATGGAAGTCTCCAGAGTTTGTTAGGGTAGGTCCTAGGACGTTTGACCAATTTATTATCAATAAGCGTTATACAAGGGGAATAAAACGGAGCAGCTTGGGACACCCCACCATGCATGAGGGAATTACGGGTTCACTCACAAACACAATGTTTGTACAGTATCGTCCTGGCTACCTTGGGAGTCTAGCATTATACGGTGATGTGTATGCTTGATCCACCAACTCTCGTAAGTTGGTCAAACCACGACCGATAGCTCTACCCATCCTGCGATGTGAAGTCGAAATGGTGTCCTGATCAAGACCATTGACGCAATATTTACCTCACAAAGTCAGAGGTGCATAAATCAACTCCTATCGCAGGGCGAGTCTCCAAGGACAACCCCGCTAAGTGGTACTTTTTTTTATCGACCCCGGGGAAGGGATGATGGGCAAAGTCACCCCCCTACCAATATTTTAGCTGGCAACCTTATCGCTCTACCGCCGAGCCCGATTTGCGAAATACAACAACAATTTCTGGTAATATAACATTTCGACAAGTAACTTTACTTAAAACCTGCAGCAAAAACAAATATGTTTTGGCTTTATAGGGCTGAGAACCCAGACTTGAGTCTCAACACTCTCCGCTCGTACCGTAACCCGACCCCCACTCGTCCCTATGCTCCCTACCGGGTTTCACGCGCCTTCCCCGGTAGAAGCGACCAGGCAACACAGGGCGCCCGGGATCCGACCAGGCCTCTTCCTCAACCACCAACTTCCCGCGTCTAAGCTGAGATTATCCACCAACAATGACGCAAAGAACGATTATGAACCAACTATATATTGTTTTAGAAAACGGCCGATGCTCCCCGTCTTCGCCAAATCTCTCACCAATATGATCAAATAAGCCCTTGCACGGAGTGGTGGGGGGGGCACTTATCCAGCAGTGGATTGCCGAGAAATGTCTCGACGCGTACAAAACAATCACTGGGGAGGCGGCGCGTCATTTAAAACGGCGTCAGGTTAATTAATGACCCAATTAATTATTGTCGACACGAAGCGACGTCCTCGGGAGTGGGGGATCGCGGTACAGAGCCTCGGCCCGCGAGGGAACCTTTGTGTCCCGCGTCCGTTCCCGGCCTCGGGGACTTCAAGGGGACCCCAATGGAGATCCCATCGGAGACCCCCAGGGGACCCCGACCGAGCCGTGGTGTGATCGAGAACGACCGGGCGAGATACCTGGAGGAAGCTGGAGGAATCGCGCGCTTCGCCTCGCCGCCGCCGTGGTCCTCCTCCTCCTCCACCACGTGATTAACATATCTTGACTTTGATTTTATAACACCGATAGGCAGCGTTATATATTCCGTAGTACGCATAAGAATAGGCGTTCGAGACGTATTAAAACGAAATTTCGTTTTAAAGCTTTCGTGACTGCAAGGATTAATATTCTTGTTGCAATCGAAACGTCGTGAGGATTTTATTGTTTTATTTTATTATTTTCTCTTCTACGTGACTTTTACCGAAAGAACCAAGAATATGTATTAAAACTAGTTGAGCATAAGGGGCCGTCCATAAATGACGTCACGCGAGTTTGGGCGATTTTTGACCCCCCCCCCTTTCGTCACACGGCGTCACAAAAGTCAGCCCCCCCCCTCAAATATGACGTCACAAAGCTCTGCCCCCCCCCCCAAAAAAAAAACATGCTTCAAATCGCTTTAAACTATTGTCATTGTAGTGCGTATTTAATGTGGCGCTGCACTCTGATGTTGTAGGAGCAAACATTTATTAAAAAGTCTATTTAATTAAGTAGAACGTGTTGTCTATATTTATTTACATTTGCTCATTTTGATGTGACGTCACATTTCTCAACCCCCCCCCTCGTCACACATCGTCACAAATGTTTGACCCCCCCCCCCCCCCAGGGGTGCGTGACGTAATTTATGGACGGCCACTAAGGGGGTTTGCATTTCAAGTCGCGGTGGCGAGATGTTGAACTCTCTCGCCTGGTACACAGGAGGTCGTGGGTTCGATCCCGACCCTGACGCCTGCTGCTGTATATTTGGAGTTTTCGGTGTCTCTCTCACTCCGGGTCCTCCTGGTTTTCCTCTCCACAATTAGAAACCTGCGTTTATAGTAATTGGCTGCAATGCATTTCCACGTGATGAGCTACTTCGATTGCCAGGCCGCTTCTGAAGAAAGAGTCGTACTGCTCAAGTGAGCCTTACCTGATAAAATAAGTAAAATAGTGAAACAGTGTTAAAGACGCGATTGCCCTTCTGGGATTGCGCTGTGACTCTCCTAGAAGCCCACCCAGGTCCAGAAGAAGGCCGCTGCTGTGCGAACAGAGTGGAGCGACGCGGGTGTCCAGAATCAAGACCTGATTGGAGACCCACTCTCAGCCCCCCCCCCACTCCCCGCCCCCCTCTCCCAGCCCCCCACTCCCAGCCCCCCACGCCCAGCCCCCCACTCCCAGCCCCCCACTCCCCACCTCCTCTCCCAGCCCCCCAATCCCAGCCCCCCACTCCCCACCTCTCCCAGCCCCCCATTCCCAGCCCCCCACTCCCAGCCCCCCACTCCCAGATCCCCACTAGCAGCCCCCCACTTCCCGCCCCCCACTCCCAGCCCCCCACGCCCCACTCTCAGCACCCCCCCACTCTCCGCCTCCCTCTCCCAGCCCCCCACGCCCAGCCCCCCACTCCCAGCCCCCTTCACGCCATTGGCTTAAAGACGCCGATTGCAAGACCACGTGGGTACATGCGACCCACCTATCAGCGCCAAGCTCTTTGCGACCCCCCCCCCCTCACAGCCCAAACGAGCAGCCGCGGCGGTGTGCCGAGGTCACGTGTCCCGGGACGCAGGCGGCACGTGGTCGACGCTGGGTCGGGGTCAAAGGTCGGCGTGAGTGTCTCTCGCCTGCGACGTCCCCGCCGTGAGTGGAGCCGCCGCTGCCGTCTGCTCGATCGGGTGGATGTTGTTGTTGTTGTGTTACATCGTTGCGATATGACCACGCGTGTGCGGGCCTAACGCTGCTATAACATCGCGCTGCTGGGTTCAGACCGGGAGAGGGTCTCCACGGAGCTCTCTGTCCGTTCGCTACGGCAGAGGTGCAGGGAATGTCAACAGCGCCTACATCTCTGCGTTGTTGACCTGATCAACACCTATGATAGCGAGGGCAGCACATACATCTCTGCTTTAGTTAACCAGGACTAAGATCAATAGGTTAGGGCTCTCGGTTCTCGTCATAGGAATGTGGAATTTCAGCCACTGGCTCAGGACCAACAGTGGAGATGGGTACCTGAACAGAAAATATAATTTTAATTTTGGAATATCACAGTTTATACAGATCCCCAATTGTAGTGATTCGAGAATCGAGGTAATACGTGTAATTGGGCTCTAATTTGAGTAACTATTGACCGAACCTACAAACCGTTATTGTTTTGTAAATACTACCAGGGTTGTGTTTCAAACTGCTTCGTTGACAAAAAGAGACGGTCACGCAACGTCACGTGACGATTGATGTGACTTGGTATGGAAGGAATGTGCCAAGCAAAGTACTGGACTTGTAGCTGCAGTACAGTGCCGCATACACCGAGATACTCGGGGCGTTGAAGCGGTGGTTCTCAAGGCGCGGGTCCCGCCCCACCAGGTGACCCGTGACGGCCCTCCACGTGGTGCGCGGGGCTCTGATTCAAATGCAGGTTGATCCGCAAATGACAACAATGTTCATACCTTTTCATGAAATGTATTTACATCTTTGTTATGTTTAATAAATTAAGTGAGGGAAACTAAACTGATTGAACTACCGAAAGCCGATGATCTTTAAGTGCCCCCCGTCAAAAAAACCTTATCGCTGCATTAAAAACAATGTTCCAGTGATATTCATAATTTTGTACTCCTGGTATTGAAAGAGAAGTGAATGCGGTTTGTCACCAGGGGGGGCTGGGTGGTCCGCGGAAATTGTGTAGTCCGCGGGCCAAAACAAGTTTGAGAAAACGCTGCGTTAGTATCCTGGCTTTTTTTCCATTGCAGGGTTGCAATTCTACCTTTTAATTGAGAAATAAGGACACATTTATCGCGCGGTTACTTAGACCACTGCGCCCTCTGTACCTTAACATGTGCCAATCATCAGAATTGATTACCGGTTTACCAGCTATCATTTAAGAATCCTACAAGATACTTGCCTTGGAGGGAAAAAAAACATACTTTAGAGTAACGATAAAGTGCATCATTACGGCACTTTGGAAACATCACCGAGGCATCGCCTCGCCGCGATAGAATAATAACGGTGGTGTCACGAGAGTTACGTGATGGGACGCCTGACAAGATATAAAGTATCTGTGGGTAGCTACAAGATTGAGAGCTGTCGGTGCCAGTTCTTGTGAAAATCCTATGGGTACAGCTGTCTGTGCTCGCCAACCTTCAGGTACATGCAGTGTGCAGTGATGTAATTTGCATAAGAATATATAAAAGATTGGCGATCTCGAAAAGGCTGACCGTTTTGGGGTACACAAGAATTAGTTGCGGCATACTGCTGCGAGAGATACTGGGTTAATTAATATACGTTGTGGGCAGCAGAGGGCAGTGCAACACAATCCAATGTTACAGTGCTATACTCTCCCCGCCGTGACGGCCAACACCAGTGACGATTATCTGAATCGGTCCTGGTCCTACCCTAGGTCAGATCAGCCTCAAATATGTACCGGGTGCGATGTGTAACATTCTCCACTCTGGAGACAAAAGACGGGCCGGGCGTGGTGTTGTGCCAACCTTCATATGTGCTCGCGAACACTTGCGCCAACAGTCTGTTAACGCTGTACGAGGGATCCGTGTCTTTGTGTAAAGCTCCGTGTATGAGTGAGGCTGCGTGTCGGGCCCCGGAGCGTCCGGGGCTGGAGACGGTGACGCTGTGCGTGCGCCTCGTGCGCTCCTTCGAGCACCGCAACTTCCGCGAGCTCGTCTTCCACGACGTCGCCGTCTCGCAGAGCGTGCGGGACTTCATGAGCTTGCTTCTGCGAGGTGCGGCGAGCTCGTCCTCCGCCCCTGTGGTTTTCGCGTCCTTTACTCGTGTCTCTCCAATGGCCCAGCGAGTGAATCGTGACATCTGTACAAGGGAACATTGGGCATGTAAAGACTTTTGAGGCCAGTTGGTTCCTTATATATGCACTTATACCAGAATTTTTGAATGATCTGATGCAGAAATTCCGACAAGAGCACAGCTGCCTCCTCCATTTAAGAAACACACTTACGGTAATGTGTTATTCCTGCGACACGCGCAAAATAATCCGTACAATTTTAACATGTACTTGCTCGATGTGAAAACATGCGTAACTTTAACAATCCTTAATTTTAACTGTGATTCGGCAGATACTCTCAAGATTATTCATCAGGCACACGGCGCAAAGGTAAGGCGCATAGTCTTTGCTGCGCGAGCCATACGTACCACGGATCGTAACCACTGCATGGTCTTGCAATTCATACAAAGCAAACGGAGCTCGCGACTGCTGCCCGTCCTGTCGTTTACTTCTTTCACTGTCGCCGTTGCTCTCGTCTGCGGTGGCAGACGAATGAGCTGGTGGTGAGCCTGGAGGACGACGAGCATCTGCTGCTGCACGATGAGCAGACGCTGCACGACTCCGGCGTCCGTACGATGCCCACCGCTTGCACTCACTACACACACAAAGTGTCACAAATTGACCACAATGCCTTGCTGATTTCGTCAAGGAGCATAAACCATCACCCGCGCTACGGTCCTCGCAGCAGCAGCGGCTTTTGGTTGGCCATCAGACAAAAACGGTCATCACGTCGCGTGCTTTCAAATGCGCTTCTGCGGCCGTCTGGAACACTCTTCTGATATAAGGAAGCCACTGGAGCTATGCACTTTTAAATCATCTAGATAAAAAAACACATTTCTTTGGAACCTATTTTTGTGTTTTGTTTGTTATCCTTACCCCGCACCTCAGATTAGCACAATTGGCTACGTACGTTCAGAAAGAAGTTCGACATACATGCACATACACTGGCTGCACACCCACAGGGAACACCGCTGAGATCATCATCGCTCGCATTGCGTTGGTGCCATCATCGTTGTCATCATTGTGACTGTCGTTATCACTATGATCACCATCAACATCATCACCATGATCATTATCAATACCAGCTACAATTTATAACCACTGCCACTACCATCATAATCAAGATTGTCACCGTAGTCATTGCTGTTATCGTCACCACCATGATTTTCCATAATCATAACCATCATCATCACCACCACCACAATCATAACTATGGGTATCTCACCATCATAATTTTCAGCACTGCCATCAGTATCACCACAGTCATTACCGTAATCGTTACCAGAGCCTTGACCACATTGGTCCGTTATCATCGTCACCACCATGACAATCAAAGCCCTCGCGTTCCCCAGAACTGTTTCATTAATTGTTCATGAGCTTCCAAGTGCATTCACTCAGGCCTCCCTGCACATGAGCTGGCCACTGCTGGGAGGATTAATTAAATTAGGAACCTTAATAAATGGAGCCCTGGTCAAACACAATTTGAGATAAATTCACGTTATTTAAATCCATATTGTAACAGTAGCTGCATTCATTAGTTGTATAGTCTTGTCGTATAATACATTTCCTGCTTTTACATATATGTGTATTTGAAGCAAGATTCATGTTTGTGCCTGAAACAGCTTTTCTGCCAGATATTAGTGACCATGGCCTTTCCACTAAAACATATGCTCAACAATTAATGTGCATACTCTATATGTTCAACAATTCACGTGCATTTCCATAATGGAAGGTTTGCATTGACAGGTCATGAGACGGTGCTGGCATTCTTTCTGCTGGCGGACTACAACAAGTACAAGATGAACCCAACCTTGACCTGGTGAAGGCCTCTCTGGGTCCCATCACCACGTCCCTAGATGGAGACCTCAACATGCAGTCACCACCACGTCTTAATGAGGTCCTTTGTGGCCGTTATCGTCAAGTCTTGATGAAGACCTCTCAGGATCCCTTAATATGTTGATGTTGTCCTCTCACTGTCTCGATTGTCAAGACTTCTAGACCCCATCATGTCTAGAAGAAGGCTTCTCAGGACCTTGATGAACCTCATCATATGCCTCTGCACCACATTTTCGCCACAATCTGATTGTAAAGACCTCTTCAAATTTCGCTTTTGTATCAAAACCCCCAACCAAGGCCACTTTGTGTATCTGAAAAAAAGATGAATGTATGGGATGTAAAAAGAAGAGGTGGTCTCTGTCCATATTGGCAGGTAATCATTCCCCCCTCTGACCCCCTCCCACCACGCAATATGATGAATTGTCAACATACGGGGGTTACATTTCTCTTCCTGTCATCGTGAAATGAGAACCCCTCGTGGCTGCAGGTATTACTCGACCCAATTAAATACCACGTGTACGAACAACAAGCCGTTGATTATTACTCCCGCAGTTCAATCAGTGCATATCAAGTGTGGGTGCAGCGGTTGTGGCAGTGGTTAGGACACTGCGCTATGGTGAAGTATGGTGTGACTGACATGATGTGGGGGAGGCCTTCATCCAAGAGTGAATTAACAAAGAAGCCGTAGGGTTAAGTTGCTTTAAGCATATGCAGGAGGTTGTGGGTTCGATCCCGACCCCGACGCCTATATATTTTTAGTTTGCATGTTCTCCCCGTCGCCGTGTGGATTTTTTCCGGGTCCTCCGGTTTTTCCCTCCACATTTAGAAACATGCGTTTAGAGTATTTGGCTGTTTTAAAATTCAACGTGATAAGCCACTTCGTTGAGCTATCATTTGTGGCCAGGTCGCTTCTGAAAAATATCTACATAGCTAGTAAAATACAAGTATTAGTTTCATAGCTTAAGAATCGATGGTGCGTTGGTGCATCATTATTACTTGCATGCTATTCATTGACATCTGTTACATATAGTCCATGAGCTCAGAGCAGATATCCCATTTGTCGGTACCACCCGATGTGGCGTAACTTCCGTGGTTCCAATTTATTCATGCGGCCAACAACTGAATTATGTGGTCACCATGTGATATAAGTGGGGTAATAAATTAAATCCCTGGTATTTTGCCACGGAAATAAATCTGTCGTAATGTTTTACTACATTGCGGTGGTACCAATTTCCGCTTTGGCCCATTGGCGAGTAAAATATGTTAAATAGTCGCTCTGTGATGAGCACAATGGGGCGCGTTCAAATTGAAAAGCAATAAACATGCATGGGTGTTCAATCATAGGGCTGCATTCCCACGTTATCGGCTGTGTTTTTTCTCTTCGTAATACAGTGTTGTATACCAGAGCGTGAAGGCGCCTTAAATGTTGCTTTTGATATATCAGCTGGGATTGAATTCTCGGCGGTACCGTTTCGGGTAGCGCAGACGTAAATAAATAGGTCACGAGAAATCTGGGGCTCAATTCAAAATGATTGTTCAGAAGCGCGTCACCGTGATTGCCCAGTATTTATTGATTTTTCTTGTGTCAAACCACCAGACCACCCAGCAACAATAATTTAACACTCGGCTGATAAACACTCGTAAAGTTGAAACTTGTCAACTGTTTGCGTGGTTTAGCAAACTGCTACGTAAAAATACGTTGCGCCAGAAATTATGATGACTTATGGACCTGCAATGATTTCGGGTGATGAAGCGAGCACTTTTTTTTATTTCATGTTTTATTTTCACAATCATTGTACAGCAGCACCGTCAATACTGAAGGAGATCATATTGAATCACTGGTGCCACGTATTACTGCAATAAAGCGAGCCGGTAATCTCAAAATGAATTCAATGTGAAATATTCCAACGACACAATCTGCAAGCTGGCAATACATTCTGAGTCTCGTCGTTCGCCATCGGGGCCGGTGTCAGGGGCGCCGAAGGGGGAGGAGGTTGCCGACTATGTATGTATGTTGAACTTCTTTCGCACCGTACGTAGCCAAACGTGCTAATCAGAGTTGCGCGGGAAGGAAAAGCAACTAAATACAGTTCTAACGAAATTAGTTTTCAACCTATGTTTAAAAGTGCACAACTCCAGCGGCTTCCTAATATCGGAAGGAAGAGCGTTCCAGACGGCCACAGAAGCGCATCTGAAAGCGCGCGATGCAGTGGCCGTCTTTGTTCGATGGTTAGTTCCTCAGTGGCGAGTCGCTCATACGGTGACCCCCACACACACAACAACCCTTCTGTCCCCCGCAACGCAAAGGAGATGGGTGAAAGTGGAGCTTTGTTACAATTAAAATCTACAGAATGCATACAAAGGCCTGTCAAGTGTATTGCAACCCGTATTGTTTCGTGTCGATTTTTGCTCAAAAACCAAGTGAGAACTGGGTGAAGTACAACAATGTTAACTTGTAACCGGCGCAGTGGTCTCGACGAGAGAGATAATGACTCGAAGGCTGCAGTGTAAAGTAAGCCAAACACCCTCCAGAATGGCCCCGTGTGCATGCTGAACTTCTTTCACACAGTACGTTGCCAGCTGTGATAATCGGAGGTGCTGTTTCGCCAGCAGAGGCGTGAACAACTAATTGCAGGGATGCGCCCTTCATGTATTAACGGTGGTGGTGGTGAAGCTAATATTTGGGATTCGGAGTTGATTTCCTGGGTTATAGCGCATAAAGTAAAATGTGTTTCGTATACCCTCCTCTACCCAACACAGCCAACCATGAAAGCTGTGCTATATATGGTTGCGCTTGGAATAGGGGCGTAAGAGTTAATCCCCCCCCCCCTCCTCGCCCGTGCACGAGGCCGAGTGAACAGAATCCGTGATTTGCGACTTCGTAATTAAACCTCGCGCCCTCCAAACGACTCCTCCGTGCCTCTGCGTTCTGCATATTGGGATGGTGATTAAACGTCAACCAGAGGCGGACAATGCAAACCAGCGCTTTCATTCTTCCACAGCCTGAACAGGACACTGAACGTGGGGGGCACGAGCCCGCTCGGTGTCGGGAATTACTGCGTATTGCGTGTACGTATGTTGGACTTCTTTCGCACCGTACGTAGCCAATCGTACTAATCGGAGGTGCGGGGGGAGAGAAGCAATAATGTATTGTGCTGCGCAGTACAGGAGGGGGCACACGGACTGAGCCCCCCCCCCCTACCCACCCGTGTCTTCTCCAGCTCCTGGTGATGGCGAAACGAACATCATCAATTGATGGGTGTGTTTACTGTTTCTTGTGGGTTTTTTACGCTTTAGGGTCTGCCCCGTCTGTTATGTAACGAACTGGGACCCACGCCTTAAAGAGACGGCCCTTGCCAAGGCTGTTACATGGGCGCCGCAATTGTGAGATGTTGACTCCCTCGCCTGGTATGCAGGAGGTCGTGAGTTCGATCCCAACCCTGACGCCTTTATATTTGGAGTTTGCATGTCCTCCCCGTGGTCGCGAAAATTTTTGTCCAGGTCCTCCGGGTTTTCCCTGCAGATTTAGAAACATGCGATTAGAGTATTTGGCTGCTATACATTTCCACATGATAAGCCACTTCGTTGAGCTATCATTTGTGGCCAGGTCGCTTCTGAAAAATGCCCACATAGCTCAGTGGGCTTTACCCGGTGAATAAATAAAATAGTAACATCTGGCAGTTCACCATTGATTCAGCAAAGCCTGACTCTGCTGCCGATTGAGACACTGTGATGACACCGGTCCAGGGTTTTGCTTGTGTAGGGCTGTTACGGGAGGGCTGTAAGTGCATACGATCCAATGGGTAACAAACACAGTGGGCGGAGTTACGGGAGTACACGGGGGGGGGGGTGCCCGCAACGACGTCCGCGTCAGGCAGCCTGGGGGGTTGGGATCCTGGTGAGGGGTATAAAGGGGGAGGACAGAGAGAGCTCGGGGCTCAGTCTGGGAACGAAGGAGGAAGAGTGAAGATCCTCTAGCTAGAGCCCTGGACTCCCCTCGACGCCGCCCTTGTCAGGGCTGCAGAGGATCGAGCCAGAGGCGTGGTTCCGTGAACCAGGGTTAGACCCTGGGACTCCGGAGACCGTAGCCCGACTCACCAGTGTCGGGCCAGTTAGCCTCCCCTAGCCCGTTAGAGGAGGACTTGGGGATAGGTGAGATTAGCTAGGGGGTATCCCCAGTTATCCGGGTGAGGGGGCCGCTACCCCCTCTAGTGTTGTCCTGTACCGACAAGCTGAAATAAATATACGTGTGCCTCAACCTGGGTGTCCAGCGTCTTCACCGGTACTTCATCTGGTGTCAGAAGTACTACGGACATGGAAACACGTCAGACAGCTCGAGCCAGAGTACCGGAGGAGGACACTGCTGAAGTCGTTGAGCCCGAGGCGGCTCACCAAGACATGGCGCAGCCGGGGGCCGACGCGTTCCTACCGGGGCATCGGCATGAAGAGGGGCCGCAGCCAGACGCGCTACGGCTGGCTCACGAGAGACTGGCGGAGCTACTGTACGCCGCTGCCGCCACGCTGGAAAACATCACGCGGCTGGGGGCTGGTGGTCCACCACGGGGCGAGGGGAGTCGTCGACCTGAGCGCCTTCCCGCCATTTCTGAAGACTCCAACTTTGAATTTCCCGCCATCGTCACGGCAGCTGCGGAGGGCGTGGCCGGGCTCAACCTTGGGTCCGACACCGCTCTCGCTGGGACAGCTGCGTCATCTCCAGCGGAGGGAGCGTCATCACATCCGCGACAGGCGATTCCATCTGCCATTCGCGCCGACGCACAGCCGAGTCCCGGGGATAGCAGCCTACAGACTTCCAAGGCGAACGCTGCGCTGCAACAACGGCTGCCTCCGCTGAAAGAATTTGTTGGTGCAGAGGGCGACTGGGGCGGCTTCCAGCGACGCTTCATCGCCCACCAAGAAATGGCAAGGTGGTCCGACGATGAAGCCCTCTGCGCGCTGCCGGCGCTCCTCGACGCAGACGCGCTCGCCGCCCTCACATCGGCGCCGAAAGAGAAGCGGTCTACTCTGCCGAAGGCACTACAACTGCTGGCCGGGGTCTATGGACCTTCAGCGGAATGCAGAGAGCAGTTCTACGAGCGCAAGCGGGGTGAGAAGGAGTCGCCCCTGGCATACAGGACGAGCCTCCTAGCGCTGGCTAAGACGGCTTTTCCCCGTATGGACGACGATGGCGTGGACGCGATGGTCACGGAGAAAATACTCCTCCTGGCAGACGACCTGGACATCGCTGTCGTCGCACAGGAGGACGCCGAGATGACCTCTCTTCAGGCGGCGCGCCTCCTTCACGCCAACCTTCTGTCCCTGCGGCGGAAAGCCAGCAGGGCATCGGCAGGGCGTGCGGTGGCTGCAGCCACCCTTCCGACGGAGGAGCTCTTCGCCGTCGACCATCGACGGCAACAGGCGCAAGAAGTACGGTCGGCCCGGGACGGGTCAAGCCGTTTCAACCGCCCGTCGTCTCCACCGGGGCTCCCGCGGTGTTTCAACTGCGGCGTCCGGGGCCACGTCGCCTCGGGGTGCCGCTCTCCTCGACAGCGCGGGACGACGCCTCGACGGGACGCCGGGCCTCCTCCTCCCAAGCTCCAGCAACATGACCCGGCGAGTCGCGGCACCACACATGTTTGGCCAAAGCACCTACCCGTTGCACGCTCTCGCACCACAACAAACGGGGGGCCGATGTCGCGTTGCGAGGGGCCAACGCGGATCACTGCGGGGACTCAAATCGAGCCCAAACAGTGGTCCGTGTTGGCCCATCGCGTGGTAGCCGCGTCGTCAGGGTCGTCGGCCGTGGTCGGACACATTGACGGGGTAGAAGTACGCATCTTGGTCGATACGGGGGCATCGGCGACAATCATTTCGGAATTAATTTACAATATTCTGCCCGTACAAAGCCGGCCTTTACTGCCGGTTAACGTCCCATTCTATGCCGCTAACGGGGGCTCTCTCGGCATCATGGGACAGATTCGAGCGCAAATTTCTATTGGGGACATCAAATTGTCGGGGCCGATTTTCGTTTCCTCCTCGCTGGCGGTTCCGTGCCTGCTGGGGACGGATTTCTTAGGTAAAATGCCCATTCGTATTTTGATCGACCAAGGATGCATTGAGCTTCCATCGGGGCGGCGCATGGCGTTCCTGCCATCCCCTGCGGCGGCTCGGTCGGCGTTCGCGACGGTACCGGCGTTCGTCGTTAAAACTGTTCGTGTGCCGCCGGGAGCTCAAATGCTAGTGCCTCTGAAACTTCGTAAGCCCTTCGCTAAGGGCATAGGGGATCAGGGTGTTTTGCTGGGACCGTCTAGGGCCGGGGTTAATGGGCCTCATTTGATTCCGGCCCAGACCGTCGTAAGAGGGGACGGGGACCCTTTCATCGCGGTCCTCAATGTGGGATCGCAGACGGTGGTGGTTCCTCAAGGGACGGTGCTCGCTCACGCGACGCCAGTGCCCTGCGAGGAACCTGTCGCGAACCACGTTGGCACTGCTTCCCGGATGCTCCCACATTCAGACAGCGATGAAGGGTGGATCGACGCGCTTTGTGCGGGATCGACGGACCTGACAAATTCAGAGCGCCAACAGCTTAGAACGCTACTGAGGGAATTTTCCGACGTTTTCAGTCGAGATAAATATGATTTGGGTTGCACTCACCTGCTGCGTCACCATATTGACACGGGTGACAGCCCGCCAATTCGCCAAAATCCGTTTCGGTTAAGTCCCGCCGAAAAGGACCATGTCAAATCGGCTGTTGATGACATGTTAGCCGCCGACATCATTTCTCCCTCCACCAGCCCTTGGGGAGCGCCGATCGTCCTGGTTAAAAAACAGGACGGCTCGTTGCGGTTTTGCGTGGATTTTCGGCGCCTTAATAAAATTTCGGTTGCCGACGCATACCCGCTCCCACGGATGGACGAATCGCTGGACGCCTTGGCGGGAGCGCGATTCTTCTCCACACTAGATTTACTTTCGGGATTCTGGCAGCTTCCTCTGGACGATGATTCTAAGCCTAAAACTGCTTTCCGTACACCGCACGGCCTGTTCCAATTCAACCGGTTGCCGATGGGCTTACACTCAGCGCCGGCAACTTTCCAGCGATTGATGGGATTGGTTTTGGCTGGATTGCAATGGGAGTCGTGCCTGATTTATTTGGATGACGTTATTGTCTTTGGTAAAACTTTTGACGAACATCTCCAGAGGTTGCGGGCGGTTTTCCTAAAGATGCGGGCTGCTAATTTGAAATTTAAGCCCCAGAAATGCCATTTGTTACGCGAGTCGGTGCGTTATCTGGGGCACATCGTAGGGCGCTCGGGTATTGCTACCGATCCCGCCAAAACGCAGTGTGTCAGCTCCTGGCCGACTCCCACCACGGTGGGAGAGGTCAGGAGTTTTATTGGCTTCGCATCATATTACCGACGCTTCGTCGCTAATTTTGCAACGATTGCAAAACCCCTACACGCGTTAACATCAAAAGGGGTCCGGTTCCACTGGGGTCAGGATGAGGAAGCCGCTTTCTGCTCCCTTCGGGACGCGCTGGTGAAGGCTCCTCCCTTGATTTACCCAGATTTTTCGAGGCCGTTTTTGCTCGACACCGACGCGAGCAACACAGGTATTGGAGGCGTGCTTTCCCAGGTGGTTGACGGCGTGGAACGGGTGGTCGCGTACGGCAGTCGGGTGTTGTCTCCAACGGAGCAAAGATATTGTGTCACCCGTAGGGAACTGTTGGCAATCGTCTATTTCATCCAACAGTATCGCCCATATCTGTACGGTCGGCATTTCACCGTCCGCACAGATCATGCGGCACTGCAGTACGCCCTGAAGGTTCAACAGCCATCGGGACAATTGTCCCGATGGTTGGAGGTCCTCCAGGATTTCAGTTTTGAAACCACTTATCGTAAGGGCGTTCGCCACACCAACGCTGACGCTCTGTCGCGGATGCCAACCGCCTCCGAATGCGCATGCCTCCTGGGGTCGGGGCGTTGCAAGCCAGTAGGGGACATGATGGTTCCGGTCCTGGCGGCGGCCGCCGACGATGAAACGGTAGTCCCCATTGATATCGCCGAACAGGGGAGAGATTCCCTGCTTGGATTGCCCGTTGATGAATGGGGGTGCCTCCAGTTGGAGGATGCCTCCCTCCTCGCGTTGCGTCGTCGCGCCGGGGAGAGGGGGCGTGTGACGGGTCATGCCGACGCATGGGAAACCCATGCGGGCTTGCTTATGCATTGGGACGGGAAATCCCAGCGTCACCGGCTGGTGGTCCCTTCTGGCCTACGGGGTAAGGTGGTGTGGGCTGCTCATGAGCGCCTCCTCCACCTAGGTACCCAGAAAACACTCGCCTTGCTCCAGCTGAATTTTTTTTGGCCGGGTATGACAAGGGATGTCGCTGATCTGTTGGCGGCATGCCCTCAGTGTGCGCAGCGCAAACCACCGGCACGGGAGTCGAACCCGCCCTTGCAATCCATCCAGGTCTCCAGAATAAATGAACTGGTCGCACTGGACATTCTGGGGCCATTCCCCGCCACCTCCAGGGGAAATAAATATTTGCTTACTGGGGTCGAATATTTTACGCGCTGGCCTATGGCCTGGCCCCTGGCGAATCAGTCGGCAGCAGCCATCGTCGACGCCTTTGTCCAAGGTTATGTCATGGACAAAGGTGCCCCGGAGCGGTTGTTGACCGACCAGGGTAGAAATTTTTCGGGGAAACTCCTAAAACAAGTCTGTGATCTCCTAGGAACGAAAAAAATTCGAACCTCTCCCTATCACCCGCAAACGGACGGGATGGTCGAGCGTCTGCATCGCACCATCACGTCTATGTTGTCGCAGCAAGTTTCGGACTCACAGGCTGATTGGGACTTACAAATTCAAGGGGTTCTAGCGGCATACAGATTGGCTCCCCATGCTGCGACGGGGTTTTCACCTTTCTTTCTTATGTATGGCCGCGAACCCGACCCACCTGTTCGGGCACAGCTGCAGATCCCCGTGCCGCTGGGCAAATCTAAATTGGACGATCACGTTAAATTTAACCTTGACAAACTGACTGAGGCGCGGGATGCGGCGAGGCTAAATTCTGACAGGCGTCAGAAGGCAAACGAGCGCCTCAGACTGGCTCGCGCGCACGTGCTGCAGTGGAAGCCGGGGGACAGGGCATGGCTGCACTGTCCCCAGGTACCACTCGCGACCTCCTCTAAACTCGTACGCCCGTGGCGGGGCCCCGTCGAGGTTGTTGAGGTTTTGAGGCCTCAGTGCGTTCGAATCCAATGGGGGAGGCGCCGGTGGTTTGTACACCCCTCTAGGCTGAAGCCGTTTGTTGCGGTGCGGGGGCCCACGCCACGCACGCGAGGCCAAGCATGTGGGGGGTCGACCGACTCGGAGGGTCCGTCGCTGCTCTCGCCTGATGTGTTGCCGGCTGTCCCACCCACAGGTGCACCGGGAATGACGGGCTCACGCCCTGGAACCCACACAGGTGATGCCGACAGTCGCGCGACTTCAATCGCGACCTCACCTCGAATGGGACAGCCGCCACCGGATGGTCCGCCGTCCGGGGTTGCCCCGTGTGACGGGCCTGCGGCAAGGACGCGCGCTAAAATGCGCAGACTCTTATAATATACAGCAGGAAGAAAAAGAAGAAAAAAAAAACTTTTTTTTATTTATTTTCCTTCACGTGTCATGGTTACTGTATGCTGCGTCGGTGGTGTGCTCCTTGCACACTGTGTGTGTTGTGTTGTGTGGGCGCGGTGTGTGTGTTGTGGGTGCGTTGTGTGTCGTGGGTGTGCTGTGTGTGCTGGGGGGAGTTCCTGGCTAGTTGTATATACGTGCTTTTACGGATTTCGTATTTATGCGGGGGGGGGGTGCGTCGGACATTCCTTTCGGGGGTATGGTTGTTGTTCTTGTTGTTGTTCTTCAATTTGCATTTTGTTGAAAAAAAATGAGGCACACACGGGGTCGAGGGGTAAATGTTCCTTTATTTGGAATTGTTGCAGCCGGGACGGCTGCGAGCTGTAATGGGGGGGGTGATGTAGGGCTGTTACGGGAGGGCTGTAAGTGCATACGATCCAATGGGTAACAAACACAGTGGGCGGAGTTACGGGAGTACACGGGGGGGGGGTGCCCGCAACGACGTCCGCGTCAGGCAGCCTGGGGGGTTGGGATCCTGGTGAGGGGTATAAAGGGGGAGGACAGAGAGAGCTCGGGGCTCAGTCTGGGAACGAAGGAGGAAGAGTGAAGATCCTCTAGCTAGAGCCCTGGACTCCCCTCGACGCCGCCCTTGTCAGGGCTGCAGAGGATCGAGCCAGAGGCGTGGTTCCGTGAACCAGGGTTAGACCCTGGGACTCCGGAGACCGTAGCCCGACTCACCAGTGTCGGGCCAGTTAGCCTCCCCTAGCCCGTTAGAGGAGGACTTGGGGATAGGTGAGATTAGCTAGGGGGTATCCCCAGTTATCCGGGTGAGGGGGCCGCTACCCCCTCTAGTGTTGTCCTGTACCGACAAGCTGAAATAAATATACGTGTGCCTCAACCTGGGTGTCCAGCGTCTTCACCGGTACTTCACTTGTATTGAATCAATGCTGCTGAAAGTATTGTCTCCCAGGAGGACGTGCGGTTGATGGGTTGTGTAAGACATCTCTTTTTTACGTGGACAAACACATCCACGAAGGAGACACATTAACACGTATCAGGCTTTCGCGACCAATATCCATAATAAAGGGGTTTTTTTTGGGTGAGATCTCGTAAATATATAAATGTGTCGTTACAACCCGCCACCAAACGACACAGCCAACTAGTAAGGGTTGTCACGTAAACAGAACGTACCAATTCGTCACTAGTACAGCACTAACCGGTGTGTTGGAGAGCCAAGCCACGACATTTACAATCTGAGTACGACGTTTCGCCAGTTATTACCACTAGCTTCATCAGGCGACAGAATGGCGATGAATAATCATGTATCCACAATTGATGTCAAAGACAGAATAGCGATGATAATGATGTATAGCCACGATGGAGATTAAATACAAAATATGAAGATGACATTCAAGGTCAATGTGAAAGGCACACCGTGGGTGATGGTGATGATGATGTTCACCAGAGCCACGTGCAGTCTGAAATACGTACCGTATATATATTTCATAAACGAGTACGGCTTTGTTTAGCCACGATCAGTGTGACGGGCACAGAAACACTCTGTAACGACAATGATCATCATGATGATGACGATGATCACAACGACCTCTTCTCGCGAAGCAGATTTAAAATTTTAAATCCCTCCCTCCCCGCCGATGTTCTTCCGCGCGTTACCTCTCCCAGTGCTGATCGCGACACCTCGATCGAGCGCGTGCACGTGTGACGCACGCGCGCGCGCGCACACAAACACGCGCGCGCCTTTGTGTGCGCGAGAGGAGGGAAAGAGAAGAGAGAGAAAGGCAACGCCGAGAGAGTGAGAATGAGAAACGCCCCATCATCATCATCTCTCCGAGCTCGTAGCCAGCGGCGTACGAGGCCGGGTTAATCGTCGCAGATGAAGACGCTCCATCCACATTTGCGCTACCAGAAGCACCCCGTGCAGTCCGAAGCACACGTCGTAAAACAGCGCAGCGGTCATTGCGAGGCAAGCGGAGGGAGGTGGAGTCGTCTTGGTTATGCTGTAGTAGCAGCAGCAGCTGTCGTAGACGGTGCAGGAAGAGGCTGTCGTCGGAGTCACTCATCATCTCACGTCGTCCTCCCTCCCTGTTGGGGCTGCACGCTCCCCGCTCTCCGCCCCTCTTCTCCTCCTCCTCCTCGGCTGCCCGAGGAGCGGCGGACCCGATGGTGCAGCGTGGGGGAGGAGGAGGAGCAGCGCCCATAACAGCGGAGAGCGACACGCGGCTGCTGATGCTGCAGCAACAGCAGCCGCAGCCGGGCATGGAGACGCCGAGCGTGAAGGTGATAGTGCGTGTGTGTACTGTGTAGTGTGTGTACTGTGTGTATGTACTGTGTGTGTGTACTGTGTGTGTGTACTGTGTGTGTACTGTGTGTGTGTACTGCGTGTATGTACTGTGTGTGTACTGCGTGTGTGTACTGCGTGTGTGTACTGTGTGTATTGTGTGTGTGTACTGTGTGTGTGTACTGTGTGTACTGTGTGTGTGTACTGTGTGTGTGTACTGTGTATGTACTGTGTGTACTGTGTGTGTGTACTGTGTGTGCTGTGTGTGTACTGTGTGTGTGTGTACTGTGTGTGTGTACTGTGTGTGCTGTGTGGGTGTACTGTGTGTGTGTACTGTGTGTGTGTGTACTGTGTGTGTACTGTGTGTGTACTGAGTTGCATGGTGGTTCAGTGTGTTAGTGTGTGTGTGTAGAATGTACTGTGGCTGAGTTGCATGGTGGTGAAGTGTGTTTGTGTGTGTGTTGGGTGGTGTGTGTGTGTTGGGTGGTGTGTGTGTGTGGTACCATCAGCCCCACCAAAACTAAGCACCTGCCTGGGTATTTTGTACCATCGGACACTCCACCCCCACAACTCCCAATTGGTGATGGGGCAGTTGTGGAGAGAGTGGAGAGTTTCCCATACCTGGGCAGTGTGCTTATGACCGGCTCCAGTTTATCAGCAGAGGTCTCACTCCGAATCAGTCGAGCGGCAATATCTTTTCATCGGTTGCGTAACGCTGTGTGGAAGCTACCTGGTCTGTCGCTCCGCACGAAGCTTCAGGTCTTCTCGGCCACGGTCATTCCCTCCCTTCTCTACGCTTGCGAAACGTGGACCCCCCTAGTGGAGCATCTTCGCCGGTTGGAAACATTTAGGCTGGCCTGCCTACGATCCATCCTGGGTTTAACCAGGCTGGATTGTGTGAGGAGCTCACAAGTCCTTGAAAGATCTGGGCAAAGTCCCATCAGTGAGCTCCTCCGGCAGGCAAGGCTGCGTTGGCTGGGTCATGTAGCCCGCATGCCCAGCCACCGCATGCCTAAACAGCTTTTGTTCGTCCGGATCGAGGGGGCTAAACGGGCGCGGCACGGGCTGGAGAAGAGATGGAGTGATGTGGTACAGGAGGATGTGGAGCTGAGTGGACTTGCCGATGACTGGTACCAGCGGTGTCAAGATCGGCCTCAGTGGAGGAGGCTCGTGAAGGACGCTACTGGGCAGTTGGAGGCAGTCGCCCTCCAGCAACAACGGAGGGCGGAGGAGCAACGCTCACAACAACGAGCGGAGCGCCGGGTAGCTAAAGCACAGCAAGTTGGTACAGTAGGGGGCACAGGTGGTGCATCAGCCAGTCATCTCGGTCATCTCGGTCAGTCGACCCGTGGCACCTGGGTCTGCCCCGTGACCTCCTGCCAGCGGGCGTTCGACACTTCACGTGGCCTCAAGGTGCACATGGCCTGGCACAAGCGTCGTGGTGACGTCACCGCCACTTAGTGGCGAATGGCGGTTGTTGTTGTTGTGTGTTGGGTGGTGTGTGTGTGTTGGGTGGTGTGTGTGTGTGTGTTGGGTGGTGTGTGTGTGTGTTGGGTGGTGTGTGTGTGTGTTGGGTGGTGTGTGTGTGTGTGTGTTGGGTGGTGTGTCTGTGTGTGTTGGGTGGTGTGTGTGTGTGTGCGTGTTGGGTGGTGTGTGTGTGTGTGTTGGATGGTGTGTGTGTGTTGGGTAGTGTGTGTGTGTTGGGTGGTGTGTGTGTTGGTGGTGTGTGTGTGTGTTGGGTGGTGTGTGTGTGGGTGTTGGGTGGTGTGTGTGTGTGTTGGGTGGTGTGTGTGTTGGGTGGTGTGTGTGTGTGTTGGGTGGTGTGTGTGTGTTGGGTGGTGTGTGTTGGGTGGTGTGTGTGTGTTGGGTAGTGTGTGTGTGTTGGGTGGTATGTGTGTGTTGGTTGGTGTGTGTGTGTTGGGTGGTGTGTGTGTGTTGGGTGGTGTGTGTGTGTGTTGGGTGGTGTGTGTGTGTGTTGGGTGGTGTGTGTGTGTGTGTTGGGTGGAGTGTGTGTGTGTGTGTTGGGTGGTGTTTGTGTTGGGTGGTGTGTGTGTGTGTGTGTTGGGTGGTGTGTGTGTTGGGTGGTGTGTGTGTGTTGGGTGGTGTGTGTGTGTGTTGGGTGATGTGTGTGTGTGTGTTGGGTGGTGTGTGTGTGTTGGGTGGTGTGTATGTGTGTGTTGGGTGGTGTGTGTGTGTTGGGTGGTATGTGTTTGGTGGTGTGTGTGTGTTGGGTGGTGTGTGTGTGTTGGGTGGTGTGTGTGTGTTGGGTGGTGTGTGTGTGTGTTGGGTGGTGTGTGTGTGTTGGGTGGTGTGTGTGTGTTGGGTGGTGTGTGTGTGTTGGGTGGTTTGTGTGTGTTGGGTGGTGTGTGTGTTGGGTGGTGTGTGTGTGTTGGGTGGTGTGTGTGTGTGTGTGTTGGGTGGTGTGTGTTGGGTGGTGTGTGTGTGTGTGTGTTGGGTGGTGTGTGTGTGTTGGGTGGTGTGCGTGCGTCACCTGCAGTGCCACCACCACGTGGCCTCAAAGTGCAGCGAGCGTGCGGTGATGTCAACGCCACCACGTGGTGTGTCTGTGTGTGTCACCATTCAGTCGAGGATGCAGCGGCACTGCACTTCGAACCCAGCGACTCGAGTTCGATTCTCGCTCATGGCAAATACCAGTGATGATTATCGTCCATACCGGTCTTGGGCCTCCCCTAGGTCGACTCAGCCGCAAATCACTACCCGGTGCTATGTGTAGTTATTGCCACTTGGGAGACAAAGGCGGCCGGGCGTGGTGCTGGCCACCCACCCCCTCGTGTGCCGTGCCGGCCTTCATAGGTGCTGCTCGCTAACAGCACTGTACACACGTGTTTTTGGGCGTTTATGCGTGGTACGTCTGTTAAGGTTATACGGGGGATCTCTGTCTTGTGTGCACGTCTAATACATGGGGGTCTGCTGCCCAAATACAAAGGGCTGTCCGTGTCGTATTGCTTGCTATGGTTTCTCCTGCGTTCTCCACTGTCATTGTATGTATGTCGAATTTCTTTCGCACCGTACGTAGACAACCAACCGTGCTAACCGCAGGTGAGGGGAAGGACAACAAACTAAACACACACACAAATAAAAGTTGCCTTTCCACGAGAGGCCAAAACCGCTCGTTAATTGAAGTTGGGCCAAACATCCCAATACAGCGGGCAGTACCCTCCCCGATAACTCGAGTCTTGAGACTGACTGAAGCTTTCCCCGCTTAAATTTCATTTGAGCGACCTTTTTTTACACGTGACTTTCACTCAGTCAGAGCAACAGATAGATAGATACACGAGAAAAGTAAATCATTGAATGAATACACACGTGCGTGTGTGTGTGTGTGTCGATGTGATGATGCGAGTGGACCTTCGCCCACGTGGCCACCACAGATCCATGCGGCCCCTGCGTCAACAAGCGGGCATTAGGATGGGCTCTGCTGAAATAGTTCACCGTTACACCCATTGATGGTTGCATTTTATTGTATAGAACAGCACCATCTGACCCTGACCACTTTCCATTTACCCCATTTTGGCAATGCGTTGTGGCCCTTACCACCTTTCCTCCATATATATGTTTTTTTATAATTGTATTTTTGAAGTGATGTACGAAACCAAGGCGTGGCGGCTGCTTACGACTCACTTGAGTTGTGAGTGTGTGAATAGAATATGTATTATTATTAGAGAAGATAAGCAAAGAGCCTTAAACGAATACTGACACAATAATACGATCTGGCAAAAGTGGGAGATGTTTTTTTTACATAAAATAAATAACTTGCGCAATAACAAAAACCCCGACTAAAATCCGGTGTTTTAAAACCTTACAGTTATGCGTTTTGCATACAAATTCCATCCCAATAAAGTGCGTAAAATTGCAGACAGATTCAGTGCTCTGATATAACACGTAGCAGCTACCAGCTGTTCCACAGCCACTCACCCACGGCTTTGTGATATGCGTGCTGCTGTGCGCGCACACACGTGTATTTTTGACTCGACGATGGTGTGTGTGCGTGCGAGGGTCAAGTCTAAGGGGAGGGAGCGGTGGCGCAGTGGTGAGCACACTGTGCTAGAAACACGGCGACCCGCGGCCACGACTTTGAACGTCATTGACGAGTGACATGAACACGTATTCCGGGCCTCGCCTAGGTAGATTTAGCTTAAAGTGCGTACCTGGTACGCTGTGTATGAACACCTGGGGAGACAGACGCGGTTTGGTTTGCTCCTGGCCACACAAGCTGATTGTGCGCTGTGCCGGCCTTAACAGGCGCTCACAAACAGCAGTTGCGGCAAGTCTTGTGTGTGTGGACGTGTGTGTACGTGTGCACATGTTCCTGAATAGGTTTCGTAAATTCGTGTGGAGTAATCATCTTTGTCATCATCCGATGGGTGAGTGAATGAATGAGCGATTGAAGGACTGAGTGATGGTGTGAGTGAATGCATGACTGGGTGATTGAATGAGTGGGTGAGTGAATGAATTAGCGATTTCATGACTGAGTGATGGGGTGAGTGAGTGAATGACTGGGTGATTGAATTAGTGGGTGAGTGAATGAATTAGCGATTTCATGACTGAGTGATGGGGTGAGTGAGTGAATGACTGGGTGATTAAATGAGTCGGTGAGTGAATGAATGAGTGCACGAATATATTCATGATTGAGTGATTGAATGGGTGAGTGAGTGAATGAATGAGGGAGTGATGTGACGAATGACCGACTGACTGAATTCGTTAATGACTGCTGAGTGAGTGAGTGGCTGACTGACTCATTGAATGTGAGTAAATGCGTGAGTGATAGAATTTGAGTAGGTGAGTATGACGCGTGAGTGAACGACTCACTCACTCACTGGCCGACCAAAGAAAGAGTCGCGTGACTAGGGGTGAGTCACGAACTTGGGCATTGCCACTCCGCGTGGCTCTCTGTGCTTTCTCTACAAATCCAAATCACCATCCTCTAGGAAGATAATAGTAGCGATACTATCCTCTGTGAGGAAACGTGTTAGGCACAAGGGCATTGAGCGATGGAGCAGAGATGCCTCGACGGGACGACTTGCAGTGGTTGGTGGTAGTGACGGCAGGGAGTTTGGTGGTGATTGGTAGTGTTGATTTTTGTTCATGTGTCTTACTCCGTGTCTGTATCTTGGTGGGGACCAGTTGTGTAGTGGTTCGCGCGCTGCGCTACGAACCTGGCGACCCGAGTTCGACTCCCGCTCACGGCCAATACCAGTGGCGATTATCTGAACCTGACCTGGGGCTCATCTAGGTCGACTCGGCCTCAAATTAGTAACCTGGTGCGCTGTGTAAACATTGCCGCTGGGGAGACAAAGGCGGCGAGGCGTGGTGTTGGCCACCCACCCCCTCCCGTGTCGTTCCAGCCTTCATAGGTGCTCGCTAACAGCACTTGCCCCAACAGTCCGTTAAGGTATTTTATGGGTCTTTCACCTGAAGCCGATTGCTTGTGTTGTGTTGCGATCGAAACGTCGTGATATTTTTTTTATTTTTCAATCTACGTGGCTTTACCGAAATGCCCATAGAATATGTATTCCTGCAGTCACGAAAGCTTTGAGTCAAGATTTAGTCCGTTAAGGTTATACGGGGGATCTTTGTCTTTGTTTGTGTACAAGTCTGTGTCCATGTGCCCCCAGGTTCCCTGTAAGAGACCCGGCCCCATCGGCGCGTTTAAGAACTCGGACTGCAGCACGTCCTCGGACACCACGAGCCACAGCTGGGCGCGCCAGGTGCGACACGTGGAGCAACCACCACCACCACAACAACTACAACAACAACCACCACGACAACACACACACCAGCCGCCAAAACAACCATCACAACAACAAAGACACCAACAACCAAAACACCCACAACAAAAACCCAAATATCATCAACAACAACAGCAGCAACAACACAAACGAACCACAATACCTTGCTGATCTCGTCAAGAAGCATAAACCATCACGCGAACTCCGCTCATCCTTGCAGCGGCCTTTAGCTGCCCATCGAACAGACACGGTGGTCACCGCATCACCGCCCGGCGCTTTCAGATGCGCTTTTAAATCATCTCGGTTGAAAACTCATCTCTTTAGAACTGATTTTTGTGTTTAGTTTGTTGTCCTTCCGATTAGCACGGTAGGCCACGTACGGTGCGAAAGAAGTTCAACATATAGGGGACTGCAGAGCTTGGGCAATTTCTAGTAGCGCCGGCTCAATGCTTGGCTGCTGCCTTTCAGCGAGTCTGAGATGAAATTAGCGCCAACGACGACGCTATATATATCAATGAAGCATCGTTATAATAAATAGTCATAATTTTCGGCCCTCTGCCAATTCACTGCTGGGGGAATGAAGAGGCCCTCTCCAAAAATGTGTCTGTCACGGGGGCAGCCCGCTCGACCCCCCCCCCGTCACCACGGCGTGGATTGACAAACTGGGCGAGTTGCTTGCCCAAATAAGAAAGCCAAAGCGCTCATCTGCGGGCTAGCGGTGGCGTGGGGTCGGTGACTTTGACGCGCGCTGCCAGGGTCCCTCTTGCGTGTCTGTGCGTCTGTGTGTGTGTGCGTCTGTGTGTGTGTGTCTGTGTGTGTGTGTTTGTGTGTGTGTGTGTGTGTCTGTGTGTGTGTGCTGGGTGTTCTTTTTTGTTTGGGGTGCTGCACCGAGTTTAGCAAACGACCTCTGAAACGGCGGCAGCAAGCGAGCAAAGGGGGCGCGAACAAACACCCCCCCCGCCCCCCTCCCCGACACGTACACGACGTCACCGCGAGCCCCCTAATGCGTTTGCCATTAACGCGCGCACCGCGCAACGACAAAGAGGCCCCGAATAGCCTCGGCGGAATTTTGGGGCAAGCGTTGTTCGCGAGCACTTAGACAGACACACATGCATAGACTCACAAACAGGCAAAGACAAAGATCCCCCGAATAGCCTAAAGCGGAATTTTTAGGACAAGTGCCATTAGCAAACACTAAGACACATATGCATAGACTCAAAAACAGACACAGATCCCCCGAATAGCCTTAATGGACTTTTAGGGAAGGTGCCGTTAACGAACACATAGCTTCACAAACAGACAAAGACAAAGATCCCCCGAATAGGCTTAATGGACGTTTTGCGGCAAGTATGTATAGAATGTTGAACTTCTTTCGCACCATACAGAGCTAATCTGAGGTTCGGCGGTAGGCCAACAAACTTAAAAACAGAAATACTCATGAACAGACAAAGATCCCCCATATAATCCTAACAGACTTTTGGGGCAAGTGCTGTTAGTGTGCACCTATGAAGGCCGGCACGGCACACGAGGGGTGGATGGCCAACACCAAGCCCGGCCGCCTTTGTCTCCCCAATGGCGATGTTTACACACCGCACCAGGTACTCATTTGAGGCTGAGTCGATCTAGGGGAGGGCCCAGGACCGGTTCAAATAATATTCACTGGTGTTGGCCGCGAGAGAGAATTGAACCCGGTTCGTCAGGTTCATAGCGCAGTGCGCTAACCGTTACACTACAGCTCCCTAGACACACACGCACACATTCACAGACACACACGCACACACACACATTCACAGATACACACGCACACGGACGCACATACTGGGGGAGCCGCGAGTTCCACCGTCGGTGATTGGATGACTTTGACGGCTCGCTCTGCACTGTCACTCTTAGTTCAGTTGGTGCACACGGCTCCTTTAAAACACACACACACACAAAAACTTCCTCTCTCCGTGAGCCCGCCGTCCCAACGTGGGTTGGGACGGTCCAGTGTTGTGAATCGGACACTGGGAAACAGACGTCTCGCCCGTGTGTTTAATGCACCGATGGGTGTTTAATGAAGGCGGTGGAAGGGGGGCGGCGGGTCGATTCGCTTCTGAATAGGGGATGGCTCTTAAAGGGGCACGTGCGGATGTAGCGGCTCTCAGAGGAGCGCGCGAGCCGGTGACGGCTCTTAAAGGGACACGTGCGGAGATGGTCGGTGCCAATGGGGCACCTGCGGACGTGGCGGCTCTTAAAGGGTCACGCAAGGAGGAGGTGACGGCTCATAGAAGAACGCGTTCCGAAGTGATGGCTCCGAAAGCAGCGCACGTGTCGTTGCCGACTTTTAAAGAGGTGAGCACGCGGCACGGTCACGGTGACGGCTCTTAAAGGGGCACGTGTTGAGGTTTTGGCTCTTAAAGGGACACGTGTTGAGGTGTTGGCTCTTAAAGGGACACGTGTTGAAGTGTCTGCTCTTAAAAGGGACACGTGTTGAAGTGTCTGCTCTTAAAGGAACACGTGTTGAGGTGTTGGCTCTTAAAGGGACACGTGTTGAAGTTTCGGCTCTTAAAAGGGACACTTGTTGCGGAGATAAACCTCAAGGTCGCACGTGTAGAGGTGACGGTATCTTAAAGGAGCACACCGTGTGGGTTCCACTCATAAAGGAGAACAGTACTTATGGGGGTGACGGCTCTTAAAGGGACACGTGTTGTGGTGACGGCTCTTAAAGGGACACGTATTGGTGTGACGGCTCTTAAAGGGACACGTGTTGGAGTGAAGGCTCTTAAAGGGACACGTGTTGAGGTGACGGCTCTTAAAGGAGCACGTGTTGGGGTGACGGCTTTTAAAGGGACACGCACTGGTGTGACGGCTCTTAAAGGGACACGTGTTGGGGTGACGGCTGTTAAAGGGGCACGTGTTGGGATGAAGGCTCTTAAAGGGACACGTATTGGTGTGACGGCTCTTAAAGGGACACGTGTTGGGGGTGACGTCTCTTAAAGGAGCACGTGTTGGGGTGACGGCTCTTCATGGGACACGTGTTGGGGTGACGGTTGTTAAAGGGACATGTACTGGTGTGACGGCTCTTAAAGGGACGCGTTTTGGGATGACGGCTGTTAAAGGGAAACGTGTTGTGGTGACGGCTCTTAAAAGGGCACGTGTTTGGGTGACCGCTCTTGAAGGGACATGTGTTGGGTTGACGGCTCTTAAAGGGACACGTGTTGGGGTTACGGATCTTAAAGGGAAACGTATTAGGGTGACGGGTCTTCATGGGAATCGCGTTGGGGTAACGGCTCTTAAAGGGACACGCGTTGGTGTGACGGCTCTTAAAGGGACACGTGTTGAGGATGACGGCTCTTAAAGGAGCACGTGTTGGGGTGGCGACTCTGCATGGGACACCTGTGGCTCTGCTGGGGACCGCGCCTGTGCCGCAGTCTCTACTCTGATCTCCGCGTCTCTATGATGGCAGGTTTATTAGATTATAATGAATCGCTTAGCAAAATAGTCGATCACGTGGAAGGAAAACTTCGGTTCCCTCCCACAGATGTTGAGCTGCCAGTCATCTAAGTTAACCCATACCACCTGTGTCCGTTCCGTGGCCTGCCAGCAGCGAACCTTCGACACTTCACACGGCATACCCTCAAATTTCACCTCGCCTGGTAACAAGCGTTGTGTATGAGTTAGTGGGGGGGGGGGAGTGGTGGCGCAGTGATTAGCACGCTGCGCGACAAATCCGGCGCTCCCAGTTTGATTCCCACTCACGACGAATAAACAGTGGCAAATATCCGAACCGATCCTGGGCCTCCCGAGTACCTGGTGCGATGTGTAAACAACACCGCTGGGGTGCTTGCCACAAACCCCTTCGTGCGCCGTGCCGGCATTCACAGCATTTGCGTCAACAATCTGTTAAAGGCGAAACGGGGGATCTTTGTTTGTGTGTGTGTTTGTGAATCCTTGTAGAGTCTCCACCTACTCAATGTCACTCCTCGCGTCTCTACCGCTGAGAATCAATCCCAGCAGAGAGGCCCGCTCAGTGGCAACCGCGTCATTAAGCCGCTCTCCAGCATTGAATTCAAATTAAAGACCGAATCCGCTCTCTGGGCAGCGACGATCTCTCTCTCTCCGTGTCTCTCTCTCGTCTCGGGTCTGCCAGTCACCGTGGGTGTTCACGGAACGAGAAGAGGAGGCGCCATCATCATCAGTGCTCAACAATGCTAATCGTAAACCCATGCGGGCGTCGGTGTGAGACGATGTCGCGACTTGGAAGCACTGCCCAATGATTCCGACTCGTGCGTTTTATCCGTAATGGAGGTTTTTTGGGTTACATCGCGTAAATATATAAATGTGTCGTGTGTTTTAGTCGGACCTTTGTCGAAGATTACCAAGCACGCAGGGTCGGCCTCCTTGTGCTCGCCCTGTCAATTTGCGATGCATCAAGAGTGGGTTGGTGATGATTTGATAATTTGAAGAAATATCGGAACGATATTAAAAAATCTTTATCTACTATATCATCCATAATACAGGTTTTTTTTTATTACACGCTTTTATTGAACTCACTCTGTCTGTTGTTGTTCTTGTCGTATCCTCAAATCTTGTAACTCGATTTTAACCCATTTCCCAATGTGGTATCGACTGCAAACTTGGTATACTTATGTCATACTGATGACAATACTATATTCTATTTTAAAAATGTTTAAACCATCATTTTTATATGTTATGTTTCGGCTGGGGTCTAATTGTCCACGCTCAACTCACGCTAGCTGTAAATCACCACGGTCCCTTACGTTATGGCAAGCTTTGCGGCCACGTCCTAGAGTCATGGAGTTCTGCCATTATGAATACGGTACATTTCATTAAAGCGTGTTTTAAAAAAAGTATTTTAAAATATTACTTATTTTGGGTTATATCGCAGCCAGATTTGGCTGCCGCCTGATGATGCCGGTAGTAATTACTGGCGAAACGTCGTACTTTGATTGTAAATGTTGAGGCTTTGCTCTTCAGCACACAACCGGTGTGCTGTACTAGTGACTAATTGGCCACGTTCTGTTCACGTGACAAACCTTACTCATTGGCTGTATCGGGTGGTGGCGGGTTTAACGACACATTTATATATTTACGCGATCTAACCCCAAACCCCCCCCCCCAACCCCTGTTTTTATTAATGGCATTGGTCGTGAAAGGTTCCGTGTTAACCGGCGTCAATTTGTGATACTACCATCAGTCACTCGGCGTCCCTAGCGAGACTTCACAAACGATAGGTCCCTTAAACGCGTTTTGAGCCTCTCCAATTGAGGTTACGCCGATTAAAAACAAAACTTTGACTTTCTGTTAAAGGGTAATTGTTTGCAGATTTATGTTTTTTGGGTATGTATTGCGTGGTGTGTATTCATGTCCCACCTATTCCCAACTTCTGGTCAATGACAAAAAAAAATATTACAGGACATCAGGAGTGTTTACAGTATGATTCTAAGAGATCGCGTGAGATTTGCGTGCCTGTTATATACGGTACGTTGCGCTTCTTTCGCACCGTACGTAGCCAACCATGCTCATCGGAGGTGCCGGTGTTTACGATGTCGTGGGTATATGGCGAGGACCGATCGCGGTCAGGGTTGTGGTTAAATGTGGGACAGGAGATTATATTTAGCGTTAAGTCAGGGTTCGAATTCGGGTTAGGTCATGGCTCGGGTCACGGTCAGATTTCGGGGTAGCGGTTAGTATAGTTACGTTAAGTATAGTTCAGTATAGGTTACGTCACTGTTCGGACAGGATTAAGGTCACGGTTAGAGTATGGTCCTGGTCTGGGTTAGATTAGGGTTAAACTTAGGCCATCCTCCAATAACTCCTCGCGATCATCCCACCCCTCTCAGCTCCATCCTTCCATTTCTCCCCCCACCCCATCCTCCCACCTCCTTCCAACCTCCTCCACATTCTCCCATCGTTCCCTCCTTCCTCCCGTCCCTAACCCCATCCTCCCATCTCTGCTCTCCATCCACCCCCCGCCATCTCTCCCCTCCATCCTCAAATACCCCGCCCCAGCCTCCCACTCCTCCTCCAATACCCCGCCCCATTCTCCCACTCCTCCTCCCTACACCCTCGAATCGCCCCCCTCGACCCTCCCATCCCTACCCCCCCTCTAAACTCCCCGCCTCCCCGCTCCACATTTACCGCTCAAAGCGCAATCAGCTCCCCCGAGGTCAAGGGGGCGGTGACGTCACCGAGGTGCACGGAGGGTTTGGAAATGCGCCCTCAAGTTGTCCGCATTCGGAGTGGGGGCGCCGCGTCTGGGCGGGCCGCGGGGAGTTCACGGCGGCGTTTGTGCGCGTGCCGGCACTTAAATAGGACCACAGCATCATCATCATCAGCTGCAGCGGCAGCAGCAGCTTCTTCATTATCATCAGCAGCAGCTTAGTATTCGTCATCATCAGTGCCCGGAAGGGCAGTACACGTACGGTCAGAATGAGAATATTCATCGTCGTCTTCATCAGCAGCAGCAAAAGTAGCACCGTCCTAATGTTAATGATCATCACCAGCAGCATCTTTACCGATGCTCATCATCATCAGCAGCGGCAGTAGCAACAGCAGTGGCATGATTTCAGTATCATCGATTTCTAATGGAACAATTTCACATCGCTTTGTCGGAGGTCGACTCAGCCCATCATCCAAAAAGATCAATACAATAGGTACCACATAGTTGGAAGTCAACAGTGATCGCTCTATGGATGTACAGGTTCCCGCCATAAGAGAGTGAAATTACCACCACTCGCTCAGTGATTGCTCATTTAAACGGAGGTACACGTTGACAGCTGTCAGAGAACATGAACACACCTCTGTATTTAAATCAGCTGAAGCCCTCTGTCAATCACGTGACCTCTGGGTGGCCACCCCATTCCCAAAACCCTCCTCTTTCCCCTCCGCCCCCTTTAACAACAGACGCCGCTCTGTGCAGTAGCGTCGATACCCTCATGCAGCATCTCCCTCCTTCCCACTCCTCATCTCCCTCGCACTTCTGATCCTGTGCTCCCGTTTCTCAGTTCCTTTCCCATCCTTTCCCTCTTAGTCTCCATTCTCTCTCTCTCTCTCCTCTCTTGCTCCTGTGTCGTTCCTTATTTACGCAATGCTCGTGTTGAACTTTTTTCGCACCGCACGTAGAAAAATCGTGCTAATCGGAGGTGCGTGGGAAGGACAACAATCTAAACGCTAAAGGCTGTCCCGAAGAAGTGAGTTTTCAAACTAGATGACTTAAAAGTGCGTATTTCCCAGTGGCTTCCTAATACCGGAGGGAGGAGCGTTCCAGACGGTCGCAGAAGCGCGTCTGAAAGCGCGCGCTGCGGTGACCGCCGTCTTTGTTGTTGACTCGACTCCCCCTCCACGTGTCAGGGCGCTGTTGGGTACAAGGGTAGCGCGTGCACGTGGTGGTGTATAGGCGGACAGAGGGGGGAGAAGAGATGGAGTGATGTGGTACAGGAGGACGTGGAGTGGAATTGCCGATGACTGGTACCAGCGGTGTCAAGATCGGCCTCTGTGGAGGAGGCTCGTGAAGGACGCTACTGGGCAGTTGGAGGCAGTCGCCCTCCAGCAACAACGGACGGCAGAGGAACTACGCTCACAACAACGAGCGGAGTGCCGGGTGACTAAAGCACAGCAAGTTGGCACAGTAGGGGGCACAGGTGGTGCATCAGCCAGTCATCTCGGTCATCTCAGTCAGTCGACCCGTGGCACCCGCTAAGTCTGCTCCGTGACTTTCTGCCAGCGGGCGTGCGACACTTCACGTGGCCTCAGGGTGCACATGGCCTGGCACAATCGTCGTGGTGCCGTCACCGCCGCTTAGTGGCGAATGGCGGTTGTTGTTGTTGAACAGGCGGAGAAGGACTGTGACGTCCTGGCCGAGTGACTGTAGGGGGCAGCATTGACACAGCCTCTCCGTTCCGAGCGAGCGGAGCAGTTAAAGCCCCCTGAGCGATGAGCTCTTTTCTCGAGGCGAGCTGGCCACGCACGATCGCTCATCGAAGTGGCTTTATCATCATCATCACACGTGGGAAGTCACAGTCGCAGCCAAATCATCTAAACGGATGTTCATTCTTAATGCGGACGAGGGCAGACACCGGGGAGAAATCGCAAGCCCTTTTCACACAGTGGTCAGTGAGACAAAGGCGGACGTGCGTGGTGCTGGATATATGAACACGGCGGCCTGGTGTAGCTTGCAGTGTGTGTAGGTGCACACACAATGTCTGTGCGTGTTGGTGTGTGTCAATGTACGTGCTCGTATATGCACGTGTGTGCATGTGTGGCCAACACCGGTGACGATTATTTGAACCGGTTCTGGGCCTCACCTAGGTCTACTCAGCCTCAAATGAGTACCTGGTGCGGTGTGTAAACATCGCCACTAGGGAGACAAAGGCGGCCGGGAGTGGTGTTGGCCACCCACCCCCTCGTGTGCCGTGCCGGCCTTTATAGGTGCTCGCTAACAGCACTTGCCCCTACAGTATGTTAAGGCTACACGGGGGGATCTTTGTCTTTTGTAGTAAAACACAAATCCCTTTGAATCTATTGCCTCGTGAATGAGGGAATCGAAGGGGTGTACTGTGAAGGATGTGGCACCACGCCGGGCAACTGACAGTGATGAGAGCCCCCTGACTCGTGGTTGCTGAATGTGAATACCAACAGCACCGCGCAGAGCCTCCTCCAGCCCTAACAGCTCGTGGCCGTGACGTGCCGAGTGTCCTCGGCGGACAGCCACGGCCGCCGCATGGCGATGCCGGCTGTAATTACCGGCGAAACGTCGGATTGTAAATGTTGTGGACTTGCTCTCCAACACACAACCGGTTAGTGCTGTGCTCGTGTAGTGGGTAGGCAGGGAGAGCGAGACTTGCTGGAGGCAACACGTACACAACACAAAGGGGTAATGGCCCCATACACCCTATACCCGAAGGATGTAGACCCTCCGGACTAATGTGCCCTCACTCTGGTTAGAGCTCTACCCTAGACTGGTGAACTCTGAACCCGACCCTAGCCAGGGGTGCGGGGCCCTTTTGGGCTCTTCGCTTCAGCTCTTCAGAGTGGTTCTTCAGATCTCCAGATCTCCAGGTCTTCAGGTCTTCAGGTGGACGATGACTGCCGGACCCGTTCAGAGGTCCGGCTTTTATACCCGTTCCAGAGTCTCTCCCCCCCGAGCCAAACCTTCCTTCTCGAACTCTCTAGGGGGCCCTGGAATGTAACGGAATCCCCCTCCCCAGCCCCCCTCTTGGGGTCCCTGGTGGCCCAACGGCCCGACTCATCCCACCTATCCTGTCTACCACCCGCTGTTGGCACATGTTCGTTACTGCAGGTAAGAATCAATGGTGATAACCAGACCGCCGAACAACGGCACCACACTAGTAACGAATTGGCACGTTCTGTATACGTGACAAACCTTACTAATTGGCTGTGTCGGGTGGTGGCGGGTTTAACGACACATATTTACGTGATCTAACCCAAAAAAACAACCCTGCATTATGCAGCCACGAAGGCTGTCAGTTCGGGGAATTGAAGGGGAGATGCAAAGCGGTGGAAGGGCAGTGAAGCTTGGAGAGAGAGAGAGCGGCTGGCTTGTGAGAGCTCGACAAGTTGTAGAACGACAATATTAATAATAATAGAGTCACAGTGACGGCAGACACGCGGGGTGTCTTTAGTTTGTTGTCCTTCCTCGCGAAAATAATTCAACATACATACTGTAAATGTTACAGAGTGTGGAACTGTATATTTTATCATTTGATTAAATCCTTTTACCCGTCTGGGTTCAAACGTACACTGTTGTCGGAGTCTTCTCTGATTGTTAATGTATAATAATAACAAAAATAGGCGACATTACAAATGAAAGTTTTCACACACGTGGTGTGTGGGGGGGGGAGCGGTAGCGTAGTGGTTAGCCGCTGAGCTACTGATCCGGTGGCCCGAGTTTGAGTCCCACTCACGGCCGAACATCGGTGACGAATATCTGAACCGGACCAGGGGACCTCATCTAGGTCGACTCAGACTGAAATGGCTGCCTGGCGCGGTGTGTAAAAATCGGTGTGCCGTGCCGGTCGTAATAGGTGCTCGCTGAACATCACTTGCCCCGACAAACCATTAAGGCCACACGGGGGATCTGTGTTGTTTTGCCAGTGAGTGCATCGTGCCAGGCATCTCTGTCGTTTATCCCACGGCACCCGGTCTGTCCCGCGACCTGCCAGGAGCGAGCCTTACGCACTTCACCTCAAAGTGCACCTAGCTTGGCACAAGGGCTGTGGTGACGTCACCGACACTTAGCGCTGTCGCATTGTGAATAGTGGCTGTTGTTGCGCGTGCGTTCACGTTTGTGTATACCGGCCACTAGGGAGACAAAGGCGGCCGGGCGTGGTGGGGGCCATTCTGGACCTCATAGGTGCGACGCGCAAACGGCACTTGCCCCAACAGTCTATTAAGGCTACGCGGGGGATCTTTGTACGGGCCGTTCTGCCCTCATTGAGAGCAAAAATAATAATAATTACAGCGGCGATCGGCAGCGAAGTCGGAGTCGCTGGCTCAGACGAGAAGAGAGATGATAGCGCGATTACGCAAAGGAATGTGGGACCCCCCCCCTCTCTCTTATCTGTTACCCCACTTACCCCCCTCTCAACCCCCCCTCTCACCCCCCCCTCTCACCCCAGGCCCCCTTCTTACCCCGAGATTTAGGGAGACCCAGCATCTTCTCTCTGCCAGCAGAGTCGAGGCTCCATGAGATTCTCGTAAATCCACAACGGCGCCTGGGAGGTTTAGCCTGGAGCTGTGAAGATGGCAATGCGCCGAGCGGGTTTGAGTTTCGAGTTGTTAGAGTGTTTTGTTTTGTTTGTTCCACGGACAGTCCCCGTTTTGGCAGCTAGCCGGCTATTTCACACGGGAGATCCGTGGTGCTTGAGTGCAGCCCGCAACAACGACAAAGATTGAAAAAAACGGCGATATTGCATTGGACGATATGACGATATGACGATATTACGGGGCCCTTGCAGGAATAATCTCGATTAGAAGCTTTCGTGACTGCAGGAATCCATACTCTTTGGTTCTTTCGGTAAAGTCACGTGGGTATAAATTACTGCACCACTAACAAACGGAGTATTTAACGGCCGTGAACGAAACGCTGGAGGCGCCAGAGAAGAAAATGTTAGGTGCATGTGCGAGTAAGCTCTATACGTTAGTCTAACGGGGGGGGGGGCACATGCTGGACCCTGCAGGGCAATGATGATGTGACGCACCCCCTCGTGTGCACGTGTTCTCTCCGGACACTCCAAGATTCCTCACACAACCAAAGCGAGCACTCGTGATTGGAATCGGCACCAACGAGATTGCATCGCCATGCAGTACGCTTGCTACGCGGACACTCACGCACCACAGAGAGACAAAGGTCCCCCTTGTAGGCTTGTAGGCTGTTGAGGCAAGTGTTCGTTAGCGAGCACCTGTTGAGGCCGCTACGAGAGAATTGATGTGGCCATCACCGACTCTCACCTGCGTCACGCACGGCGCTGGTGTCTATCATTCGCCACTGATGGCAGCCGTCGCCCGGGAATCAAACTCGGATCGGTTCGTAGCGCAGTGAGCTAACCACTGCGCTACCGCTCCCCACACGTACACACATACGTAGAAAGCACGCACGCGTACTCCCATGCGCGCACACACAGAAGCCTGTAAGGTGACACTGAACACGCCGCACGGAGCACGGGGAGTATATCGGTCGATGTTCACGGCTTTGTTTGGGGTTTTTTCCTTCCTGAATTTACGCCTTTGTCTGTGGGCAAGGCGGCCTGGGGGCCGCCTTGCCCTGGCGCGATGGTCTTCACTCGTTTTCAAGGCGCGGGCGGTGGGGTGGTTGGACACTTTCACCGATGAGACATCATCAGTGTGTGAGGGCCGCCACACCATTTGAACCAATTATTGGGTTCAACAGCAGCACGACGACGACGATGATGGGGGGGGAGGTGTTGTCACGTGGCGTGTGCTGTCGTGGGGCCGCACTGGAAGGCCACCAGCGGCCCGCGGGCCTTGCAACGGATGGATGTGCGGCGTGGCCCTGCGTCTCTCCGTGTCGCCGCCGTGTTGCTGCCGCTGCGGATGTCTCGACGGTTGCCCCTGTTGTGTTGACCCCCCCCCCTATACCCCCGTTTCTCGCAACCTCACCACGAGTGTCCCTGTCGCCACCGGCGTTCTCCGCCTGGTCTCTACTCTCCGGGCATCCCTCTGCCGCCTCTCCCCCCCCACCGTCTCGTCTCCCCGACCTCGTCTCTCGCTCGTTGTCTCTCCGCGTGTGTCTCTACTCTCTCCCCAGGTTGTCCTTTGTCCGCATGTCCCGCGTCGTCGCGGGAGACGGCGGCTGTCCGGCACCAACCCCCTTGCGGGTCCTTTATCGGCCACGTGGAGCGCGTTGTGATTGGAGCTCGCGCCACCGGGCGCTCTTTCTCTCTCTCCCGCACGGTCCCGCTGGGCTGAGAGCCGGCGTGCTGTGCGGTGTTGGGTTTATTGAAGGGGCTTGAGGGAGGCTATTTCTGGCGTGCTTGGTGGGGTATCTGGCTGTGGGTACTGTCTGTCCCCCCCACACGCCCTGCTGTCTCCAGCCTGCACGCAGCACCACCACAACCACCGCAACATCATTCGAACATCACTCCAGCACGACCGCCCAACCATCACCACCATGATTTCAATGCACTATCACCACCACCACCACCACATCACCGCAACACGACTCGTCATTCTAACATCACTCCAACAATACCCCAAGCCGTCACCAACACCATGATCTGAACATCACCACAGAATCATTCTAAATATAATCTCAACATCGTCAACCACGTCGCCGCCACATCGCCCCCAACGTCATCCCAATATCGCTCCTCCACCACCACCACCACCATCCCAACATCATCTCACCAGCACTACGGGCAACAGCGCTCCAACAACCCCATCACCATCATCACCACCACCACCAACATCCTCTTAGGTTTTTTCGGTAATCACGTAGGTAAAAAATAAAATTAATAAAAGTAAAATAAAAATCACGACGTTTCGGAGGCAACACAAGCTTCCGTCTTCAGGTGGAACCGTTATTTTTTACCTACGTGACTTTACAGAAAAAACCACCAACATCACCACCACCACCACCACCAACATCATCACCACCACCACCACCACCCCCGCCACGCGCGCACGGCTGACATGAGCAGCAGGTGTCGCGCGCGTCACCAGAGCCTGGCGTGCACGCCGCCTGTACAGGCACGTGGCGGCGTGTGGAGGTGGTGCCGGTGGTTGGTGCTCATTAGACGGTTGTTGGTGGTGCTGGTGGTTGGTGCTCATTAGAGGGTTGTTGGTGGTGCTGGTGGTTGCACTGACAGTGTGGGGAGCGGCGGTGCAGTGATTCGTGCTGCGCCACGAAACCGGCGAGCCGAAATCGATTCCCGCTCACGACCACTACCAGTGACGATTAACTGATCCCCGGTCATGGGCTTCGCCTAGGTCGACTCATCCTCAAATGAGTATCCGGTGCGGGGTGTCAACATCGCCACTTGGGGAGACAAATGCGGACGGCCGTGGCGTTGGCCACCCACCCCTTCGTGTGTCGTGCCGGTCTTCATAGGTGCTCGCTAACAGCACTTGCCCCAAAGAGTCTGCAAGGCATCTGAGTATGTGTCTGTACACTCGTGCGTGTGTCGGCGTCTGCGAGGCAGGGGAGCGGGCTGTGTGCGTGTGCTCTTATCTACACCCCCCCCCCATCGTTACCCCCACACCCACCCCTCTCCCTCCCGCCATCTCTTCCACCTCGGTGCATGCGGACACGCCGCGCGCTCACTCCGAAGCGCGCTCTCACCACGGGACACGGCAGCGGTTCCGCGTAGAGCCCCCCCACACCCCCCCCCCCTACTACGGTCAACGTAACCCCCCCCCCACCACCCCACCACCCACCACCCCACTCACTCACCACCCACCACCCACCACGCGTCAGACTCAAACGGGGCTCGAACCGTAACGGCGCCACGCTGAGCGGCTCAAGAGTCTCGATCGGGCCGCGCGTTTGTCCACATCCCGAGTCGTGATGGAGTAGCGAGTTGCGTCGTCGTTGTTGTTTAATTAGCGGGGTGTGTATTGCAGCGCGTAGACAGGGTTGCAGACGCGTGCTCTCCCCGCTTGACTTCGCGGTAAGTTGCGGGGCCGCGGTGGTGCAAGGTTTTTCGTGAGCGAGTTCAGGATGGACAACTCCGGGTTGACTGCGCATCCACCCAACGCCATCCAGTTACACTTCCCGGTGAGTTTGCCGGGTGAGTGAGTGGGTGAGTGGGTGGGTGAGTGAGTGGGTCGGTGGACGAGTGGGTGGGTGAGTGAGTGAGTGAGTGGGTGGGTGGGTGGATGAGTGGGTGGGTGGGTGGGTGAGTGAGTGAGTGGGTGAGTGGGTGGGTGGGTTGGTGAGTGGGTGGGTGGGTGAGCGGACGAGTGAGTGACAGGGGTGGGTGGGTGGGTGGACGAGTGAGTGTGTGAGTGGGTGAGTGAGTGAGTGGGTGAATTTGTGAATGAAGGGGAACGTATAGACTGTATCTTGAACTTCTTTCGCACCGTACGTAGCCAACCGTGCTAATCGGAGGTGCGACGCGGAGGGGTGAATGTCGGATGAACTGCGTGAGTGAATGAGTGGGTGAGTGAGTGCGAGTCTGCGTGAGTGACAGACGGGGTGAAATCAGCAGGCGCGCAATTGAGTGCATGAATGGGTGAGTGGTGGGTGATCAGTGTGTGTGTGTGAATGGGTGAGTGGTGGGTGATCAGTGTGTGTGTGTGTGAATGGGTGAGTGGTGGGTGACCAGTGTGTGTGTGTGAATTTACGAGTGAGCGAATGAGTCTGTGAGTGTAAGTGTGCGTGATTGTACACACGGGTGAGTGAGCGAGTGAGTCCATGAACGGATGAGCGAGTCGGTGAGCGAGTGAGCGAGTGAACTTGTCAGACATTCAATGTCACTCGTCTTCCGAAATGCGATCACAAGTGCAAGGCAAGGCGCTGCTCGCCGCGTTGGCACCATCCGCGCGCGGCGTTCTCGTGCCGGTTTCTGGAGAGCGCGACTCGTTCATTCGCCGGGAACGTGCGCGGAAGATCTCGGCGAGTCACTCGATTCGATGACGTGCTGATGCGATGGATGCACGTTGAGCTTCTTTCACACCGTGCGGAGCCAACCGCGCTCGTCGGGAGGTTGTGGGGGAAGGACAACAAACTAAAGACAAAAAGCAGTTGTCACGAAATGAGTTTGTTAATCGAGATTATTTAAAAGTGTACAGCTACAGTGGCTTCGTCATGTCGGGAGGAAGAGCGTTCCAGACGGCCACAGAAGCAGGGCATCTGAAAGCGCCGCGCGACGATGCGAGGGCCGCCGTCTTTGTTCGATGGCTGAGCCGAAAGCCGCTGCTGCGAGGATGACTGGATCAGTGTGTGCATTGTAGGTGTGTGTGGATGTATTGTAGGTGTGTCTGTGTGTGTGTATTGTAGGTGTGTCTGTGTGTGTGTATTGTAGGTGTGTCTGTGTGTGTGTATTGTAGGTGTGTAGTGTGGGGAGCGGTAGTGTAGTGGTTAGCGCTCTGTGCTACGAACCTGACGACCCGAATTCGATTCCCGCTCACGGCCAACACCAGTGACGATTATATGAACCGGTCCTGGGCCTCCCCTAGGTCGACTCTGCATCAAATGAGTACCTGGTGCGGTGCATAAACACATCGCTACTGGGGAGACAAAGACGGCCGGTTGTGGTGCTGGCCACCCACGCCCTCGTGTGCTGTACCAGTGCGCGCGAACAGCATAATTAAGGCGATACGGGGGATCTTTATCTTCGTCATACTGCAGGTGTGTATGTCCTGCAGGTGTGTATGTCCTGCAGGTGTGTGTCGTGATGCTGTCGTGCTGTTCGTAAAACGGTAAAGGGGCAGCCCTGCAATTGTTGACCCACGCCACTGCTGGCGGAAGAGCCTGCACCAGAGCGAACTCTGGCGGGTGTTTGGTCTACTCTTCCACGTTGACCGGATGCGTTGGAAGCGGTGGGCGTAGGCACACTTTGCCTCACTGTGGTGAACCAGTTTCTACAGCTGGATGAACAGAAGCGGCGGTGGGGAGTGATGGGAGAGAGATTTGATGAACTTTCAGCATCGCTTCAACTGCCTCAACTGCGCTCAATATTGAAATTCCAGTGGCGCTGAGTGCTCCACCAGGGCAGCTCGTGGCCGTGCCGCACTGCAGAGCCCCGGGAACCAAGTAAACAAGCAGACAATGTCGCCACGTTAAAAACAAACAAGAACATGTTGAATTTCAGCAGTTATTGATTCAGTACAAGCAACCCGTTCTTTTTTTCTCTCGAATAGATAGGCAGGCAATTTCGCCTTCCTAATTTTATGAAAATGTCCCTCCACGTAAAAATATAATTTTTTTTACAGATCCCATGGCCCACACGGCGCCTTCTGGATATAAATAATTCCAGCCGCATGGATTCAGCACAAGCAAAACTCTGCACCGTTTTCGACACGCGGTGTCTCATCAGCAACAGAGGCAGGCTTCGCTCGAGTCAGTGCTGGTGAACTGCCCGTATGTTATCGGCAAGGGTCCTCTCTTTAAGCTATGGGTCCTATAGCTCGATGCTAACTAAATACAACTCACGCACACACGACACAAGCCAATGTTGAGCAATGATGTGGAGATCAGGAGAGAGGACCAGGTTCCGTAGTCGCACATCACATCACTTACACGTGGCGTTCTGCATCTGTATATTACTACTGCTGCTGCCACTGATTATTTTACCGGGTAAGGCCCGACCGAGCTATGCAGCTCTTTTTTTCAGAAGCGATCACCAGCGATAGCTCAACCAAGTGGTAATTCCTGCAGTCACGAAAGCTTCAAATCAAGTTTGAAGTGGCTTATGATCGCGTGGAAATGTACAGCAGCCAATGCTCTAAATGCGTGACATTCATTCTAAATGTGGAGTGAAAAACCGGAGGACCCGGAGAAAAAAAAAATCCACGCGACCACGGGGAGAGAGACACAGCAAACTCCAAATATACAGCAGCAGCAGGCGTCAGCGTCAGCATGGAACCCACGACCTCCTTGTACAGCAGGCGAGGTTAGTTACAATCCCGGGCCGGCCTCAGGTCTTGTGCTTGCGGTGTTGTCATTTGCAATGGTTGAGGTTGGATGAGTGGTGGTGGTGGTGGGGCTGAGAGAGCGGCACGCAGGTGGCTGCTGGACGCTGCTTTGTCCGTACGCGTTCCCCGCGTGTCTTATCGACAATCGCTCACGTGATTCTGCGCGGGGGCTCGTTCACACGAGCCCATGCATGTCGCGAGGAGTCGAGGCAGGGCGCCGGGTGAAAGCTGCGAGTGGCTCTCGCACGAAGTTTGTTACGCCGGCTCCGCCTGCGTTGCACTTATTGTATATGCCCGCGAAAGGCCGAGTCTCAAGGCTTCGTGTTCAGGAGGGTCCTGCCACAAATGGACGTTTGAGCAATTTAAAAAAATGGAGCAAAAAAACGGAAGAGTGAGTGAGGGAATTGGAGGACTCGGAGAAAGCTCCATCCACGCATACATGGGAAGGGGGGGGGGGTCAAACAAATAGGTCACGCAGCAGACTGAGAGGTTCACAAACTCACTTTTGCTGTCGTGCCCTCACCTGACCACCTCACTGCCCAGAGGGGTTGTGAGTTTCTAATCTCTGGGCGATCCACCGACCTGTACGTGCGTGCGTCTCGGAGCACGTAATGAGCCATGCATGATGCAACCAGCCCTTGTCTCCATAACGTTACTCTCATCATTGTCACATTGGATGGGGGGTGGTATCTGAACTGTTCCTGGGTTCCAAACCCAGACACGTTTCCCGTGGGCCTCCCAAATGAATCCGACGAAGTCCTCCGTCTTGCTGGGAAGTGGATGATGGAGATCCCGTGACACCCATAATAAAGGTGTTTGGGTTAGAACGCGTAAGTATAAATGTGTCCTAACCCTCCACCAGCCGACGCAGCCAATTAGTAAGGGATTTGTCACGTAAAGAGAACGCCAATTAGTTACCACTTCAGCCCACGGGTGTGTTGAAGAGTAAATCCACAACTTTTACAATTTGAGTAACAGTTTTAGTAATTCTAGATTTGAAGCTTCGTCGTGATTTATTATTTTATTTCTATTATTATTTCTAAAATTTTTATTTTATTATTATTTATTTTTACCTACGTGACTTTACCGATAAAACCTAATAGTAACAATTTTAGTAGTTGTAATTTGTTGTGGATTTACTCTCCAACACACCGGTGGGCTGTTTACATGACAAACCCCTTACTAATTGGCTTTGTCGGCTGGTGGAGGGTTACGAGACGTTTATATTTACGCGATCTAACCCAAAAACCTTCATTATGAATCATATTGGTCGCAACAACAAAAAATGCGTCGATCAATTAATGGAATTCATTGACGATTAGTTCCAGCGCTACACCGCGAACCTCGGCGGAGTCTCGTGCGGTGATTAAACAAAGGGCAATCCACAGAAAGATCACTCAGGTTGCACAGTGGTGCGCATCTGCCAGTCATCTGAGCTGGCCGACCCATGGCACCTGGGTCTGTCCCGTGACTTCCTATCAGCAGATAGCCTTCGACACTTCACGCGGCCTCAAGGTGCACCTAGCCTGGCACAAGCGCTGTGGAGACGTCACCGCCACTTTGCGGTGAACGGCGGCGGTCGTTGTTGTTGCTGCGCCGCGCTGTGAGCCTGGCGACCTGAGTTCGTCTCCCGCTTACAGTCAATGTTTGGTGACGAAATATGTGAACCGGTTCTGGGCCCCCCACCCCTGGGTCGACTCGGCCTTAAATGAACAACTGGTGCGGTGTGCAAAACACCAGCACTGGAGGCTCAAAGGCGGCCGGGCGTGGTGCTGGCCACAAAGACAAAGATGCCCCGTATAGCCCTGACAGACTGTTGGGGCAAGTGCTGTTGGCGAGCATCTATAAAGGCCGACTTTGTCTCCCTAGTGGCGATGTTCACACACCGCACCAGTTACTCGTTTGAGGCTGAGTCGACGTAGGGGAGTCCCAGGATCGGTTCAGATAATCGTCACCGGTGTTGCCCGTGAGCGGGAATCGAACCCGGGTCGCCTGGTCCACCACGACCACCAACACCACCGCCTCTTGTGCCAGGCCGTCCTCAACAGTCGCTCGCCAACAGCGCTTGCACCAGTAGTGCCACGTCGGTTTTCGTGCGTGGTGCGCGCGGGTGTAACTGGAGCCACATGAAACGCTGAAACAGAGCACGAGTGGGGGGCAGTGACGGGGAGACGTGCGGCGTTGGGAGGAGACAGGAGCCATGAAAATCATTACGAGATGGACCTGCGGCGTGGGTTAGGGTGGTGAGCGCTGGGGTGTAAGTGGCGTGGGGAATGCGGTCCAGGCATTGGGACGTGAGTGGGTTGGGGGGGGGGGAGAGAGTGGGTGGGTGCGGGGAGAGGTGGTGAGTGGTGGAGTGAGCTGTACAAGGTGAGCTATAGTCAGGGAGCGCTGTTAAGGGTGAGCTGCGCGAGTGAGCGGCTGCGGGTCGACGAGGTTGGCATATATATCAAGACGGGAGATAAACGGGGGAGACAGCGAAGTGACACGTGAGAGGTTTGAGAGGGAGACGGGGAAACGAGAGGGAGATGGGGTGGAGCGGGAGGTTTGCGGGGGGAGGAGTGGGGGGGGGCGTGGCTCCAGCTCGTCTTGTGTTTCCACGGTGTTCGTGGAAAATTCACCGCTGATGTGCGGCGGGGGTAGGCGCGACTCCGGCTACCGCGGTAGATGCGAGCTCGGCACCCACTCGCTCACCACGCGGGTCCCACCGGAGCACCCTGCACCGGTGCTGAACTCAGGGCTGGTAGCTCACAACGGCTCAACCACAAAGGAGGCCGTCCATGTCGTGCAGAAAGCAGGTTTTGCGTTGAGAGTCGGTGGATGACTTGGCACGTGGCCGACACGCACGTGGAAACTGCATTGGGTCTCTCTGGCTTTTTAAGAACTCTCTCTCTCTTCCTGTGTCTTCCCGGTCAGGTATTAATCGGCCAATTGGAGTCGTCACGGTGGAGATGACATTGCTTCTAAATTGCACTTTACAGCTCACTCTACAACGCATCTCAAACAACAACAACAAAAATCCCATCGTGCTACTGGGGTAACCTCGCCATCCTGTTGCTAAATGCTTCACAGTAGTTTTGAGGGATTTGTTTTTGTTGCTGTAATATTTTAATATTCTAACGTGCACGAGGATGTTCTTTAACGAATTACTAGTTCCTTCAATCAGTGTTTAAGTTCATGCGTTTTGCGACTCCGACGAAGAGGGTAAGTTTCGTCTCGACGGGGCTCCTCACCTGGGGTTTAATCCCAAGTGAAACGTGACCGTCAGAGCGGATGCAGCGAGTGAATCCACCTGGACGGAGACGCTACGATTCAGAGCCATCAAACGGGGACTTGAATAAAGCCACGAGTTGCTGTAGAGTCGGGGTGAGTCAGGGCGCCACCGTGGCGAGCAGATGTTATCTCCCTCGCCTGGTGCACAGGAGGTCGTGGGTTTGATCCAGACCCTGACGCCTGCTGTATATTGCAATTACTGGACATCTGTGAAAACTACTGGACATGTGTGACAAAGAGCTTTATAGCTTATCGGATTCCTCCAGGAGAAGTACATTTTCTGATTCTCATATTTGGAGTCTGCATGTCTCTCTCCCCGTGGTCGCGTGGAATTGTATCCGGGTCTTCCGGTTTTCCCCTCCACGTTTAGGATCAACAACATCACGCTTTGACAGTAATTGGCTGCGATACATCTCCACGTGACGATAATTCACCTCGTTCGAGCCTTCATTTGTGATAGCCAGGTGAAATGCATTTCAAAATAGTTAGTTTTTAGTTTAGTTTAGGCTCAAAAAAGCATTCAATGTGGGTGATGGCGTGGTTTTCATTCTTCTCCTGGACACAGTCGGATTAGGCATCTGCGCGTCTATCGCAGGCGGCGACAGAGAGATGGGTCGCCGCACGGCTTCTCTCTTCTACTCGCGGTTAGTCCAATGGCGAGGGCTGCCGTGATGCTTCTGTTCAGTTCGTGCTGTTGTCGCGTCGACGAGATCACGGCGATCGGACGACGATGAGCAGAGAAGGCAGAAATGCGTGGGGTAAGCCCCGACACGAGGGGCCTCACCCGGTGGCCTCGGTTTATTTTAACTGGGCGAGCCTGCGTTCGTTTCAACCATCACGGCTCTCATCAGTGACACGCGGCACATTGTTGGAGTGCGCAGAAGTGGCTCGGGGGGAGGGGGGGGGTTCACGATGGCCGTGTCAGCGCACTTGAGCCAGCACAGCTGAGTTGTGAGTTCAAAGCTTCGTGGCCACGTGATTTGAACCCGGTCGTGCCGTGTCCTCACTTCTCCCGGCGCTCACTGGGACTGGCGCTCACTGCCCGACCGCGTCTTGAGATAGATGAGCATGAGAGACACGCGCACGCGGGTATTTACTCCGGGAGTGACACGTGTTTGTATCGGTACCACAGGGAGATAGCAAGAGGCACAGACAGATATTCCTATTGAGAGCCACAACAACAAAAAGACAAGGACAAAGATCCCCCAGGATCGCCGAAACAAACTGTTGGCGCAAGCGCTGTTAGCGAGCACCTCTGGTGCACGAGGGGGTGGGTGGCCAGAACCACCGCCGGCCGCCTTTGGTTGAGACACACACACACGCGTTCGTATAGACGGTTGAAGGAGATACAGAGCTCAGGGTTATTATCAGAGAGATACACCGATAGATGCTCACGTTAGAGATTATCATGAGTGCCAGCGATGTTTCCGCGGGAGAGCTGCCGCGTGTAAGAGAGCCGGCTCAGGTCCCGGCAGGAGCAGGGAGGGCCGAGTCAGGGGCAGTGAGGGATATTTTTGGTACCAGCAGCTGAAAAGAGACCCGAGTCCATCACCTCCCCCCCCAGCCAGCCTCGCTCCCCCTGCCCCAATCGCTTGCCACCCCCTCTCCTCGCTCCCGCATCCCGAAACACTGCCAACACCTCACTGCCTCACTGCCCCCCGCTCGCAACAACGAGCGGAGCGCCGGGCGACTAAAACGCGTAAAGTTTGGCAAAAGTGGGGATCTCGGCTGGTGCATCGGCCAGCCATCTTTATCGGTCAACACACGGCACCTGGCTCTGTTCCGTGACCTCCTCCTGCCAGCGGGCCTCCGACACTTCACGTGATTGCCTCAAAGTGCACCTATCGCGGCACGAGCGTCGTAGCGATTTCGCCGCCACTTCGTAGTGAACGGCGGTTGCAGCTGTTTATATATAAACTTCGTTTTGCACCGTGCATAGCATCATGGCCAATGCGTCATCAGCGTTGGCCATGTTGACCTCTTGACCTCTTGTATTTGTACATCGTGTCAGGGCTGGGTTGGGCCACTGCGATGGAAATGTTGGCCTCTTCATTGGAGTTAAACCATCAGAAGTTGAGGATTCCTCCAAGTCAGCAGCTCTTGTCCCATCGAAGTGATGCGGCTAAGCAATTAACGAAGTCTGCATTAATAGACGCAATTCAACTGAAGTTTGAGATATCACGTGGACCAGTGGCGTAGCCTGGTTTGCGTGGGTCCTGGGTGTAAGAAGTTAAATGCGTGTTTGTGTGTAGAACTTCTTTCGCGCCGTACATGCTAATCACAAGACTCACAAACATACAAAGACAAAGATCACCTGTATATCCTTAACGGACTTTTAGGGCAAGTGTCGGTAGGGAGCACTTAGACACACACACACAAAGCAGTTCTCAAGAAAATTAGTTTTCAATATCGATGAGGGGGACCTCCCCCCCCCCCTATCGCTACTGGAAGCCCGGCGCATGGGCCCCTCCGCGCACGTGGCGTCCCGGTGCAGTTGCACCGCCTGCGCACGAGCCGGCAGGTTGAGCGCTGGGGTCGCTGGCAGTTCACGCCTCGTGCCACCGCTGACAATGGGACCAAGGCCTTCTCGTTCCCCAACGCCTTTTCATTTCTCTATTCCATTGTTTTGGTATTTTCAGCACCTGAGGCTGCGTGCGGGGGCGTGGAAGCTCGCGATGAATGGGGGGGCGGTAGCGGTGTGGGGGGGGCGATGTGGCATTGTGTGAGCTTAGAGCCTCGCTTTGACTGGCCCCCACTAATGGACAACACAACCCCCGGGCACAAGCATACACACACTGATACATGAACACGTGTACCAGTGCATACAAAGACAAATACAAAGACCCCCCTCCCCCCAGTATAGCTTTAACAAACTGTCGGGGAAAGTGCTGTTACCGAGCACACAAGGGGGTGGGTGGCCAGCACCACGGTCGGCCGCCTTTGTCTCCCCAGTGCTGACGTTTACACACCACAGCAGGTACTCGTTTAAGGCTGAGTCGACCTAGGGGAGGCACATGACTGGTTCACACATTCGCCACTGTTATTGGTAACCCAGTGCGCTAACCACGACACTACCGCTCCCTCTCCCAGAATGCAAACACAGCAACAACCGCCGTCCACCGATAGTTAAGTAACAGTGACGTCACCACGGCGCTTGTGAGTTCCATAGTGCAGCTTGCCCGATGTGTTTGGTTTTAGTGGAGGCTCAGGCCGGAGTCGGACGCGTCTGTGGCCTTCCCAAGCCGAGGCTCACTCAATGGACGGGCATGCCTCGTTCCTCTCGTTCCGAGTCTTTTTTTAGCTCCTTGCATTTTTTTCTCTGTTGCCAAAGTGCTCCTGACGCTGCCTCGCGGAGGGGGGGGGGTCGCCTCTATTATTAGAACGCCGACTGCCGACAGAGGCACGCGGCCTTGATGCCATTTTAGTTTTTGTAACGGTATAACCGCGTCGGAGTCATCATCATCATCATCATTCTCATCATCATCATCATCAGCTGCAGCATTGACATCGTCATCATGATGATCAACAGCATTGACATCATCGTGATCATCAGCATTGTCGTCGTCGTCATCATCATCATGATCAGCAGCATTGGCATCATCATCATGATCAGCAGGATTGACATCGTTATCATCATCAGCATCATCATCAATATTATCATTATCGCCATCGCCATCATTGCCATCAAAAGCAATATCAACATCTTAATCAGCTTTTAGCGTCACAAGCAGCTGCAGCAGTAGCACAAGCAGCATCATCATCATCGCAATATCTTCATCGTCGTCGTCGTCATCAACATCGTCATCCAAAACGACAATAATGACGTCTTAATATTTATAATCGTCAGCATCAGCACTATATCCATAAATAGAAGTTGCCATCACCATGCAAACCAGCAGCAGCATGAACATCGTCTTCATCATCAGCGAGACAACGGAATTAGCTGACGACTTGAGTAACGTGAATAGTCTCTCACAGCAAATCGTGGGAGTCCCGTTCACCATGGAAGTCCAGTTCACCATGGGAGTCCCATTCACCATGGAAGTCCAGTTCACCATGGGAGTACCGTTTACCATGGGAGCCCAGTTTACCACGGGAGTCTAGTTTACCATGGGAGTCCAGCTCACCATGGGAGTATAGTTTACCATGGGAGCCCAGTTTACCGCGGGAGTCTAGTTTACCATGGGAGTCCAGCTCACCATGGGAGTCTAGTTTACCATGGGAGTCCAGCTCACCATGGGAGTCTAGTTTACCATGGGATTCCGGGTGCGGAGACATTTCCCGAGTCGCCGGTAGATCGCAGCGGTTGTAGTCCGCACACGTGACCTGCAGTGACAGCCGTGGCGATAGGTATACTGGACAGAGTGTGCCGGGTGAGAGAATGCTTTTCTGACTTTGCCGAGCCGCGCGTACCACCCCTTCGTGTCCGCCCGCCTGTCCGTCCGCCGGCTCGGTGAGGGTTGCCATCTGCTGGGGGTTCTCATCGCCGGTGCTGCGTGGGAAGGCATCGAGATTTAGACAGAGAGAGAGAGTCGGGTGAGGTGGTGGTGGGGCTGGGGGGAGGATGATCCAGAGGCTCCAGCTCCGATAAGTGATGAGCTCCATCCCACGTTTTGTAATTGCGGGTGACACGAGTTGGGCGACTCATGCACAAGCGTTCAGCAAGGGAGTGCAGGGTGACCGCATGAGCGGGTGATGCTGGGCTTGTCACCAGAACCTGCTCTTCCGATGTTAGAAAGCCGCCTAGCTATGCACTTTAACATCGTCTATATTGAAAGCTTATATCCACGTAGAGCCGATTGTTGTGTTTAGTTTGTTGTCCTTTCGCCGCATCTCCGATTTAGCACGGTTGGCTATGTACGGTGCGAAAGAAGTCTAGCATACATACGTACCTAACATTTCTCGACTGGAAAACCCGAAGCGGAGCCGACCATTGATCGGAAGTGAAATCACTGCACCGATGCACGACCCTTCCATGCAAAGGCAAACGCTGCTCGTGTTGAGATGGGGGGGGGGGGAAGTGGGGCTCATGCCCAGTCGGTGGCACGGTGACGCAAGTCTCTAAGCAGCAGTGGAGACTGTGGGGGGTTGGTGGACCACACACAGAGATGTTACGAAATTCTCATTCCGTGGCCGTCGAGGAGGAGGAGGAGCCTGGCTCTTGCAGGAGAAGGCTGCACAGCGAAACCACGTGGACAAATCTCCACGTGCCCCTGCTGTACGGGCGAGTGTGTTGCACGCACTGCGCGCGCTTTGGTTTCTGGCCCCCCCGCAAAGCACACGAATAGACAAACACTCACGCCTCGAGGCCGACGGCATCTGCATGAAGCTCACCTCCGTGTGCTGCCGTGGATTGTGCCGTGCCGTGGAGTTTGCATGACTGACGTTATTTCAAAACGCAGCTGGTTATTGTGAACATTATTATTATTAAATCATATTGATTCGTTATTTACTTTCTGTTTATCTTGTTATTTGGGAGGTGGGGGGCGATCTGTCGGATATCAGAATCAGAATCGTGAATCCGATGAGCTATGAACCTCTTTGTCACAGACGTTGAGGGCCCAGCAGGTTTGAGCCTGGTTCAGTGCTTGGATAGGTGGCCCCCAGTGCTTGCCACGCGTCGCAGGCTTCGTGGCTGTGAGGTGTGTGCAGGATGGTTTCACGACAGCTTCCCCTCGCTGTGTGCGTTTGCAGTAGTAGATGCGTTCCAAAGAAGGGGCTGAAGAAAGCGAAACGACACGAGACAGCTGCCTTCCGAGTAGCGCTCGCAGTACATACAGCACACACACAGTACACCCAATGTACACACACAGTACACACAGTACACCCAATGTACACACAATGTACACACACAGTACACACAGTACACCCAATGTACACACACAGTACACACAGTACACCCAATGTACACACAATGTACACACACAGTACACACAGTACACCCAATGTACACACAATGTACACACACAGTACACACAGTACACCCAATGTACACACAATGTACACACACAGTACACACACAGTACACACACTGAACACACACAGTACACACACTGAACACACACAGTACACACACAGTACACACACAATATACACGCAATGTTGTCCCACGTGCGATCGCATAGCCGCCGCACGTGAGCGAATTCAAACCGCGTGGTCCCCCCCCCCTCTGGTTGAGGGTTATCGGAATCTGTATTTATAGTGGAGGAGGAATCCGATGAGCTCTAAAGCTCTTTTTCACAGATGTCCAGTAGGGGCGGATCAGGACGTTACGACAACAGACAGTACACAAACACGACATGAGTGCAAAGTGCAAGCAAATCGCTACAACATATAAACAATTAAACTGTTTTATTTTATTTTACCAGCTACAGCCCGCTGAGCTCTTAGATGTTTTTTTTTTCAGAAGCGACCTGGCGATCACAGATGATAGCTCAACGAAGTGGCGTATCACCACGTGGAGATTTAAAGCAGCCAAAGAATCTAGACGCTCATACTCTATGTTTTTTTCGGTAAAGTCACGTAGGTAAACAAAAATCTAATCAAATAAATGAAAACAACTCAATTAAATCACGACGTGTGGACACACTTAAGCGGTTGTGCTTTCGCTACGTTGTTCTCACCTGAAAAAGGACGCTTGTGTTGCGCCCGAAACGTCGTGATTTAATTTAGTCGCTTACATTTATTTCATTTTTTTTTACCTACGTGACTTTACCGAAAAAATACATCCTTGCAGTCACGAAAGCTTCAAATCTATAATCTAGACGTTCGTTTTATTACTTTTAAATGTGGAGGGGTTGGAGCAAAATCCACGCGACCCGCAAACTCCAAATACACAGCAGCAGGCGGCGTCAGGCTCGGGATCGAACCCACGACCTCCTGCATACCAGGCGAGGTAGTTCAAATCTCGGCCCCCACCCCCCCGACTGCCGTGCGAGTTCTGTTTGCCCGCTGTGGTGTCTGCGAATTGGGAAGGAGGCGCCTTGGAACGAAAGGCGGTGCACGTCGGGACACGGCGGCTTGATAACGCGGCGATTTAAAAATAGAGGCGGAAATAAAATAGAGGGGGGGGGGGTGAAGAGAGAGACGAATGTAAACACGCGCGCGTGCCCGTCGTGTACGCGCCCGTGCACGTGGGGCGAGTGCCGGGGGGAGTGGTGGCGCAGCGGTTAGCGCGCTGGCGCGACAAAACCAGGCGGGCCCCGAATTCGATTCACCTGCTTAACGGCCGACATCGGCGATGCAATGTGTGAACAGGTCGTGGGCCTCCCTTAGGTCGACTCAGCCTCAAATTATACCTAATGCTACGTGTGATTTTTTTTAAATAAACTTCGCCGCTAGGGAGACAAAGGCGGCCGGGTGTGGTAATGACCGGACCACCATCCCCCCCCCCTTCGTGTGCCGTGTCGACCGTCATTATGTGCTGCTCGCTAACTGCACTTGCCCCAACAGTCTGTCGAGGCTACACGGGGGGGGGGAGGGGGTCTTTGTCTTTGTGCTCCACTGGGCTGGTGGCTGCTTCACCCCTCACTCTGTCGAGCACTCCCCCCCCACCCTTTAATCTCCCCACAGACACGGGGCGCCGCCTAATTTGGGAAACAAACAGCCCGAATATGGCAGCGCATTCTCACATTCCCCCCGCCACGCTGCGCTCGCTCCTCGCTCGCTCGCTCACTCGCTAGCCAGCTAGTTAGTTAGTTAGCAAGCCCCGCTCTATCACTCGCACGTCTGTGCACCCACAAAGACAAAGAACCCCCCCCCCCCCCGTGTAGCCTGTAACAGACTGCTGGGTTCGCGAGTAGCACCGAATGAAAGCCGGCACGGCACACGAGGGTGTGGGTGGCCAGCACCACGTACGGCCGCACTTTCTCTAGCTAAGTCGCCAGGAGAGGCCCAGGACCAGTTCAGATCATTCGTCACTGCAAATTGGCTGTGAGCGGGAATCGAACTTGGGTCGGAGCACAGTGCGCTAACCACCGCGCCACCACTCCCCATACATGCGCACACGCACGCATGCAAATAGACACACTTGTGTACCGGAAAACGCTTTTGACACTGTCTCACACACACTCACAGACACGCAGACACTGCCACCGCGTATCATTTCCCGCGCAGTATTGGCACACTCTGCGCTCGTGTTTTAGCCAACACGAGGACACTGCGTGTCAGTGTCCTGTCAGTAGCCATTGAGGGCCAGTGATTTGGTCAATGCACTGTCACGGTCATTTTCAGGGATTAATGATTTTACCGAATAAGTTTCGGGTCGCTGGTGGACTGGGGGAGGCACGCGACCAGTAGCCGCAGCCCCCCCAAAGGCAGGCGGCATCCTGGACGTGGTGTGCCGGGTGTGGAAATATCTTCTGGGTCGCTGACCCAGTTGGGCCCCGGCTGAATTGACTCAGCGGTCATCATCAGCGCGCTTAGCGCCCTGAGTGCTGCTCGATAGTTGTCGGGGCATTCATGCTCCAGGTTCATGGGCGATCTGTTGCCCCCCTGTGCGCTGCTCTGGATTAAACTCAGGCCCGCTGCGTTGACGGAGTTCTGAACGCAGACTCCCCCTGACTCAGCCGGCTTTGTCTACTGGTCTCTGACATGAACACCACCGTGCCAAATAGAGATTGGGTGGTGATCATTGTGGTGGTGGTGGTGATATTGTTGTTGGTATGGTGATCGTGATGGTCGTGATGTTGGTGGTGGTGATGACGATGGTCGTGGTGGTGGCGGTGGTATTAGTGGTGATAGTCGTGATGGCGGTGGTGGCGATGAGTGTGGCCATGGTGGTCATGGTGGTAGCGATGGCGGTGGTAGTGGGGGTGGCGGTAGAATTGGTGGGAATAGTGGTTTTGGCGCGGAGGTAGTTAGTGATGGTGGTGATGGTAGTGGTGTTGTTGATGCTGATAGCGGTGGTGGTGCAGTGGTAGCGACGGCGGTGATTATAGTGGCAGCGGCCTTGACGTCAGCAATAAAACAACGATTTATTTTTAGCTCTGCGTACAAACAGGAGAGAGAGAGAGACACACACACAAAATAAGTGACTGTGATTTTTACGTGTTTACAGAGAGGGTTCCTCTTTTTTCTCGTTTTGACTTTGATTTGCTGCCTTACACTCCGCGTGAGTGGGACATTTTATCCACGGCGTAGGCGAGAGGATGGATGAGTCCCCATTTCCATTTTCTGCCCGACCCAAAAATAAACGCGTGACGGCGTCACTGCCGGCACGAGAGTCCGAGCTTTGTGCAGTCCGCTTGAGCCTTGTTGCAAGTCAACAAAGCCTCCGTCTGTTATTGGTATCTCTAACCGTGCTTATTTAAAATAAGTATAATCAATTTAATATAGGCCGCGAAGGAGCCGTGCACACCTATGAAAACCATCCTTGCCTTGTGGCTTCTCGGCTTGATTTAAAACTATAATTTTTTTATTTTTATTTTACCAGGTAAGGCCCACTGAGCTATGTAGCTCTTTTTCAGAAGTGACCTGTGCCCCATGACTGATCGCTCAACGAAGTGGCGTATGTGGACATTTATAGCAGCCAAATACTCTAAACGCGTGATGTTTCTAAATGTGGAGGGACAATCCGGAGGGCCGAGAGAAAAATCCACGCAATTACGGAGTGGCAGATACTGCCAACTCCAAATATACGGCAGGTGTCAGGGTCGGGATCGAACCCACGACCTCCTGTATACCAGGCGAGGTAGTTAACATCTCACCACCGTTCTGATGGAAAGCTTGGCTTGGATTAAATTACAGTAAAAGTACAGAAAAATTAAATGATACACGCACAGCCTCGACATGTTCCGCGCTGTATTGTGGCATATTATATCAAGGATGCAATGGCAAATGCACTCTTCAGACATTGGCACAATCACACACATACGTCGGTAGAACACACACACACACTCACATAGATCCACAAGCACGTGCTTACACAATCACACGCAAAAGACAAGATCAAAATCCCCCGTATAGCCTTAACAGACTGTAGGGGCAAGTGCTGTTAGCGAGCACCTATGAAGGCCAGAACGGCACACGAGGCGGTGGGTGGCCAGCACCACGCCCGGCCGACCTTGTCTGCCTAGTGGAGATGTTTTTACGCACCAGGTACTCATTTGAGGCTGAGTCGACCTAGGGGAGGCCCAGAACCGGTTCAGATAATCGTCACTGCTGTTGGACGTGAACGGGAATCGAACCCGGGTGACCGGGTTCGTAGTGCAGCGCGCTCACCGCTACACTACCGCTCCCCACACAGAACACCTGTAACTACACCAACACTCGCGCACACTAAATCTTCAAATCGACATTAGCTGCCCCCCACCCCCACCCCTGCTTAATCAGATCCAAAGTCATAAAGATCTGTCGCGGCGTGCGGAGCAATTCACTTACACTTCTCAAAAGCGGATTATGGCGCGATGGTCCAATGTGGTGACTCAGTCGCTCTCATTATTGAGACTTTATTAGGGGAAGCGACCAAGTGATGTGACGGTGCTCCCAGCGATGCAGCGGAATTATGCGTGGGAAGAACCTCGCACGGACGTCACACAGCCCTCCAGCATTACGCGTGCACACACGCACACTTGCCTATGTGATCATTTTCTATGGGCAATGAAGAGCAACGGTTAGAGATTCAGTTCTAAGAGATGTAGCCGTTCTGGGGCTTTGTTTGAGAGTGTGTGAATTGCACGACACACGCAATCACCCACTCAGCCACCCATTCACTCACCCAGACACTGACTCACCCACCGACCAACTAACCCACCTAACCACCCAACCACCCGCCCACCGACCCACCTATCCACTCACTCATTAACCCATCCACGTAGAGCAGGGATGGGGAACCTTTTTTCTGCCAAGGGCCATTTGGATATTTATAACATCATTCGCGGGCCATACACAATTATCAACTTAAAAATGAGTCTTATATTTGGTCAAACATTTAATTAACTCACCCCTAATGTGATGGCTGGAACTGCTTCTCTCTCTTTGGCGAGGCGTGTGATGCTAGCTGGTATTGATGATGATGTTGCTACTCGCAACTGCTTTTCCAGGTTTGCTCCTAGATTTATTGAATTTCGAGTCCCGCCTGCGGTTGCCTTGGCAGGGCCAGACCAAATGATTTCGCGGGCCTCACACGGCCCGCGGGCCGGACGTTCCCCACCCCTGACGTAGAGCAAGGGTTAGAGATTGAGTTTTAAGTGATGTAGCCGTTCACTTGCTTTGTCTGAGAGTCGGTCAATTGCAGATACACGCAATCACCCACCCAGCTACCCACTTACCCACCCTCCCACCGCCTTCACGTGTATATGTGGTGCAGTGCAATGTCCTATGTTCCATGGCTTGGTGTTAGCCGCTGCACTCTGGACAAGAGAGTCTCTGATTTCCCACTTGTGCCTTTGGTCTCCGGGGTTTGCGCCGATCCGGTTGGGCGCTGCCCATTGCTTTCCATTGAAGATGGAAGGTTGGCAGTGTGGTGACAGGCTCGCAGATGAGCTGTGTGTTGTGGAAGCCGGGCAGTGTGGTGACAGGCTCGCGGATGAGCTGTGTGTTGTGGAAGCCGGGCAGTGTGGTGGTGGGCTCGCGGATGAGCTGTGTGTTGTGGAAGCCGGGCAGTGTGGTGTTGGTGGTGGGCTCGCTGATGAGCTGTGTGTTGTGGAAGCCGGGCAGTGTGGTGGTGGGCTCGCTGATGAGCTGTGTGTTGTGGAAGCCGGGCAGTGTGGTGGTGGTGGTGGGCTCGCTGATGAGCTGTGTGTTGTGGAAGCCGGGCAGTGTGGTGTTGGTGGTGGGCTCGCTGATGAGCTGTGTGTTGTGGAAGCCGGGCAGTGTGGTGGTGGGCTCGCTGATGAGCTGTGTGTTGTGGAAGCCGGGCAGTGTGGTGGTGGGCTCGCTGACGAGCTGTGTGTTGTGGAAGCCGGGCAGTGTGGTGGTGGTGGTGGGCTCGCTGATGAGCTGTGTGTTGTGGAAGCCGGGCAGTGTGGTGTTGGTGGTGGGCTCGCTGATGAGCTGTGTGTTGTGGAAGCCGGGCAGTGTGGTGTTGGTGGTGGGCTCGCGGATGAGCTGTGTGTTGTGGAAGCCGGGCAGTGTGGTGTTGGTGGTGGGCTCGCGGATGAGCTGTGTGTTGTGGAAGCCGGGCAGTGTGGTGGTGGTGGGCTCGCTGATGAGCTGTGTGTTGTGGAAGCCGGGCAGTGTGGTGGTGGTGGTGGTGGGCTCGCTGATGAGCTGTGTGTTGTGGAAGCCGGGCAGTGTGGTGGTGGTGTTGGGCTCGCTGATGAGCTGTATGTTGTGGAAGCCGGGCAGTGTGGTGGTGGTGGTGGTGGGCTCGCTGATGAGCTGTATGTTGTGGAAGCCGGGCAGTGTGGTGTTGGGCTCGCTGATGAGCTGTGTGTTGTGGAAGCCGGGCAGTGTGGTGGTGGTGTTGGGCTCGCTGATGAGCTGTATGTTGTGGAAGCCGGGCAGTGTGGTGTTGGTGGTGGGCTCGCTGATGAGCTGTGTGTTGTGGAAGCCGGGCAGTGTGGTGGTGGTGGCGGCTCGCGGATCACGAGTTCGATGTCTGTGTGAACGAAAGCCGCGATGCCGCAGGGAGGGGCAGCGCACGAGGTGGCTCGCAACCCCCACCCCCCTCGTACCCCAGCCGCCTTTGTCTCCCCAGTGGCGATGTTTACACACCTCACCAGGTACTCATTTGAGGCTAAGTCGACCTCGGGGAGGTCCAAGACCGATTCAGATATTGGTCACTGATGTTGGCCGTGATCAGGAATCGAACTCGGGTAGCCAGGTAGGTAGCACAAAGCCAAAGATCGCCCGTGTAGCCTTAACAGACTTTTGGGGCAAGTGCCGTTTGCGAACACCTATGAAGGCCGGCACTGTTCACAATGGGGTGGGTGGCCAACACCACGCCCGACCGCCTTTGTCTGCCTAGTGGCGATGTTTACACACCTCATCAGGTACTCATTTGAGGCTGAGTCGACCTCGGGGAAACCCAGGACCGGTTCAGATAATCGTCACGGGTGTTGGCCGTGAGCAGGAATCGAACTCGGGTCGCCGGGTTCTTAGCGCAGAGTAGCGCTAACCGCTGCACTACCAACTCCACACACACTGCACCATTACACACACACAGAGGTACAATTTACGGTAATGCACACACAATCAGACAGACACACACGAACATACAATACACGAACGAGTTACGCTCAAACCACAAGACAAAGGGACGCGTAAAAATACACATCATTGCGCCACCCATCAAAACCACGCGCACAAAGCGACGCACACCGATTCACAAGCACGCGGCCTCTGCAATACGGAACAACCACACAAACGCCTCGTACAAATCCTGGAAAAACACGGGCACACGCATACACCACCACATACGTGCATGGCTATCGACACACGCGTACACGTAGCTGTACACAGATGCACATACACGCAATAGTGCTACTGCTGCTGATGCTGCTGCTGCTCTTGATGCTGCTGCTGATGCTGCTGGTGCTCTTGATGCTGCTGCACTTGATGCTGCTGCTCTTGATGCTGCTGCTGCTGCTGCTCTTGATGCTGCTGCACTTGATGCTGCTGCTGATGCTGCTGATGCTTCTGCTGCTCTTGAAGCTGCTGATGCTGCTGCTGATGCTGCTGCTGCTGATGCTAGGGGGCTGCTGCAAATGCGGCTCCTAGCAGCGCAAGCACAGCGACAAATCCACTGCTGCAGGTCCGACCTCGCTGGGCGACCTGACGTGTCGTGACTAGGCGGGGGGGGGGGGGGGCGCAGGTGTCAGTGTTGAGATCCCACTGATTGGGGGGGCCGGGGGGTGGGGGCTGCCTCTGCCCCCCCCCCAAACCCCGCCCCCTCCCGTGTCGGTAAAACGCCGCTCTGAGCTCGCGGTCGAATTTCCACCTCGGAGATTTATATATAAAAAAAAACCGGGGAGATATCTTGGGAAGAAGAGAAATAATATCTCACAGCAGCAAGAGACGGCAGAACTGGTTGGTTTATTATTTGCATTATGAGTGCACCACCTTGAGTGGTGTGGAGTTATTATACTTATCATAATTATGATTATAATTATTATAATTGTTGTGCAACTGACAAAAACCGGGCCTTTTAATGTCCCCGGCAAGGCCGACGGATCTCCCGGGGTGGCAGCAATTGCTGCCTCCTTCCCCAATGCTTCGTGTGCTGATGTACGTTGACACTTCTTTCACACCGTACGTAGCACAACCCCGCCAATCGGAGGTGCGATCCGGGGGAAATGCGGGACGGGAGCCCCCCCCCCCACCAGCCCGCAGTGCGATGGGGAGAGCGTGGGGGCAGTTCCATCGGCGAGGCCTGCGCAGTAGATTCGCCCCCCCCTGCCCCCTCCCCAGCCCTCCACTCCCCCACCACGTCCCCCCTCCCCGTGGCACGGGTCTTCTTCCTGACCCGGCGGCACTGAGATGTCTCTATCTTACCAAGAAACGAAAGGATCAGTGCATTCCCTACCCTCATAGCCCCCACCATAGCCCCCCCCCCATAGCCCCACACAATACCCCCCCCCCCCGCAGTCGTAAAAAAATATCCAATCCCACGATCCCATCGACCTACACAATGACCTGCCCACTCACCCACCAAAAGACAACGTATCTTCACACGCACACTCACAGACATACCCCCAACTATTTAACCACCCACCCACTCATCCGCTAGCCGAACCAACCTTGCACCCAACCACCGTGGCGGCCATTCACCCGCCGACCCACCAATCCAACTACCCATCAATCCATCCACTCATTTACCCAAAAACACCACTCGACTATCCAATGTATCCGCATACTCAACCACCGACTCCCTCACCCACCCACCCGACCACCCCCGTTCACTCGCCAACCATACCCATCGCAGCGGTGGGCTTGCCACGTGTTTCACCCTTCTACCGGATACAGGGTTCTCAACGCTTCGTGGCGTAAGAGGTTTTGGGCATCGGCAGCCTACCGCTTACATCGGTTGGGTTGGTGGCAAGCGTGCCATTTACCCATCTACCCACCTAACCAAACAATCACCCATTCATCCACCTAACCACCCACCCAACTCTCTACCCACCCTATCACCTACTCGCCCACCTACCCAAACACTCACCCATTCATCCACCTAACCACCCACCAACCCAACTCCCTACCCACCCAACTCCCTATCCACCCTATCACCTACTCGCCCACCTACCCAAGCAATCACCCATTCATCCACCAAACCAACCACCCACCCAACTCCCTACCCACCCGCTCACCTACTCGCCCACCTATCCAAACACTCACCCATGAATCCACCTAACCACCCACCCACCCAACTCCCTACCCACCCAACTCCCTACCCACCCTATCACCTACTCGCCCACCTACCCAAGCAGTCACCCATTCATCCACCAAACCAACCACCCACCCAACTCCCTACCCACCCGCTCACCTACTCGCCCACCTACCCAAACACTCACCCATCCATCCACCTAACCACCCACCCACCCAACTCCCTACCCACCCGCTCACCTACTCGCCCACCTACCCAAACACTCACCCATTCATCCACCTAACCACCCACCCACCCACCCAACTCCCTACCCACCCGCTCACCTACTTACCCACCTACCACTCGCCTGTCTCTCTCTCTCTGTCTCTCCGCCCGTCTGTGCGTCTGCTGTTACTCCGTTCACAGCCCTCGATTCCGCGGTCTCCGAGCACCGTCACTCACTCTCCCCATCTCCCTCCCACCTCCCAGACCCCTCTCCCCCACCCCTCCTAGAGGCTGCCCCCCTCACTGGGGGGGGGGGGCGAGGAGAGAACATTGGCTGTGGTCACATCAATGTGAGGCGCACACAGCCAATGAAGCGGCCAGGCTGCCTTAACGTGCCTCCTCCGCTGCCTTCAGAGGCTCAGTGGATTTGCTGGAGGGAGAAAGGGTGGTGGGAGGGATGGGGGGGGAAGAGGTGGAGAGAGGAAGCGAGAGAGGGGGAGAGGTAGGGAGAGTAAAGAAACGGAGGGAGGGGGTGGTGGGGAGGGAGGGAGGGAGGAGGAGGTGGTGGGGAGGGAGAGAGAGAGGGAGAGAGAGAACGTTGGGTTCCATTTCCTGGTGCTGGCTTTTGCGAATCCTGGCCTCTGGGTGCCTCCATCGCCTCCCTCTACCTCGTTGCTCCCCATCGTCGCTGATCGTCGTTGGGGAATAAAAAAGAAACCTCATCCGCCTCTTCCTCCTCCTGGCTCCGTGGGGCCGTCGCGACAGATTCGATCCAGGGGCAGCACGGGGGCGGATTTTTGGGTCGCGGTCGGAGAGAGCTCTTATTATTATTATTTTCACTGCTGCCATCATCCCTGACGCTGCCAGCACAACCATCGCTATTGCTGCTGCTAGTGGAGCTGCCGTCGCCACCGTTGAAATTGGACAAGGGGGAGAGCCGTGGGGATTCTGTGGGGAGCTGCCGACGGCGGCAGCGGCGGCTGCGGTGTTCGTGGCCTCGTCGGGACTGCCCGTTAGCCCCGAGGCGCGGATGGAGCGGCCGTGTTGATGGAGACCACCCAACAACTGCTGCCTCCACCTCACGGGCTCGCTGACTCACTCGCTGGCTGGCTGGTTGATCGGCTTACTGGCTGATTGTCTGGCTGACTCGCTGGCTGGATAGCCCAACTGACCGTCTTGCTGGCTGGCAGGCTAACAACTGGCTGACCATCTGCTCGACCTGTTCACTGGCCGGCTGCCTTGTCTGACCAGCTGGCTGGCTGGCTAGCTCGCCAGCTGACTGGCTGGCCGGCTGGCTGGCTGGTTGGCTGACCGGCTGGCCGGACTGGCTGGACGGCGGTGAGTCCCCTTGGCGAGCTCCAGGATAATGTACCTGCATGGATTTGATGACTCGGAGGCGGTGAGTGGTGGTGGCGCAAAAGGGCTCGGTTTCACATTTGTGTTGGAGGCGTGGAATGTGGTGGTGGTGGCGGTGGTGGCGGCGGTGGGGGGGGTCCGGGGGATATGGGGGGGGGGGGATATTCCTGGGGCTCGGGCAAGGAGAGCTGAAGATTGGGAGACAGCTGGAGAATATGCGACGGACAAACACTGGTTGTGATGATGATGATAATTATATATATATTTGAAAGGTCTGTCAGCGCTCGCGGTGACGTGAATGGTGCCTGGCCATGCGCGCTCTCTCCCTGTCTCTCTCCCTGTCTCTCTCGCGCGTCTCCTCCTCCTCGTGCTGCTGCCTCTCTCGTGTCCCTGTGCCTGCCGGTACGTCTGTCTCTCCACCACGTGATCTGTGTGGTTTTAAATCTGCCCGGCTGTCCGTCCCCATGTTATTGCCGTTCCGTCTCTCTGGTTGTTTCTGTCTCCGTGTTCTCTCTCTCTCTCTGTTGCCCTCTGTCTTTGTGTGCAATTCTGCCTCCGCCTTACCTCGTCTCTGCCTTTCTGCTTGTTGGTCCCTGTCAGCAATCTCCCCCACTCTCTCTTCCTTTCTCTCCCTCCACTCTCTCTCTCTCTCTTATTTTCTCTCCTCCCACCGTCCACCTCCTCCTCCTGTCTCTCTCGCCACAGCGCGCTCCGCGCTCCACGCTCCGGCTCCTGCGATCCACCTGCCAGGGTTTGTGGCAGAGCGCCGGGCCGTGGCCCCTCGCGCTCACCGCCAAACCGGCGCCGCCAGTGCCGCGTTACGTAACCGCGCCGCGCGGCTCACCTGAGGACGGCTCACCTGAGGACGGCTCCATGTCTGCTGCCTCACTGACTCGCCCACGGACTCGCCGACCGACTCGCTGGCTCACTCGTTGACTGGCTCAATCGCCGGCTGGCTCACCGACTGCTGGCTGGCTCTCTGACTGGCTCACTGACTGGACCACCGACTGCTGGCTGGCTCACTGGACTGGCTCATTGACTGGCTCATTGACTGGCTCACTCACTAACTGGCTCACTCACTGGCTGGCCCACCGACTGCTGACTGGCTCACTGACTGGTGCGCTCACTGACTTTCTCACTGACTGGCCCACCGACTGTTGACTGGCTCATTGACTGGCTCACTCACTAACTGACTCACTCACTGACTGTCTCACTGACTGGCTCACTGACTGCCCCACCGGCTGTCCCACCGACTGCTGACTGGCTCACTGACTGGCTCACTCACTGACTGGCTCACTCACTGACTGGCCCACCGCCTGTTGGCTTGCTCACTAACTGGCTCACTAACCGACGAGCTTGCGGACTGGCACACGGATTGCTTTGTGGATGTCTGGTTGACTAACCAGCTCGCCGACTGCTTGGCTCTGTGACTGGCTGACTGGTGGTTGGCTGACTGGCTAGCTGTCTCGTTAAAGGACCGCCTGGTTGGCTGACCAGCATGTCAGCTAGCCATGCCTCTGACTGACTGGCAGGAGACCCTGCATACTGGCTAACTATGAATGATGAAATGTTGAACTACTTTTGCACCGTACGTAGCCCACCATGCTAATGGGAGTGGCTGACCAGCTGGTTAGCTGAGTGACTGACTGACCGACTAACAGTGTTAACTGGCTGCCTGGCTGGCTAACTGACCAGCGTGACCTCGGAGAAACCCGTCCACACAAAGCCCCTCTCACTCGGCGGAAAACATTCTCTGCCCAGTTTCAATTAAACTTTCAACTTTGCGTCATTCACTCAGCGAGACCCTGGAACGCGCGCGCGCGTCCAGGGGAGGGATGGGGGGAGGGGTGGGGGGAGGAGGGATGGGGGGAGGAGGGATGGGGGGGTGGAGGGTGTCGAGTCCGCGCCACCTCTGCTATTGTCGCGGTTTTCTTTGTGTGACTGTTGTCATTTTTTGTTGATTTGAGATCCGATTGTTTTTGGTTTGTTCGTTTGGTTGTGGGGTTTTGTTGTTCTCGGGGCTGCTCGGAACGAGCTCCGCGAGGGAGCCTCCCCGAGTGGGTTGGGCTGTGCTTGGGAAAGCGACGCTCATGACATGAAATGCGCGCGTGGGAATCGCGTTGCAGTCGTGATGGCAAGAAGCCATGAGTGGTCCCACGGTGGCTGATCCATGGGGGGGTGGGGGAGTCATGAAGGTGATTCATTGAGCCGGTAATGCACGATTATATATACAGTATATCTATACAGGGGTTGTCTTCCCTCTGTACAGAATGTATGGTGATGGTCAAGTGCTGCCCACGCTTCCTGTTGTTAAACGCACCCCCATTCAGGACGAGGGCACTTCACTTGCTCATTGCGCAGGCACCAAATCGCCGGCCCAATGCGCCCGATCCCGTCAGGTCGCGGAGGCCAAGCAGGCGTCGAGCCTGGCCAGCGATCTGGACGGGTGACCCGCCGTTCACGAAGGACGGGCGTCACGTCGTCCGCGCCGACCGACCTTGGTGAAGTGCGTCGGCTAAGGCGGGGGGCGGCCCCCGTTCACAAAGGGCCGCGCCCGTTCGTGCACTGTTCGTGACATCGCGTAGGACGCTTTTGGTGGCAGTAGTCAGGGGGGGCTAGAGTCTGAGCCCCCCCCCCCATCAAATAATACAGTCGATTCGCTGTGACTGGGCCTCCGAAACGTCGTGATTTTTATTTTATTTGTTATTTTATTTTACTTTTATTAATTTCATTAAAAATTTTTACCTACGTGACTTTACCGAAAAAAACCTAAGAATATGAATCCTTGCAGTCACGAAAGCTTCAAATATAGAATCAATCCCACCCCCTCTACAAGGACCCTTGTAACGTCGAGTTCAGACCACGGAGCCTCAGATTTCGCCAGGTGAAAAACTCGTGCCCGTGTTTAGATCGTTAAGTGCCCGCAAAGTCTAGAACTCGATTAATCCAGAACCTGAAGCGTGTTAACTGAATTCGACAAGGCGCGGTGGTCAGGAAGTCCCTGTACCCCCCCCCCCCCCCCCGTCTTCAAAGTAGGTATGCACACGTACAGGTGAAGGGGTGTGTGGACTTTCCGTCCACGCTGCAGATACCCAAGTTGTCTGTGGTTCACGGTGGCCTGGGAGGGTGAAACCTTCGTCTCGGTGCAATCATTCCTCGAGTTGCTGCGAGTAATTTGTGCATTATTTTTTAACTGGCGAATATTTTGTAAGATCGTAAATTGCTTGGGATGTTTGGCCTTTTTTGTTGTTGTTGAACTCCTCTGTTCGGTTTCTGGTTTGGACTAAACTCTCCCGGTAAATACGCCCGCTGGGCCGAGATCCCCCGGGGCGATTTTATTCGTGGCGATGTTATTAGTTGCGGTGAAATTCATCGCCGCGCCGTCTTTGCCACGGCGCCGTGTTCCTCGTGCGGACGCGGCGGTCACATCACGGTCACCTTCCGAAGTCGTTCTGTGACACCGTCTCTTGTTTTTTTTGTTTTCCCTCCCGTACTCACGGCGGCGGTGGTGGTGGTGGTAGCGATGTGAGTGGTGACGCCACCCGTATTCACGGTGGTGGTGGTGTGAGTGGTGCCATTGCCGCTGCCTCTTAAACCGCTGCCCGTGAGTCTTCTGGGTGGTGGTGGGGGGGGCGACGATGAGGAGTGGTCGCAGGGGGGCTCACAAGCGTCACCTCCGTCACCTCGATGTGAAATGTGTCCCTGTGGTTATTTTCGCGGTCAGTCTTCGTCCGCGCGTCTCTCTGCGTCTGTCTGGCCGACTGATGTGCTTGCGCTCTGCACACGCGCCTGCCTGTCCATCTGCCAACCTCTCTGTTTGGCAGCCTCTCTCTGCCAGTCTGCGTGTACGGAGAGCTTGTCTTTGTCTGTCTGGCTCTATGCCTGCCCATCTTACACCCACGTGTCCATCTCTGCTGAACTTGACCTCTCCCGATTGCGGATTCTTTCTCTCGCCCATGTGCGTGCATCTCACAGCGCTCTTCTCTCTCTCCACATCACTCATTTTCCACTCATCCCCCCCCCCCCCCATCTTTTCCGCATCTCCCGTTCTTTGCATTTACCTCCTTCAGGGTGTTCCCTGCCTCTGCTGTCTCGGCCTCGATCCGTCTCTCCCTCCCTCTCTCTCCTCTCTTTGTAGGCGGCGAGCTTCGCTCGCCCGCACGGAAGCCGCACGTCGCCAGGAGTTACCCTCCGCTCTCATAAATTCTACGGACACAAAGCCTTATTATTATCATCATCATCTCCCCACTAAGCCCTCCCTCTTCTGCCGCGGAAAGTGCTGAGGTCAGCGCCGTCTTCGTCCCCGGGGGCCCCCACCCCCGTGGCCTCCCCCCGGCCCCTCCCCCCGGCCGCTCAGAGACCCCCGCCCCCACCGGCCCGCAGGGACCGCGTTTGTCCCTCGGCCCCTCCTCCTCCTCTTCCTCCTCCCGGAGGTGCGTTGGGGTTGGGTGGGGGGGGACGATTTTCACTTTGGCGACCGCTTACCGGAGAACGCCACCGCCACGCTTGCCGCTACCGCCGGCTTGCGGGCGGAGCGACGGCAAAGGCGCAGCACTGCAAGTGCTCGCTGGCAGATGCGGGGGGCCCCACTAGAGAAGGGAGGGGGGGCTGGTCTCTTTATCTCTCTCGAGAGCCTCCCTCAAGAGGGCGGCATCTTTGGCTCGCGCTGCTATCCCACGTCGGCGCAGGCGTTTTCGCCGAGATACGCGTGGCGGTACTTTCCCCCCCCACGCACTCGACCCATCGACTCACCGTGGCGTGGGCAAATTCCACGCACCGCTCGGGTGCTGCGTTGCCGTCCCAGCCGAGTGAACGCGCCGGGTTTAGAAACTCGCCCCCGTCGGGAGATCGAGAGTCGAACCGGCGCCGTCCAGCGTGGTAGCCGCTGACTCGGCTGTGGCGGCTGCCACCCCCCCCCCCACCCCTTGTCAGTGTAGCAGAGGATAGACCACGTGGGTCGGCATCCAAGATGACGAGAGGGGCCATTAGTTTCGAATTTTGTTGGGGAAAAAAGTGAATATTTCAAGATCCGCAATGGAGTGTGCGGTGAATGGGAGATGGCGGTCCTTGATATGTAACGTCGCGATGCGGTCCTGACAGCCGCAGGTTCACGACCGCTGGTTTGGGCTGCCGGTGAGTGCTGGCATCGGCCAAGCTGATGAGGCCGGGGAGTGTGGAAGCCGGGACTCCACAATAAACGCTTTCCACGGGCAGACTTGGCAGCCGTGAGCCATTGGTGACCGTTCCGTGCTGATGAGTCCTGTTGAGGACGAAACTGGTACAGTTGACAAGCACTGCATTGCTGCTGCTGTCATTTTGACGGTGGCCTGCGACAAGAGGAGCACAATGCACTTCTTCAAACGCCGTCAGCAAATGCTGATGGCGTTTGCGTCGTGCATGGAGACCGCGTGTTTGTGACGCATTCTCTCGTGTCGTTCGAAACCTGTGGGCGCGCAATATGAATGCAAACACGACTGAGTGAGGGGAGGGGGTGGAGGCAGGGGGTGGAGGGGGGATTTCCGCCGCGTGTACAATCGCAATCGAGGAATTTAGCTGCGTGATGTTTTTAAACTTTTTGTGGAGATATTTCACCGTGACGCCGGCACACGGTGGCCCGCTCTTGCCAATGGCGTCACGGGATCTTTAAAGTCCGCTGTGAAAAGTCACTTCTTTAGAACTGCTTTTTGTGTTTAGTTTGTTGTCTTTCCCCTGCACCTCCGATTAGCACGGTTGGCTTCGTACGGTGTGAACAAAGTTCCACATTCGTACATGCGTATACATGCAAGCAGGTGGCAGGTTGTTTTGTGTTGTTGTTGTTTTTACTACAAGAGCGTAGGAAGCGAGGGGTGGCAGGGGTACAGAAATTCCGCAGACCAAAGTTTTAAACTCGGTGCTGCTGGGTTTTGGGAAGGGAAGAGGTGCGTTTGTGTTTTTTACGGTTAATAGCACGCCGCAGTGCAGTATTAACCAGGGCGGCCGCTGGATTCTAACCGTGACCTGCCGCTGGCCCACCTCGTCACCACCCCCAGGGCTCCCTGCTGCGAGTGGAATTCATCATCACCATCATCATCGTTAACATCTTCACAATTTGCTCCGATGCACAAGTTTCATTTTATTAAATCATTATCAGAATATTTTTTTCACAATCAGAATATTCATTCACGCTGGAGGAATCCAATGAGCTATCAAGCTCTTTTTCACAGATGTCCACTAGTTAAAATACTTCACCTGGATACTCCGTTGCGATGGGACATTTCTTTTGCACGGATAATTCAATTAGTACTGGCAAGTTTCCCATTCCCAAAAACAAACAAAGCCGCATTACGGACGGCATACGTAATATGATGTGTACAACTCAGTACGAGTCCTAGATGATGCTGGCTCTAACGTACGAGCACAAAAGTGAATGGAGGAGGTAGATCAACATTTTGTAGTGGTTGGCGCAATGCACTATGAACCTGCCGACCTGGGTTGGATTCCCGGCCACGGCTAACGTTAGTTGGAGAATAGTATCTGAACGGGTCCTGGATTCCAATATTGGCTACATTTCCTGTAACCTCTAAAATACGTCCGATGAAGCCCTCTGTCTTGCTGGCAAGTGGACGCGAGGCATCTTGTGACACTGGCTGATCTGAAGCCGGCATTCGGACATACGGCTAAATGCCACGTACCAACAAATGCGTCAGAATAATAGCCAATAATCGTTGCCCAGGCATGGCCCCTATTGCAGAACACCAGAGAGAGGGAGAGAGACAGGATGGCGGGCATCCAGAACCCTGTCACTAACTTATAATTAGAAACCTCATTTTAAAAGGAGCTTAATTTTTCATGGGATATTTTCTGGAACCCCCTCCCCCTCAACCTCCCCCCCCCCAATCTGCCATCTCTGACCTCCTGCCCCCCCCAACCCCACCACTCGGACAGTGAGACGAGGGGAACGGCCGGATTGTGGATTGTGCGGAGCCCAGCCCTGAGTTTTACAATTCGGACGCTGGGAGTTTGGTCGACACACGATCAGCGTCTCTAGGAGTCTTCATTTTCATTGCCATCCTCTCTCTGCTGCTGCTGCTGCTGCTGTGAAGGAGGAATTTGTTTGATATGTAAGCGTGTTACTGTGCTGGCATTATTCATTTAAAGGAAATAATTTAAAGCTTCTTTTAAATCCACTGCTTAATGTGTGTGTGTATGTTGAACTTCTGTCGTGCCGTACAGAGCCAACCCTGCTAATTGGAGGTGCGGGGGAAGGACAACAAACTAAACGCAACAAAAAGCAGTCCTAAATAAATTCGTTTTTAATCTAGGATGAAGGCCTCCCCCGTGCCATGGTGACCACCGCGGTTGTTTGATGGGGGGGAGGGGGCAACCCGAGCTTTTGGTCTCATGGAGAGCGTTGGTGGGGTCGAGCTGAGGGCTGGGGAAGATCCTAAACTCGGCCGGCTTGCCGGTGGACCGGAGATGCCGAGACAGCAAAAGTGGGCTCTTGAAATCCATCGGTGTGGAGCTCGTGCAGTGCTATCGTACGCGTGAGTCTACGGTACGCGTGGGTCCACGGTATGCGTGGGTCTACGGTTTCCTCTTACCTGAAAGGAATTTGCCAGACATCCTAAAGCAGGGCCCTCCTGATAAAACATAAATAAAATCTCATCAAGACTCAATAAATTAGCCTTTTCTCTGGCTTTCCGCACGTGTGCGCTACGATGCAAAGCGTGGAACGTCCATCCACTGCCTTAATGGGGGGCCTACACAAGCGATGCGGGTTCTCGGGGTCTTTTCGACCATACTTCACCCCTCTGGTCGATGTGGGTTGGTGATGGCGGGGAGCGTACATGATGGGATAAACGGAGTGTCTTGTTGCAACGGTCGTCTGTGCTGAGATCCGTCCGGCGAGGTGATGGCCCAAACTTCGTAGCGCATGAGGGCCACTGGCCGAAACGTCGCCTATTCTACACGCGTATTGTTTTTACTATTATGGCCGCGGTGTAATCGACGAACGTGACGGATCTTGGTTTTTTCCATGCTGTGAAAGACCCTACGCGCATCTCCTGATGTCCCCCTCCACTTTAGGAGCCCGTCTCTGCTTGAATCGATACTCGTGAACTGCCAGACGTTAGAAGCAAAGGGAGACGCTCTCTGTTCGATAGGCGTCCCGGCCGAGCTCGGCGCTACATTATAAAATGCACGACGCAGAATAATCGACGGCATCGGGTGCGTTCGAGAATTCGATGCGACTGGGACTTGTCGGGGTCTGGAATCCATTTGTGCTGCCGCCGTTTGAGCCTCGACACGCACCGTGATCACTCGCACCCTCTCGCAATTCAAATGACTGACGTCTCGTTAATGTCGCCTGTCGCGTCGTTTTCGTTTCTCTTAAGGCCACAGCGTTATTGACGAAGGCGTCGATGTTTTGCCGTCGTTGTTAATTGTACACCACTGCCAGCGAAGCATCGGCACTTTGTTTAACTTTGTTGGGTTCGGACGTCTCGGCATGGCTCGTTTGATCCGTGGCTATTTCCGCCGAACGACTCGGAATCCCAGGAATCCTGCCTCGCATGCCAGGCCCTGATCCGGCTTCCTGCGGCGCGGAGACCTCACGGCTTCCCCCATTTGGCCTTGGCAGCGATGCGGGACTCGCTGCGGAAGCTGGGGGCGCGCGACAGGCGAATGGCTTCCCCCCCCCCCCCGTGGTGCTTCTTTGTTCGTATGGAGGAATAACAACGGCAGATTAAAGATGTCATTTTTAGACCTGTAATCAGCTCAATTGTCTGTTCAGAAGCAGAGTGGATCTCGTCCATTCCTTACTCTTTGGTTCTTTCGGTAAAGTCACGGAGGTATAAAATAAAATAAATCAGTGGAACTGCTGGATTATATTTTTTCCGCCTGAGGACAACCGCTTGTGTTGCGCCCGAAACGTCATGATTTATTTTATTTTATACCTACGTGACTTTACCGAAAGAACCAAAGAGTTTGGATTCCTGCAGTCATGAAAGCTTCAAATCAAGATCGTCCATTCTTCCTTTGAAGGAGTGAAGGCAGCAGCAGCAGCAGCGGCGGCGGAGTGTTTGCGATGTGGGTCGATGTTTTGTGATTCGCGGCTGCACCACTCGCAGGCCGCCGAATCTCCGATGGCGCCATTTGTGCATCGCGTGGCCGCGTCGGCCACGTGGCCCGGTCCCCATCCGGCCCATGGTCGACCATCGGCGGCGTGGAAGGTTGAGACCGGGAGGTTCGGCGGTCGGCTCGCTGTACGAGACGTTTCATTTGTGACGTCGGCCGCAGTCCAGACTCTCGCTTCTGTCTCCCGCCTGCATTCCCCCGTGGCTTTTGGTTAGGTTATATTGATGCACAACAATCCCCTACTGCGTCCGAATGCTCATGGAGATCTGTGAGAGTGAATGAGCTCACGTTAGCCAACAGGTCTCTATGTGGGGGTGGAGCCCCAATGCAGAGGTTGTGGGTGTGTCCTGCTGGGAGTGGTTCCCCCACGGTGACGTGACGTATGTGTATGTGTTGAACTTCTTTCGCACCTTATATGGTCCACCATGCTAATCGGAGGTGCATAGAGTGTTACCCCATGGCACCAGCGGGCTATCGCCGGGAACTAAGGTTTCCTCCCACGTGTATGAACACTCATTAATTGGTCGATAACACCTTAATATACAGAGGGGATCGCAGAGCTTGGCCGATTGTTGGCCGTGCCGGGTCACCGCCGCGGCTGCTGCTGCCCTCCCCGCTCGCCTGTGGCTCCTCCTCCAGGCCGTGTCCGAGTCGTCCTCTCTCGACGAGAGCGATGTGTGTACGTACGTTGAACTTCTTCCGCACCGTACGTAGCCAACCGTGCTCATCGGAGGTGGGCTACAGAGGCGCAGTGATCCGCTGGTTGTGCCTCAAGCTCTCACCGACGGTGACCGTTGTGGCCACGCTACGTGCGGTCATCCCTCCATTGCGACAGGATTTCCCGTCATTCACGTGCTGCCCCCACCCGCCGATGTGACTTCCGTTTTAACTGAACTTGATGGGCGGACTGCGATTGCCATCCTAAATCCACGCCGCCAGCGGCTCGCGACTGGGTTACCGAGTGGACCGCGTGTGCCTCCCCCCAATCCCCACGGCGTGTCCGTGAAGATGACTCCACCGGCGGCACAAAACAAACAACGCGTCGACTCAGAAACACCGGTAGCTTTAAAAAATAGTACTTTAATTTTATGTTGCATCATCCACGCTAATGGCATCCCACAACGCTGTATATTAATTATATGAACTTTATGGCGGTACCCCGGGGTACCATAGTAGCCCAGCTCTCACATAATGTCCACGAACGCAGTCATTTTTAGTCTGTTGATGGTCGGCGATGTGGCAATTGACTCATCGCGACGAGCTGTACACGATGCACCACTACGGTGCGTACCGCGAGCGTTCAGGGTTTCAGTGCAATCGTCCTCGCTGCGTTTCGGTATCGCGGAGTGTGGCACTGATTTCGGATTGATTGGTTACCCCAGTCGCGGAGTGAAGTACACCCCCGGGAAAAAATAGTGTCCCAGAAATAACAAATGTAATTGCCTCGGCCAGTTTGTATTATTTGGTACCCCGGGGTACCGCCATAAGGATCATATATATAGAAGGAGCAAATCCCGTATGTGGCCACTAACCAAGCAAATGGAAACCCCTACTCCCAGCAAGCAAAATCAAATATGAATACACAAATTAAGAAATGGCACCCAAAACAAAAAGCACAAACGTTCAATAGAGTGATCACCACAAAAGAGCAACGAGTCCGTGAGGTGTAACTCCCAGAGCACAGTCACCAACTTCCGAAACGAGGCAGGGAAACTTCGCCGGAGAGGCGTTGTCCACAAAATCGTTGTGGGATTCCCTCGGCCATTGCAAACAAGTTAGAAACAACCCCACCACCACAGTGGCCCTCGTCAACAAGCTCCCCCTGGTCCTAGCCTCCCTATCTCTCGCTCGCTCACTGTGTCCATCGCTGTTCCTCATCACCAACCTCCCCGTGGTCCTAGCCACCGCATCTCTCGCTCGCTCGCTCGCTGTGTCTATGGCGATCTGAGCAATGGGAGAGTCTTTGGCGGCCGTTCCTCCCTTGGAAACGTCTCGTCCCCCTGGCTGCTCCGTCACTGCAGGAGTGTATTACGAGTGGTGCACTGTTTGTTGTTGTTATTGTCGTTGCGAGGGGGAGCTTGTGTTTCCCGGGCAATTTCCTCTGCCAATTTGGCTGATTTACTGGAGTTCCCCCCCCTCCCCCCCCAAAACAGTTCCTGAGCTACCGGTCGATCTATGTATGTGCACATCTGTCTGTCGGCCTACCCGTTGTGTCCTGTCCTCCGCCTGTCTCTCTGCCTGTCTCTCTGCCTGCCTTGTCCGCTTGTGAATCCACACCTTGTCGGGACACGGGGTTCGTTGTTTGTCAGGCGGAGGTTAATCGCAACGAGGCTGTGAATTTCCCTGCGATTTGCCGCGGCTCTCACTCGAGTCGAACGACGGCACGGGCACTCGGCTCCACTGGCGGGTCTCCAAGATGTTGGTGGAAATTCCATACTCCCATGGCAGGGGCTAACCCACGCCTAATTCACTCCCCTATCATTCCTATTTTCTATTTCTCTCGTGTCATCCCTCTCCTCTGTGGTCTTGTTATTAAACGTTGTACAGTGATGAATCACCCAACCCCAACTTGGCTTAGGACTCTCCCCTGGTCTCGCATAACATCAATGAGCCAAATGCTGACGACGACGACGACAATGCCGGATGGATTGTTGCGTCGCAAGAGTCGCGAGAGGTGGCCGTGTTTTTGGGGAGTTCTTCGTCCGGCAGTGCACTGACCGTGTCCGTTTCGTAAATGATGGTGTCAGTGGAGGTTGTCGAACTGGCGGGGGACAGCCATGGACGGGGATTGAACTCCGGTCGCCGGGTTGGGAGTGCAGTGCGCTAACCACCGTTTTCTCATTTCCTCTCTCCCCTGCTACCTTTACACTTCCTGTCCATCCACCCCCCCCCCCTCCCACACCGTCCCCCGACCATACTTCACCCTCCAGGGCTCAGCGGAGTCGTACAACAGCCGGCCCACGGACTCGGACGTGTCCCTGGAGGAGGACCGGGAGGCCCTCAAACATGAGGCCGAGAAGCAGGCCTTGGCCCAGCTCGAGAAGGCCAAGGTAGGCCCTGGATGCAGGCCGGTGTCGCCCTTTCTTTGAGTCACAAACGCATCGCTGTCAACCCCTTATCAGTGCCCTACCTTATTACAGACTGATGCACACCTTATTGGTCACCCCGTGCCCCTTATAAATCTCAACGTTCGTCCTACAAAGTCCCATCACGTGGGACAAACACAAACAAATAGACAAAAATAAAATTTGCCCGTATTGAAACAGTTGTACGCCGTATGGACCTGAGAACTCAATTTCCCTGTACAAGAATATGGGGTAAACCGTATGGGTTGGCAGGTACGCAAATGTCTGGATTCGTCGCAATGTTCATTTTGCTGCCGAGTGGAGCCACGCGGATTGCGGGCGCTAAGCAGCGTTGAACCCGGATGTGGCCTGGATGGGCGACCAGCAGGGCTACGTCACAGTACAGTGCAGCTCCACATTTGTACTGTACTTCTACGCTCCCGCGCCAATGCTCCCCACCTTCGAGCATGGTCTTACTACTCTCATCCGGTAGATGGATCGATAAAGTCCGTTGCGCGTTGACCCAGGAGTATTCCGTGAATGTTTGTTCACGAGTTGCCACCAGCTGGCAAGGGAGCCATTGCAGTCGTCTTTGTTACAATATGCAAATAATAACTATTAATCATTCATTAATTTTAGAAAATACGTGCACAATTTGGACAGAAGGACATTCGGAGAAACGTAAATACTTGTTATGTAGTATGTTAAACTTCTTTTGCACCGTACGTAGCCAACCGTGATAATCGGAGGGAAGCACAACATGCTAAACACAAAACGCAGTTATAAAGAAATTAGTTTTCAATCTAGATGATTTAAAATGTCATAGTGCATCTGAAACCACGCGATGCAGTGACCATCAGTAGTAACGATTGTGGTGATGATGGCAATTACTATAATGGTAGTGATCGTGGTGGTGATGGTGATGGTCATGTTGGTGCGAGTGGAGGAGGCTCGTAAAGTACGCTACTGGTCAGTTGAAGGCAGTCCCCTTCCAGCAACATCGTAGGGCAGAGGAACGACGCTCACAACAACGATCGGAGAGCCAGGCGGCTAAAACGCATCTGCCGGTCATCGCAGTCGGTCAACCCACGGCACCTGGGTCTGTCCCGTGACCTCCTCCTGTCAGCAGCGAGCCTCAACACTTCACGTGGTACTCAAAGTGTCACCTGGCCTGGCACAGGTGTCGTGGTGACGTCACCGCCACTTAGTGGCGAATGGCGGCCATTGTTGTTGTTGGTGTAAGTGATGGTGGTAGTGGTGATGGGCAACTCTCGCTGTAGGCGCCGGGTCGCCGTGCCTCCGTGGCCTGCCGAGTTCGTTAATTATTGAGAGCGAGCGCCGCCCACGAGATGCTCACGTTAACGTTGCCCCGGGGGGGCGGTGGGGGGGGGGGGCTCGCGGGGCAGGAAGTGCGCCCCCCAAGGCAGAAGAGCAATGCTCAGGGCAAGGGAGAGAGATGGGAGAGTTAAAGATGAGATAAATAGAAGTGATGGGAGAGCGAAATAAGAGCGCAGAATGGGGACGTGCGGGGGGAGGAGGAGAGGGGGGGGGTAGAAGAGGAGGGAGATGGAAGAGAGGGTGGAGAGATGGAAGGGAAGAGGAGCAATTGAGGAGAGGAAGTAGATGTGGGAGAGAGAAGGCAGAGGTGAGACAGGAGAGGAAGTGAGGGAGATCAACTAGATAGACGGAGGAGAGGTTGTTTGAATGAGAGAAGGCAGCAAGTGGGAAGATACGTAGGACAAAGGGGACAGAGAGAGAGATAAAGGAGAGATGGGAAAGAGAGCATATGGAAGAGAGGATAAAGACACGAGAGGGAAGACAGAGGGAAGGTGGAGCGGCCACGCCACTGTCCGTGTAAGCGTGCCCTATGGAGGCCGTGCGTGCATCCGTGAGAGCGAGCGAGCGTGCGTGAGAGCGTGCGTGAGAGCGAGCGTCCGTGATAGCGAGCGTGCGTGAGAGCGAGTGTACATATGTGAGAGCGAGCGTGCGTGAGAGCGTGCGTGCATGAGAGCGAGAGAGTGAGTGAGTGAGCGTGAGAGTGAGTGAGTGAGCGTGAGAGCGAGCGTGCGTGAGAGCGAGCGAGCGTACGTGAGAGCGTGCATGCGTGAAAGAGTGCGTGAGAGCGTGCGTGAGAGTGTGCGTGAGAGCAAGTGAGCGAGCGTGCGAGCGAGCGTGCGTGAGAGCGAGTGAGAGCGAGCGTGCGTGAGAGCGAGTGAGAGCGAGCGTGCGTGAGAGCGTGCGTGAGAGCGAGCGTGCGTGAGAGCGAGCGAGCGTGCATGAGAGCGTGCGTGAGAGTGTGCGTGAGAGCGAGTGAGCGAGCGTGAGAGCGAGCGTGCGTGAGAGCGTGCGTGCATACGTGAGAGCGAGCGAGCGTGAGAGCGTGCGTGAGAGCGAGCGAGCGTGCGTGAGAGCGAGCGAGCGTGAAAGAGTGCGTGAGAGCGAGCGAGCGAGCGTGAGAGCGAGCGTGTGTGAGAGCGAGCGTGCGTGGCGAGCGAGCGTGAGAGCGTGCGTGAGAGTGAGCGAGCGTGAAAGAGTGCTTGAGAGCGAGCTAGCGTGCGTGAGAGCGAGCATGTGTGAGAGCGAGCGTGCGTGGCGAGCGAGCGTGAGAGCGTGCGTGAGAGCGAGCGAGCGTGCGTGAGAGCAAGCGAGCGTGAAAGAGTGCGTGAGAGCGAGCGAGCGAGCGTGCGTGAGAGCAGGTGTGCTTGAGAGCGAGCTAGCGTGCGTGAGAGCGAAGCATGTGTGAGAGCGAGCGTGCGAGCGAGCTAGCGTGCGTGCGACCATGGAAGTGCACACGCAGCAGCAGCCTGCAGCAGCCCGTCTAATGCACCGCCGTCTTATTCAGCAGCATCCGCCCGTACCGCGGAAACGTTGCATTATTAATCACGGGCGAATGAACCGCTTCGCTGACAAACGCGCCTCTACCGACGAGACACGCGCACGGGGAAACACGAAGAGACCTGCGCCACCGCCCCGTGTCGCCTCCGCCGGCTCTCGGGGGCAAGTGTTGTTAGTGAGCGCCAAGCGAGGGCCGGCACGGCACACGGGTGGATGTGGTGTGCTCGCAAACTACGCCGGGCCGCCCTTTGTCTCCCGCTTGGCTCCTGTTTGTACACCGCACGCGGCAGCGCCAGCGACTCACTCGAGACCGAGTTCACATCGGGGAGACGAGGGATGAGTGCAGGTCTCTCTCAGCCGCCGCTCATCGCGGCTGCGGCCGGGAATTCAAATCGAGTCGCTCGGTGTGTCGCGCAGTGCAGGAGCCACTGCGCTACCGGCGCTTGTAGCGGACACACTGACAAAGGTCCCCCACGTAGCCTTAACAGACCATTGGTGTCAGCGCCGTTAGCGAGCAGCGCCTATGAGGGCCGACACGGCACACGAGGGGGTGGGTGGCCAGCACCACGCCCGACTGCCTTTGTCCCCCCAGTGGCGATGTTTACACACCGCACCACGGACTCAGTTGATACCAGGTGTTGTGATGATGCCACGTGTTGTAGGCCTGTGCCACACGGTTGCCGGGAGATGGAGGCACAGCAGTGGATCTCTGAGTGTCCTTGAAGCGTCGCTATCCCCTTGTATGCTTCGTGCCTTTTCTCTGGGCAGTTTGTATGCACGTATATATGTTTGTTTTATGTATGTTGTATGTATGCACTGTGTGTGGAACTTCTTTCACACCGTGAGTAGCCAACCGTGGTAATCGGAGGTGCGCGGGTAACTTTGGTTTCCGTGTACGACACCCCAAAAACTCGCAGCACTCATTACCACGCGCGCCAAACACTCATCGCACGATGCAGCGGCACCATCCTTAAAATGGGCCTTGAGACTCGGTGAAGGACACTTCCCTGGGTAACCAAGGGGCATTGTGGGAATGGTCCGGGAGGCCGCAAGCCAAACTGTAATGAATGTGATTGGTCGAGCAGTAGCCTCCAGAAAACCATTCTTGAGTGTTTTTTTTCTGGACTGATAAAAAAAATGCATATTAATTTTAAACAAATATATAAAATGCATATTTTGGCTCGCTCTTCCACGATCCTTTTCAATTCAACCGTCACCATGGTTTCCTTACTGGTGCTGTGCCATGTCATGCGGTGCAGTGCCGTGTCACGTGGTGCGTTGTGGTGCCACGTGGTGCGGTGCCACGCGGTGCTGTGCCATGTCACGCGGTGTAGTGCCGTGTCACGCGGTGCGTTGTGGTGCCACGTGGTGCGGTGCCACGCGGTGCAGCGCGTGGGGCTGTGTGGCACCATACACGACGTTTCGGCGTTGGGTTTGCTTCTTTGTTGCCCAAGTGAATGGGACGGTGTGCGGTGTGCGGCGTGAGGACGCCGCGATGTGCGAGACTCTGCGGTTTGCCGCGTGGCTGACACCTCGTGCGGCACCTTGTGTCGCGTGGCTGACACTTCGTGCCACGTGGCTGACACCTCGTGCGGCCTGGCGGTGCAGACGAAGCCTGTGGCGTTCACGGTGCGCACCAACGTGGGCTACAACGGCTTCCACGAGGAGAGCGCCCCCATCCACGGTGCCGCCATCTCGTTCGAGGCCAAGGACTTCCTGCACATCAAGGAGGTGAGCCCTCACCCCCAACAAATACATCTGGATTGAGAACACTCGTTTCTTCGGGACTGCTTCTCGTTTGTTTTAGTTTGTTGTTCTTGATTTGAAGCTTTCGTGACTGCATGAATCCATCCTCTCTGGTTCCGGTAAAGTCACGTAGATAATAAAAGCACACGACGTTTCGGTCGCAACACAAGTGTCCGTCATCACCTATCTACGTGACTTTTCCTTGCCGCGCACCTCCGATTAGCACGGGTGGCTACGTACGGTGGGAAAGAAGTTCGACATACACGCATATAGCCCACACCCCCCTCAAACCCGTATCTCCCCCCCGCGTACTCTCACATCCCATACTTAAATTGGAATAATCCCGTTCCTTTGCCCTTTTGTTTTGCCATTTTGTTTGTGTGTTTTTTTTTTTGCTTTTTTTTTGGCTTTTTTTGTCCCGTTTTTCCAGTTTGGTTCACTATTAGCCCGAATGTAACGTTCACACGTCACTTGCATATCATTTAACACCTCGCCGGGGTTGCGAGATGTTAACTGCTTCGCCTGGTATACAGGTGGTCATGGGTTCGATCCCACCGTCGCCTCGCAACCGCTCAACGGGCCACCAACGTCTTCTCCTAGTGCGCATGCGGACGCGGGGTGGTGGTGGTGGTGGTGGTAGTGGTGGTGGTGGTGTGGTGGTGGTGGTGGTGGTGGATTGTTCTGTCGTTGTTGTGAATACGCTCGATTCTGGTGAGGGGGCCCCTGGCTCTGCCGGATTGGGGAATCTCTCCGAGCGCTCGCTCTGCCGCGCGCGCGTCGCAGAAATACAACAACGACTGGTGGATCGGGCGGCTCGTCAAGGAGGGCTGCGAGATCGGCTTCATCCCGAGCCCCGTGAAGCTGGAGCACATCCGCCAGCTGCTGGAGCAGAAGGCGCGGCAGGGGCGCTTCCATGCAGGGTGGGTGCCGCAACCAGCCACCACACCCCACACAACGCCCCAACTCCACACACCACCACCGCACCACCACACCCCACACAACACCCCAACTCTACACCCCACCACCGCACCCCAGACAATGCCCCACCACCGAACCCCACCACTGCACCCCACTATCCGCACCCCACCACCGCACCCCACACAACACCCCACCACCGCACCCCACACAACACCACACCCCATTACGCTCCACCACTGTACCCCACACAACACCACACCCCACCACACCCGCTCCACCAGTCCTCGATCACAGCCTCCACACCGAGGGGGTCAGCAACCTGCGGCTCTGGAGGTGCACGCGGCCGTCCTTTTCAGGACTTCCTCGGTGATGCCGCTTGATAATTCACGGACCGCTGTCTCGTATTCACGTCGCGTTGTTGCGGCTCTTGAAATATTGAGTCGGTTTTCTATTTTTTACTACGGAATTCGAACAAAGAATGGCTCTTCGTGTTGTTTTGGTTGCCGACCGCTTTCACCACGAAAAACCACGCGGGAGTGGCGGGCCTCCCTGGGCCTCTACTGGTGCCGCGGTGGCTAGGAGATGTTAACTCCCTCGCCTGGTATGCAGGAGGTCGTGGGTTCGATCCCGACCCTGACGCCTGCTGTGTGTTTGAAGTTTGAGGTGTCTCTCTCTCTCTCCTTGGGGTCGAGTGGATTTTTCTCCGGGTCCTCCGGTTTCCTCCCTCCACATTTAGAGTGTTTGGCTGCTGTAAATGTCCACGAGCTGTCATTTGTGGCCAGGTTGCTTCTATCTCAGTGGGCTTCACCTGGTAAAATAAAAAAGAATTGTTTACTTTTATAGTTTAGTGGCGCTGGGACTCTGGGTGCCGCCTGTCGCCCGATTACACAGACACCGGTCGCTGCTTCTCCCTCTCTCTTTGTTCTCTGTCGTCCTCTTCGTCGCATTCCCGTGTTTTGAGTTTCTTGTGCATTTGGAAGTCTCTTTGAGATGCCGTGGCATTTAAGTGATGAATAGGTGCAAATCCTTATCCGCTCCTCTTCTCCATCAGTCATCGATCCATCCCGTGTGAGTTTGATGTCTGTCTCATCTTGAGCTCATCTCCACTTTGTATAATCTCCGTGCGTTCCCCAACTCCTCTGCAACTGCTCGTGCCATCCTTTCTCCACCGCATCTCCGTACTCCGTCACGCCGTGATCTTGAGCTGACCGCCCCCCCCCGGCTGCTCGCCCCGCAGGAGGCAGGGAACGAACTCGTCATCCAGCCTGGGCGACCTCGTGCCGGGGTCACGGCGGTCGACACCCCCTTCATCCGGTACAACGCGGACGCACGCTCGTACATGAACACGCACGCGCAAGCACGCACGCCCTAAACCTAGATGCGCTCCACACGCAGGGGCATCGATGAGCTCCAAGCCACTGCAGTTACCCCACGCTCCTCCCCACCCTCCCCACGCTTCTCCCCACCACACCACACACTCCTCCCCACCACCCCACACACTCCCCCCACCACACCACACACTCCTCCCCACCACCCCACACACTCCCCCCACCACACCACACACTCCTCCCCACCACACCACACACTCCCCCCCCACCACACCACACACTCCCCCCCACCACACCACACACTCCCCCCACCACACCACACACTCCTCCCCACCACACCACACACATCTACCCACCACACCACACACTCCCCCCACCACACCACACACTCCTCCCCACCACACCACACACTCCCCCCCACCACACCACACACTCCCTCCCACCACACCACACCCTCCCCCCACCACACCACACACTCCACCCCACCACACCACACACTCCTCCCCACCACACCACACACTCCCCCCCACCACACCACACACTCCCCCCCACCACACCACACACTCCCACCCACCACACCACACACTCCCCCCCACCACACCACACACTCCCCCCCACCACACCACACACTCCCCTCCACCACACCACACACTCCTCCCCACCACACCACACACATGTACCCACCACACCACACACTCCTCCCCACCACACCACACACTTCTACCCACCACACCCCACACTCCCCCCCACCACACCACACACTCCCCCCCACCACAGCACAAACATGTACTCACCACCCCACACACATCTACCCACCACACCACACACTCCTCCCACCACAGCACAAACATGTACTCACCACACCCCACACTCCCCCCCACCACACCCCACACTTCCTCCCCACCACCCCACACACATCTACCCACCACACCACACACAACTACCCACCACACCACACACTCCTCCCCACCACACCATACACATGTACCCACCACACCACACACATGTACCCACCACACCACACACATGTACCCACCACACCACACACATGTACCCACCACACCACCACCACGTTCCTCCGCACTCCACCGCCCGCTGTTCCGGGGACGTTAACGAGAGCAGCGGCTGCAGCAGCAGCGGCAACAACAATCATCATCCATCGCCCGCATCGCACGAACCCACGCCTGGCACGCACAGCCTCTCCCTTCTCTCGCTCTCTCTCTTATCTCTCTCCCTCATCTCTCTCCCGCTCTCCCTCCCCCTCGCCCCGACCCTCTCTACCACTCGCTCGCCGCTACTCTCTCTCTCTGTTCTCCTTTGCGCTCTCCCTCTTGGCCGAGTGTGATGTACCGTCATATGCGATTATGTCTGCCTTGGTGTTGCCCATTGTCAGTCTGCGCTTGCTGTTCTCTCACCACCCACCAGTCACGCTGACCCCTTTTCCTGCATCACTCCCCCCCACTCCCCTCCACCCCCACCCCACTCCTCTTCCCGTCCCTTGGCACCCAACGCCTCCTCAGCCGCTCGCCGTTTTATTTCGCTAACCTAGATTCGACACGCTCGCTCGCTCTCTCGCTCGTGGCCTCATTTCTCTCTCGTTTGCTTTGAATACACGCGCGGTTGTGGACTCGATGTGTGCTCGCGTTTTTTGCTTCTTCGCTGTATTTCCTTTGCTTCATTGGTCGTTTGTTCGTGTTGGTGTTGTTGTCAATATTTTTGTTTCTTTGTTTTGTGTTTCTGTCCCCGTCTGCCGTGCGATCGACTCTGCACATCCCGCACGCACGCGCACGCACGCGCACGCACGCACTTGCACGCATGCACACACTCATACGCACGCGCTCACGTATGCACTCACTCGCACGCATGTGCACGCACTCGCACGCATGCACTCATGTACACGCACACATATACACACGCACTCTCGCACACACGCACTCATGCACACGCACTCATGCACACGCACTCATGCACACGCACTCACGCGCACGCACTCATGCACACGCACTCACGCGCACGCACGCACTCATACGCACGCACTCACGCACATGCGCACACTCACGCACACACGCACGCATGCTTCTTGGTATTCATTCATCTTCATCCTTTTGATTCAACCTCCTGGAAATGTCACAACTGATTTTTGCTTCTCTCTGCTCGAATCATCCAAACAAACATTTCCTAAAAATGTTTTGTATCAAAACGAACAAACCTTCTACAACCCGGCCTTCAAACCCTCCACCTCACCGCTAATTGCAATCACCCCGTAAAACACCAAACCAAACGTCGTAAAACCCCGTTGCCATCCATCGCCCAATATTTAACTGAACCTCCGACCCACCCATCGACCTAACAATCTAACAACAAAACTCAATAACTTCCAACCCAATCATCGAACTAACATTCTAACAACACATCTCACCAACCCAACCATCGAACTAACAATCTAACAACAAAACTCAACAACCGGATTGTGAAACAAATGCCTCAACGAATGCCACCAATGCCCCCCCTCCAACACTGTGACCCTTGCACCTCTGACTTCCGAACCCATGAAACCTTCCGACCTATGACCCTCTCCAACTCCGTCCCTGCGATTCGCAACCCTCCAACCCACGACCGTCCGACTTCCAACTCCCGTTTACCCACGACCTCCGACCCTCGACGGACTCGCGTTGCCCCCCCCCCTCTGCTGACCTTTGCGACCTCTTGACCTGACGCCCGACCCCGGCCCATCCGGGCAGCGTACGACTTAGACGCAATGGGTCTGGAAGCGGAGGAGACTGACCTGCAAGGAAACTCTCGCTACCCTAAGGGCAGCGCAGGAAGCGCTGGCTCCGCACAGGCCAATGCCAAGCGCAAGCCCTTCTTTAGGAAGGTACTGTTCCGATACTACTCTTAACTATTCCAACAATTTTGACTGTGAACCAGGTAAGGCCCACTGAGCTACACAGCAGCTATTTTGTCAGAAGCGACCACCTGGCTATCGCGAATGGAAGCTCGACGAAGAGGCTTATCGTCGTGTGGAAATTTACAGCAGCCAAATACTCTCAAACGAGTGATGTTCACTTTAAATGTGGAGGGGAAAAAAGCGGAGGACCCAGAGAAAAATACAAGCGACCACAGGGAGAGACACGCAAACTCCAAACATCAACCCACGGTCTCCTGTACAACAGGCGAGGTAGCTAACATCTCACCACTGTGGCGCATGTAGTGGGGTGGGGGGGGTAGGGAGAGGGTGTGGGGTGTGCCAAGTACGGTGCTACCACCTCGTGCGTCGCTGTAGTGAGTCACACGCGGTGTAGTGAGCCACTAGTGAGCCACTAGTGAGTCATGCACGGTGTAGTGTCGTGAGCCACGCCTGGTGAGATTTCGCAGTGTCGCGTATGGTGCCACATGCACAGCACCTCATGTGTCAACATCAACTTCATGCTCGTGCATGTGAACGTGCACACACGTGTGTGCGTGTGTGCGCAGTGTGTGCACGTTCACATTTGTGCATTTTAAATCAGTTGGGCAGGTGGAGTGAACGGATCGTTCATGTCGCGAACGGGCCTTTAATCAATCTTTTAAGTGCTGCCGAAGAGAGAGAGAAGCACGTCATGTCAAGTTGATTTTGTTTAACCAGCCGGGAACTCAAAAAGGCAGGATGAGTCTCGTCGCAATGATTACTGCCGTGTGTAAAATCCCAAGTTTTGTACGTTTTCGAATTTGGCAAATGTTTGACTCCCACGCCAACAACGCAGTGGCCTGCTCTTGCGAAGTACGTCACGGGATCTTTAACGTCCGCTGTGGAATCGGCACGGTCGCTCCACCCGCAGTGAACACACTGCTCGGCCCGTGCCCGGGCGGACTGTGGCGGAGGCAGCAGAGGAGAGGGAGGGAAGGACGTCCAGTCCAGCGGGGATTGATGAATGGAGCATTGGGCGATGAAGGTGCAGAGAGAGAAGAGAGGGAGGGAGGGAGAGAGGGAGAGAGAGAGGTGAGGAGAAGGGAGAGGCAGTTGCTTTCTGGAGCAGAGGGAGTAGGAGAGCGAATATGTAAGCCCATAGAGCCGGAGTGAGGTCACAACGAGATTTGTTGTGTGTGTAGATGATTCACTCTGTTGTTGGTGTGAGGCAGTTATATATAGTTATATATAGCAATATTTGCGAATAACAGTTGAACATAAATTGAGAATCCAGTTATCCGCTACCCTATTCATCACAAATCCCATAATCCGTGGTCATGATATACGATCAACAGAAACGGTGTCTGTTATCCACGTGGTGTGGGAAAGCCATCCTAATCTCTGCTTTTTATCTGAAGCTAATTTTTCACGGATAAGAGGATTTCATATATCTTTTTTACACGTTTTGGGAAATAACTGAGATTTCTTCACATACGCAAATGTACTGATCGACCAACATCGCTCCCATTCCCCGCTAACATCGGCGTGGATAAAGAGGAATCACATTAAATTTCGAAAGGCCCGTATGTCGACTTTTGATCACGCCGATCTCGTAAGTTACAAGATAACCAATCAGATAATGCGTCTCAATCTGTCCCCTCCACACATAAAAAAAACCTGAATGCAAGTTGTACTCCTCCCGTCAACCACGTGGCCTTAACGAGAGTGCTTATTGTTGGGGAAAAGAGCAGCATCATGAGCAGCAAGTCATGAGTTGAGGCTTGCGTCAGCCTGAAACCCCAGCAGCGTTCGGTTCCAACACAAGCAAACTCTGGACCGGCTTTGACATGCAGCGTCTCGTCAGCAGTCGGTCTCGTTCGAACCGATGGTGGTGGTGGTGTCGGTTAACGGGGGTGGCTCCCCCCCTGTAGCCCCCCCCCCCAACACCCCCCCCCCCCCCATGAGTCTTGACTGCCTGACTCAGCGCTCGGGGGGGGGGGGGGGAGGTCCAGGTTCATTCCGTAGCCATTAACAACGTCAGCAGCAGCAGCGAGCATTGGGATCGTGGCGTGACTGCTGACTCCTCTAGGCTGACGCAAGCCTAGACACGGGACTTGCTGCTGATGCTGCTCTTCCCCAACAATCGGCACTCGCGGTCGACAAAAGTTGTTCCCCCCCACCCACCCTGATTTTGTGCTGCTGGAATTGCTGGAAGTGCTGGCCTTAATCGGTGCTCGCTGACAGCGCCTCGAAGGGGCTACACGGGGTGGGTGGTGTTTGTGCGCACACACGTGTGCGTGTGTGTGTGCTCATGCGCGCACACACGTGTGCGTGTCTGTGTGCTCATGCTCGCGTGAACGCGGTTCACGTGACACGCCCCACGCATGTGCTGATGTCATCAAAACTACTCCCCGGTCGAAATAACCCCACGGGACGTGGATGCGTGCGTGCGTGTGTGCGTGTGTGCGTGCACCTTAAGGCCTTAAGATGCACTTAGCCTGGCACAAGCGCCCTGGTGATGTCAACGCCACCTTAGTGGCGAATGGCGGTCGTTGTTGTTGTATGCGTGCATGTGTATGCGTGCTTGTGCGTGTGCTTGTGTGCGTGTGTGCTTGTGTGCTTGTGTGCGTGTGTGCGTGTGTGCTTGTGTGCGTGTGTGCTTCACGCTCTCCGTCTTGAGCCACGCAGGAGCACTCGCTCAGAGAGCAACGTGCCGTGCCGCGTCTGTGTGCCTACTAACGCTCCTCCCTGCCCCACCTCCACCACTTGCCTTGCCCCCTCTCCCACCCCTGGCCCCTCTCCCCCCCCCCTTCCCAACATCGTCCCCTTCTATTATCACCTCCCTTATCCCCCCCCTCCCTCAACCGCCCCCTCCTCTATCACCCATTGCTAACACGCCTGGCAGCAGCCAAGCAGAAGCAGAAGTCGGTAAGAGAATCATCTCATAACCGTCCGCACCCCCGCCCCCCCCCCCCGCGCGAGAACGTACGCCCCAAACCTGCTGGGGCCGTGACCTTGAGTGACCCCGGGTCCATCGCTTGAAATGACCTTGGTTTGTGATTTTTAAATGACCCGGATTCTTGACCTTAAGTTTCACGGCCCTTGCTGGCACGAGCTTCTTCTTTCTCTAGGCCCAGGTGATATTGGGGCGGTTGGGTGGGTTTTATTTATCCATAACCGGGCGAGAGCCCCCGTCTCTCTTCCAAGGGAGATCACGGGATACAAATTCGGGAACAGAACCTATATTAACGCCGTGTAAATATGTGCAGAAGTAAGGTCGATAGAATTAAAAATTGGCATAATTATAAATAGATTTATATATATATAAATAATATATGTTTTGTGTTGATGGCGTCCCGTAGCAGAAACAAATCACTCCGGTGCGTAACATAGTTGGTTGACAAAGCCTCGACTCTGCCGATGAGACCCGGTGAACGGTTTGCCTGCATAAAAACGAAAATCTTTTGTAACATTGGTCCAGAAGAAGGGCAACAGGATAGGACTTGACATTCACGAACCACTGATGTTAGCCGTGAGCAGGAACTCAACTCTGGTCACGGGGCTTCAACAGCACAGAGTGGTATAACCACTGCACTGCTACTCTCCCAGCAAACTTTGCTAACGTCCGCTGATTGTAAGATATCTATGCACATGAAGTCCTCACATGGCAGTCGTAATCTGCAGTCGGTGTCTGCTATTCAAAGCATTTCAATCATTTACATTCACGAATGCGAAATACATTGCAAAAAATATATATTGCAAAAAATTCAGGCGAAAATCACATGACCCTCTTCAACCTCATTCCGCTCACTCGGAATCACCGCACTGCAAGACTATGAGTCCCAACCAATGTGGAGATGGAGTTGGTACGACAGAATTGGATTGCATCGCTCGCCACCAGTCACAGCAGGAAGACGCTTTCATCAGGCGGAGGGTTGATTCATCTCTCTACTGCTGCCAATGTTGCCATCGTAGAGCAAACAGCTACGATTTAAAGTTGAGGTGGCCGAGCTGGATCATTGTGTCGGCAGCAGCGGAGCGGTGTGCATCATCGCTGCGAATGCGACGCTCCCTCCGTGTTTGTCAATCGGGCGCCGAGTCGTCGTACGCTACGCGGTTCTGTTCCGGGTGGTGACCACAGTTGCCGCACTCTGCCGACGACTTGTTAGTTTTCCATTTGTGCGTCATCATCATTATCATCATCGTCATCGCCGTCATCGTCGTCTTCATCATCGTTGTCGTCTTCATCATCGTCGTCGTCATCACTGTCGTTGTCACCATCATCATCATCGTCATCGAGTATTCGCAGCTGATAGGGCTGATGATGGCTTTGTACGATGACTTTGATGATGATGACGGCGTCTGTCCGTGATGTACGACGAGGCTGTAATGCGCCGCTGTAATTTAAGCCCTCTCAGTCGACCGACCTTGGTGATCGATAAGTTCCCCTGGCGGTGTTCGGCGTGAGACGGCTGTGGTCCGGTCTCGTGCTCTAAGTGCTCGTCAGCGATTAGAAATATGTAACAGAAACGTCGCGTGCCGGTAAACCCATGGCTCGCACGACACTCCTCCTCCTCCCTCCTCCTCCCTCGTCCGCTTCTCTCGGAGAGCCTCGGTTTCGGCGTTCACCTGCCGGACTTAACGACGTATGGCAAACACCCGTCGGGGAATAATTTCGGTCGTCCGTGTCATAAATGTTTCTGTGCCCAGCGCGCACCGCGGGACCTTGACCCTTGCCCTCCCTCTAGGGCCCTTTCTCTCGGCGAGAGTTGCCACTTGTCCTGAGTTTGTGCATCGTCGTCCTCTTTTTGAGGTAGCCTTGATAATAATAATATAAAAATTTACATTTGCAAGGCGCGTGTCATCCAAGGGTCTCGACGCACCGATCTCTCGTGATGGGAAATCTGCGTAGTGTTTCCCGAAATATTGAACGTTAGAAGTCCCAGTTTTTGTCAGCAGCAAGCGATTCTCCTCCCCTCTCGCTCTTTGTGAGACAATCTTACTCCCTTGATCTGTCCCGGTTTTTTTTAATTTATTTTACACCTCAGAGGTGGCGGGCTTACTTTGTTTACCCAGGTGAGAAGTCGAGAGGCAAGGACAAGTCTCATTTGCAAGACTGACACGACTAGGCCCACTCCGATTTACCATTGAAATGGAAAATATTCGGTGAGCAATCAAGAGCAGTGATTCCTCACCGAATTAGCAACTAATCGGGAGGTGCGGGGGAAGGACAACAAGCAAATGAGCAGTGGAAGCAACGCGGTATGACGTTGATTAACGTCGCAGAAAAGTAAAAAAACAAAACACTAAAAGGCCCCGATTCACGTGGTGGTATGCGATGATGTCCCTCGCCGTCCGGAGTTTCGCAAATAAACGCCGTGTCGCCGTTGTCTCCGGCGGGATCACGGCAGCGTTTGGGCCGCGTCGTCAAATTTACTGAACCTGGCCACAGATGCTACTCTGAGAGCGGTCACCATGTAAACTAAACTAAAACTAAACTATGTTTTGTTTTATTTGACCAGGTAAGGCCCACTGAGCTATACAACTATTTTTCAGAATCGACCTGGCTATCACAAATGTTAGGCCAACGATGTGGCTTATCATCGTGTAGAAATGTATAGCAGGCAAATACTCTAAACGCGTGATGTTGATTCTAAATGTGGAGGGAAAACCGGAGGACCTGGAGAAAAATCCACGCGACCACGGGGAGAGAGACACCGCAAACTCCAAATATACAGCAGGTATCAGGGTGAGGATGAAACCCACGACCTCCTGTATACCAGGCGAGGTAGTTAACATCTCGCCACCGTGTACCCTCTCCACACCTCCCCTCCATCCTCGCCCTCCCCGTCTCCTTCCGTCACCGCCAGACGGAGAATGTTCCTCCGTACGACGTGGTGCCGTCCATGAGGCCCGTGGTGCTGGTGGGACCTTCGCTCAAGGGATACGAGGTGCGGCGCAACAACACCACCAACTACAACAACTACACCAACAACTACACCAACACCAACAACAACTACACCACCAACTACACCAACACCAACTACACCAACAACTACACCAACTACAACACCAACTATACCAACAACACCACCAACTACACCAACACCAACTACAACAACAACAACACCAACTAAACCAACAACACCACCAACTACACCAACACCAACTACAACAACACCAACTAAACCAACAACACCACCAACTACACCAACACCAACTACACCAACAACAACACCACCAACTACACCAACAACAAACACACCAACTACACCAACAACAATACCACCAACTAGACCAACATCAACTACACCAACACCAACTACACCAACAACAACACCAACAACACCAACAACTACACCATCAACTACACCAACAAATACAACAACTATACAAACTACACCAACTACACCAACAACAACTACAACAACTATACTAACTACACCAACAACAACAATTAACGCCACCAACTACACAAACAACAACAACTACACCAACAACACCACCAACAACAACACTACCAACTACACCAACACCAACTACAACTACACCAACAACTACACCAACAACACCACCAACTACACCAACACCAACTACACCAACACCACCAACACCACCAACAGCAGCAGCAGCGGGATATGGCACGAGGAAGGAAGAGATGGCAAGGTGTGGTGGCATCGACAGCGCCCGACGTCATGACCTCTGACTTTTAACCATCGCCTGTCTTTAACAAAGCCACAGCTACGAGTGGATTTACAAAGTGTACCCAGAAACATTAGTTCAGCCATACCCACTAAACAAACCCATACAAAATGTACAAGGTATACACCGACATACCGCTAAGGGGCTGTAACAAACATGAAGATGCGTGCGTGCGTGTGTGAATCTCGCCCCCCCCCCCCCCCCCAGGTCACTGACATGATGCAGAAGGCCCTCTTTGACTTCCTGAAGCACAGATTCGAGGGGCGGTAAGCAGAGGCCTTCATTGTTTTAAAAAAAATAATAATAGGGTGTTAACCCTTTCTGGCAATAAACCAGGAGGTGTTAAGATGTTCCAACACCAAAGAGAAACCTTTTGCCAGGAATCAAAGTCTGCATGAACCACACGTACTTGTGGTGAACATGCAAACAAACGTGCCCTGATCATTCATGTTTGATGCATTGTCTTTGAAACTAATTGGCCTATACCAGAGGCGGCCATCTTTAGGGCCTCGTCTCACCAGACCAGTGAACAATGGAAGAAGGGGAACAGCACAAAGACAATGCCACTGTCAGGGCATTTAGAGCTCGAGGTGAGCAGCTACAAAATGGGGCCTTTCTGGGGGCTTCATTTCTCACTCGCTAATCCACATACATCGCTGGTGGACCGGAGCAGGCACGCGGCGAGCAATGGTAACGTCACCGCGCCAACATCAGGACGATGACTTTAACCCGCATCCCAACAGCGTCGAGTCGGCCGCGTATCCCGTGCAAATGTGTGGGCAGTGCTCATTGTGTTAAACATTCTTAAACCACCGAATCGTGTACCACCACCACGTGATCCAGGGTCTCTTTAGAAGGTGTGTGTGTGTGAGAGGGGTGACCAGCTGGATCAGGGATTCGGAGACACTGAGGCTGCAGTGCTGAGATTCTGGGTTCCAGCTGCCCCTGGTGTAACTATTAACTCGTTAATTATTTATATGTCACCAGTGAAGGCCCACTGATCTATATAGCTCCTTTTCAGAAGCGGCCTGGCGATCACAAATGGTCGCTGAAACATCTCGCCAACGTGGCGAGATGTTTAACCGGCTTCTCAAGTGTAGCCAGTTGATGGGTCTTGGTCACCAAAGACTGCACCCCAAAAACTCCGTGATGTTGTTTGCACTGAATTGGCTAAACTACAGCTCTGATCATTAAAAACATTTATATTGTATTGACGGTCATGAACATTTCTGTCTGGAGCTGCGCGCGAGTGAAAGTGGATTTTAAAAAAAAACGTCGTTCCAACGGATCTCAGAGGTAGTTCTGTGGTGTCTGGCTCAGCGGACCATTCTCCACACGCACACGGTGGGGAATGTGCACCGCAGTGCGAGACTCCCCAGTGGACGCTTCGTCTCTTGCAACGACGCTGATCGCGTGAATCACCAAATTAGTTTGAGCTACCGAACAAACGATATTTCGTTTGCAGTTTTGGAACAGCATTGTAAGTAAGTAATGTTGAAATGGGCGTGCGTGCGCGTTTGCAGCATCTCCATCACGCGCGTGACGGCCGACATCTCCTTGGCCAAGCGCTCCGTCCTCAACAACCCCAACCGGAGACCGATCATCGAGCGCTCCAACACTCGCTCCAGCATCGGTGGGTCCCCCGGAGACCCCCACCCCCTCACCATTCCTTTCTCCTCCCCATACTCGTCTCCCTGTCACCCCTTCTTTCTCTCCCCCCGCCCACCCCGACGTCTTTACTTTCCCCTGACCCCTTCCCCTGACACCCCCTCCCCTCCCCATCCCTCCCCACCCCCTCCCACCCCCCTGCTAAAAGAGCGACTTGTGTTTTAATCCCTGAAATGAGCAGCTGTCGTCCGAACGGCCAGATACACTCGTTGCCTGCTATAGGAAAGCGGGACTTGGATCGTCCATAAACCACTTCAACTTTGGCTTCAACTTTCCCGGCACCGTGATGATGATGATGATGGTGACGACGACGATCCGTTCCTGTAATCCAGCGACGTGGAGGCAGCGTTGATGGAACCGCGCCGGTGATAATAATGCACGTTAACCGCGACGCTCGCTCGCCTTCACCAGCCCGCCCTGACCAGAATGGTTCAAGTATGGGGTCAAACAACCCTTGCGGCTCCCACGGCATTGGGCGACCACCATCCAGCAGTGGATACATAACGGTATACTTGACCGCACTGCGCGCAGCGGCGTGCACGACCGTGGACACGCGCGCGTGCGCGCACAGCGGTGGTGCGGTCCGACGCGATGGGGCGCGTTGCATAATTGACGAGGGAGTAATCGGGCCCGGCTCGTTTGTCATGTTTACACCGTGCACTGGAGTGGGGGGCTACGGCCGGCGTGATGTAAACACGCCGCTCCGTCAGGCACGACGGCCCAGCTTGCAGGTGTCGCTTACTTCTTCACCCCTCTCCCTCCGTAACATCTCCCGTGCCCTCGACCTCCCGTGCCCAGTTAAGAATCGGAATGTTTATTTAGACCGGAGGAATCCACTGAGCTACAGAGCTCTTTTTCACAGATGTCCGGTCGGGGTACAGGGTCAGAACGTCGGCCACAGCGAGGGAGCAGCCGCCCACTGCCCGAGGCGATGGTCTCCGTCCTGTCCCGCACCCCCGCCAAACCCCCTGATGAGATCCGCGAGAGGGGTAGGGGATGCTGCCTTGGTGTAAAGGGCGAGAGTGCACGGCGCTTGCGATCCGCGGGTCGCCCGTTTGCTTCGGTTTCCCAGCGCGGCCGAAACGATCGGGCGAGGTTCTTGAATCCACCCCGGCCTCCGTCGCTCCTCCTCGTTCTCTGTCGTCCACCCGGCAGAGTAAACGGCCGAACCGCCGCAAGTTGACTGGCAAGTCGCGCGCCGGGGTGGGCTAAAAGTGTGGCTCCTCCAGGACGTCCGGCCAGCGTGAAAGAGGAGGGCAAAAACCGATGCGTGAAACATTGTACGCGCGGTCGCGATTACCCCAAGGCTAGAAGAGTTGAGCGTTTGTAAATGTGCTGACTTGGAGTGATTCGCACGGTTGGCTACGTACGGTGCGAAAGAGGTTCAACACTGGAGCTCGCGCTAGCAGAGGCCCTTCCGCCAGTAGTGGCGTCAGCACAGCAATGGCAACGCCGCGCCTTCGCCGCTTTCTACAACTTGAGATGTGTCGTCTCGCTCGCACGAGCGGGATCAGTCGCGCGCACGAGCCGATTTCGTCGCTCCGTCATCCGTGGTGGGAGCGTTCACCTCGGGACACTCTCCATTCCTTTGAGACCGATCGCAAACAACCGATTCGCACGAGCACGGTTCGATGCATGTGTCATGAGCGTGAGGATCGATCGTATCGGACGACCGCCGTACGCTACCGTCCGTGTCACCACATCGGATTAAACTATTTTTTGTTTTACCAGGTAAGGCCCACTGAGCTATTATAGAGCTCTTTTTCAGAAGAGATCTGGCTATCGAAAATAATAGCTCAACGACGTGGCTTGTCACGTGGAAATGTATAGCAGCCAAATACTCTAAACGCACATTTCTAAATGTGGAGGGAAAAACCGGAGGACCCGGAGAAATATCCACGCGACCATGGGTAGAACACGCAGACTCAGCGACCGGTGCCTGTGTAATCGGGCGACAGACGGCACCCAGAGTCCCAGCGCCACTAAACTATAAAAGTAAACAATTCTTTTTTATTTTACCAGGTGAAGCCCACTGAGATAGAAGCAACCTGGCCACAAATGACAGCTCGTGGACATTTACAGCAGCCAAACACTCTAAATGTGGAGGGAGGAAACCGGAGGACCCGGAGAAAAATCCACTCGACCACAAGGAGAGAGAGAGAGAGAGACCTCAAACTCCAAACACACAGCAGGCGTCCAGGCTCGGAATCTAACCCACGACCTCCTGCCTACCAGGCGAGGTAGTTCACATCTCCTAGCCACCGTGGCGCCCTTCAACGTGGCACAGCCATGCCCCATTGACTCGCTCGAGTGGAGTGTGACCGCACTCCAAAAACTCACTTCCAAGTCTTTTAATTGTATACATATAAATCAACTCCGCTTAGAGTCGCGGGACACACAGCCGATGGACGCATCCGCTAGGCAAGAGCCTCCTCCTGACTCACGGTGCAACCAGCGGCCGACTGTCCAGCGGGAGGCAACGATTCTTCGTGTCGTTCGAAAACGCCTCTTGCACATTTGGAATGTTTGAGATGTCTGTCTCTGTTCGTCGCGGTGATGTTTAGCAGCGCTTGGGGGGGAAAAGGGAAAACTAAAAATGCAGGATGACATCCGCCCCCACCGACGCGTTTGGACGTTGCAGAGTGGCGGCAGGGTGGTTGTTAATGTATTTATTTTCATCTGCTCCGCCGTTTTTTTTGATCGGAGGAATTTGCAGGGATTCGTGGAAAATTCGGCGAGCGAAAAGGTGCGGTGCATCGCAGTACTTGCGTGGAAAAATAACAGCAACGTCTGCAGCTACTGTGCTCATTCGTGGTTTGGAACAAATGAAAATATGCGCGACATGATGATGTTGATGATAATAATAGCAAAAAATAATTTTCCGGAGTAAGAAATAAAAAGTTCACATTCTCGGCGGACGGGCCTTTCTAAAGCCAAGTCACCCACAAAGTGAATTGGATACACATGTATTGGGCACCTTTACATTCACCGTAGCTGCGTATGGATCATTATTATTACAGTGTTGTTATTATTACATCAACAACTTTCCTATGGAGACACTGGCTCCTGCCATAGGAATCTGGAATTCAACCATTGGCTTAGGGCCGCTAACAGAAGATGAGCTTCGTCCAATGCTCGTCTGAATGCAGGGTCACTCATGCGATCGCCTATTTTCGACGAGCGGGACAATTTTAAACGATCGCGAAGCATTTACCCAACTGTAATCAGTTGAACGATTCTAATTATTCTTGTCGTTTATAAGCTTACCAATTGTCCCCCTGAGCTTTGCGATAACGCCCGCGGCGGTCGGCATGGACGCGGGGCTCCGCCAAGCCGTGAGCCACCGCTGCTACCGCTGCCGCTCTCCGCCAGGTTCCCCGCAGTGGCTTGCGCCGCGCCTCCCCCCACCCCTGGCGTTTGGTTTCGACGATTGACTTTTGGTCGAACGGCGAAGTGGACGAGAATCATCGAGCGTGGCGACAATCTTCTTGGTTCTTTCGGTGAAGTCACGTAGAAGGAAAATAATAAAATAAATTATTATTATATTTTTTTATTTTATTATTTCCCTTCTACGTGACTTTACCGAAAGAACCAAGAAGATGAATCCCTGCAGTCACGAAAGCTTTAAATCGAAACATGGCGACAATGACCGTGGCTGCTTGCCCACCCAAGGAGCGAACGCCGAGCCCGGGTGAAGACGCAGAACCGCGACGGTTTAGTGACGTAACGGGAGGCGGCAGTGCGCCGAGGAAGAACAAACACGGTAGTTGATTGCGTGTGTGTGTGTGTGTACAGGGTCCGTTTTACTCGGTTTACTAATTGTCTGAGTTTATTGGGTGGGGGAGAGGTGTGAGGGGGAGTGGATTCGACGTGCGACTCAATTCAGTTGACGAGACTTGGAGAACGACAGAGCCTAAGCCTCGATCGACGCTCGACGGGTAATCACCAACAAGGCCCAAGATCAGAACTCATTCATTCTGACTGCATTAACACCAACGCCCGCTCCCGGCACTCACAGAAATGGACAGATCTACAAAGCGTTTGTTTATTTTCCACTGATTTGCAGATCTTGTGGAGAAAGCCACGGGGAAAACGTAGGAATGAGTGGCCAGTAATGGTGATGGATCGTGGCTCCAGGTTCAGAAGGATACAAAGTCTCATGCCTTGGGTTTTCCGTGGTCGGGTAAAGTACACGGGTGAATGGTTGGACGATCAGAGTAAAAATAAAAATTGTTATTCCGATTTGTGATATTATCGGCGTCGTGTGGTGAGATAAAGAATCAATTCGGAATGCTCTCCGAGCAGTGCCCCGTGCTAGAGAACAGCCCACGAAGGGTGACATCACTCTCCTCTTATCCACAACACTTAGGAGGCACCACATTTGTGCATGTCCTGCTGTGAGAAATATCTGGTATTTCTCATTCTCGTGATTTGGCCAAATGACATGACAAACAGAAACCCATTGCTACCCAGGAGGTTCACCGCACTTGAGAACTCAATTTAATTACGGGCGGTGGAAAGCCTGGATTTGAACCCAAGATCTCAGTTTTGTCGGCTCAGTCCTCCAGCCCATGAACCACCCAGCCACCTCGTATGAAAAGCCATTGATAATTTATGAACGGAATAGCAGTTTAGTGCTGTCACCAGACCAGAAGTTGCATGGGCTGCATGCGTGCCCTCTGGTGGAGATTGCATTGATGACGAAGCCACTGTCAGTGCGTTCCAGTTCATGGTTCTCCACGTGAGGTCTCTGTGTGAGTCTATGGTTCTCTCTGCAAATATATGGGTCTCCGTGCAAGGCCACGGGTCTCTTGCGCTCATGATGAAATCGGTGCCATCGCGTTCCACTTAATGAATCCGCCTGCACACGTGATCGGCTGACAACTGGAAAACCCGGGGAGGACTTTGGTACACTCCTCAAGCTGGAGTCGCGAACCATCACTGGTTCCAACGTATCTGTACTTACAGTGGCCAATTGCTCGCATTTACAGGTTATTATTTTCTTTGTTAAAGTCTAAGCAAAAATAGCTTATCGAGAGTATATGAATAGTTTAGAGCGATGAGGTTAATATAAAAAAGCACTCAATTATGGTATTGGGCCCAACCTTTCAACATAGGAGCCTCCTGAAAGCCAGTTTTGAGACTCGGTGAGACTTGGCCGTGAAAGAGCCAGCGCATCGTCAATATTGATTTTGGTTTGGTATTATTGCCATACAGAGAGGGTGGCGACCTTTCTTCCCGGACCAAACCCGGACATATTTAAAAAGTCTGCGTAGGTTTATTATCAAATCTGTGTCAGTGCCCAACAATAAAGTTCAGTGCAATAACTTGATACCACAAATCAAATTCCTTCCACCCAAACACAGATGTAAATTTCCCAACTGCACATATCAAAACCGGACAAATGACAATGGTACATCCAGATTATATAATGCATTTCATGGTTGGAATATTACTACTGTACCTTATATACAAATTGCAATATTATTTCGTATTGTATGATCCTCATCATTGAAGTACGTTCGTAATAATTTGCTGCAACACTCCTATTATGAATTTTATATTCCCTCCCCCATGGAATCATCGATACATTAAGTGTATTGTATTGTTATTATTCCAGTACGGTATTATAATAAGTGATAGTAAACCAACCTTGGCAGTGAGATCCATTTCTGGTGCCCGTGCCCCCTGATCCCCTGACCCTTTGACCCCAGTGACCCCCGTGTCCGCAGGGTTCATGCAAACGGGGCCATGAGAGATGAGAGACCCATCATGGCCCCCCAGCAGCCTATAGAACCCTCAACACTGCCCACTGCTGTCTGCACACAGCGGTGTCACTCGCGACATTCGGGAGTCAAAAAGCACTCCCTCTCAGAGGCTGCTCCCCAGCCCGGGTCATAACGAAGGCCACATGCTATAATGAAGGCCCTTGGCTTTGCAGGAAGGCCATAAGGTGAAAAGGCCTCACATTTAAGGCTTTCAGTCTGTGATTAAGGCCTCTAGCCAAAACTCAAGGCCATACTCAACAATGAAGGTCTCCAAATCTTCAAGACCTCCATTACATTTTCAAGGCCTCTCTGATACTTGAGGGCCCATTCTGTGCTAATGATTCTAGCCCCTGCTGAAAGCGTATCCGTTAAAACTTCAGTCTCTTCATTGAGTAATGAAGGCTTCGATTGATCAAGAAGGCTTCGAATTATCATTAAGCCTTCTCAGTCCACGTCCGTGGGCCCTCAACTATGTACAAGTTAGCGGTCGGCGCTAAATTAAGGCGCTCGATTGATTCAATAATACCGTGGCGTACGACGACCCCCCCTGGCACTTCTGTGCCTGTGGTCACGCTTCACGAAGGAACGACAACCGGTCGCTACTCACCAGCCCCCCCCCCCCCCCCATAATTTCTCAGAGCTGAGTGACACCGCTGTTTCTCGGACTCCGCTGTTCCCCCTTGAGCGTGCATCGTGAATGGGCGAGCGCTTTCTCCCCCCTCCCCCGCCGCCTCCCCCCACCTACCTTGGATTCGCTGCCCCCTTGGTTCAAGGCCCGGCTGTGTGCGTACGTTTAAAAAAAAAAGCGCCGTTTTTTTTTCTTCTTCCTGCATTCGTTTCTTTTACCCGCTAACCGATTGTGTTTCGCCATCTCTGTCCGCTGTCTCTCACTGTCCGTGCCTCCCTGCAGACGTTCTGGGTATGTATTTGCCCCTGGACCTTGCTCATGACCCCTGACCCCTCAACCCCACCTCTCGCCGTGTGCTGCCCTCTGACCCCATGCCAGCTGAGCCCCTTCCCCGCATGGCACACAACGATTTCACCGCGTGCGTCAGTGCTTTACCAACCAGCGGCTGTGGACCTCGGCTCGCATTTATTTATTCGTTGTTCGTCGTTTATGATTTCACAAACAAGAACTGGATCTTTTTTTTCACGTACAGCACGCGAGTGTTTAACGCCGAAAGCTCAGAAACTGGATATATACAATAATACATTACAATTTAATTTGGTAGTGTGCGGCGCCGGATACCATTTTTTTGTTGACTCGGCGGACCGTCACCTCGCTGCGTGCAGCCTCTGAGCAACCGTTGCTGGTGGCGGCGCAGTGCCCACGACAGCCTTGCCAACGTCGGCGGTGGGCGGTGGGGGGCAGAGTTCACATCGACCCGCCCAGCCTGGTAGAGTCAGTGGGTACCTGCAGGTATCGTATCCAGTACCACGTTACCAGGACTGGAAGCACATTCGAGCGTCCCTATCTATACCAGCCTCCCAATTCAGGACCAGTGGTACTCAGGCACGTACAGCCACGCCGGTACTGCAGCTCCGTTTATCCTTGAGCTGCCTCTATTCGAAGGTACTGCTGCACAAGGGCGGCACCTTGGCATTGTTCAATAATTCCATGTATCGGCTGTTGCAATTGGGTTAAAGTCAGGACTATGATTTAAAATGCACGCCTACTCTCGAGAATGATCTCCCATCTGACAATGAGCCAGCCACCCATAATCTGCTAGCTATAACCCTAATCTGGTAGCTCAGTCTCCCTTTCAAAGTCTGCCCTCTGATGGCAACTCTAAGGACTCTTCCCCTGCCCCCACCCCACCCCATCCATTACTCGCTCTCAACAGTCACTGTGAATCAATCTGCAGGAGCCAGGAGGCCTACGGCCTTGCCCTTAGCGTCTTCCACCCACCGGATGCGCTAGCGCAGAGCTTCTGGCAGGCAGGGTTAACCGCCGAGTAGGGATGCACCCGTCGCCATGAACCCCAGGCAGGTGTCCTCGCAGAGCCATCAGCTGGGCTGGGTCAGCCAGAAAAAAAGTGAGCCTGGTGAGTCAAATTCTGCGGGTGTTGATGGCAGCTCGTGGCTTCGGGGGCTTGAGGATGCTCGTGACGATCGAAAATGCAGAAGCGGTTTGTGCCGCGCCAGATGCACGCTGCCGGGAAGCCGCCTGTGATCATGCGCACCCCGTTTGGTGACGACGGCGCTGGCGACGAAGCTACTGCCAGCGCGTATCCCAGTTACAAGTGAAGCTGTCTGAGCACAGCTCATCACGTGAGGCTTGGAAAGAATAAAAAAAATTAAAAACCCGGTGCGGAGTTTGTCGCCTCACCGAACCGGAGCCACGAGCCACCGCTGCGCAGTTGGAATTCCCCACTTTGATTCTCCATTTTGCTCCACGAAGGCGCCTTCGCACCAATGGCTGCAGTGGTCATCGACGTGTCCGGATCAAGGCTATGAGGGGCCTAAGTCTAATCGGAGTGAAGGGCCTAAGTATGTATTACAGATAAAAAAAAATCAAGGATAATTATTTATTTTGCCCGTATCAAATTTACACATTTATTCAACTCGAGGTAAATTTACTCTGGCAGTGCTACCGCCGCTTAGCTGTTAACTTCAACATGGAAATGGAGGGCCTAAAAGGGATGGCCTACACCACATGAGGGCCTTACTGCCATTGTCGACCTATTGCGTGTTAATGAGGTGGGTTTATTTCTTTCGCTTTTGCGTTTGGGAGGGAGTTTTGTTCATTTGTTGACTTCGTCGGCCCAAGGTCCACCGCTCGCCGCAGGCTGACTTCACCGCATTGAACTTGACTGCAACCCTCTGGAGTGTAGACATCACCCTCATACTAACCCTCTCTGGCATCGTATCCGAGTGGCGTTCTTTTGAAATGCCCGCGCGTGCGCACGCGGCTGATATTTGAAGCCGAAGCATGTAATCGCGAGTTTGCGTTTAATCGGTCATTACCGACCTTCTGCACATAACTCTTTTAAAGAGTCCCCGCAGAGACGCGCACACGCACGGGCGCGTCTTTGTGATTGGGGTGAGCGTGCTCGCATTGCGAGGCTTCTGAAATTCAAGTTCTCGCGTCTCCCCCACCGACGACCATCGTCACGCTCGCATTTGTGCAGTGTGTGCCCCCCCTGGGCAGAATACCAGAGTACATGTAGAGCCCCTCTCTCCCCCCACCGCCACTCTCCTCCGCATCCGCGCGCTCAGACAAAGGAGCCACCCACAGCCTGTAACAGAGTATTGGGGCAAATGCTGTTAGCGAGCACCAATGAAGGCCAGTACTGCGCAAGATGGGATGGTGTGGCTATTAGCACCGCGCCCGGCCGCCTTTGACTGCCCCCCACTCCCAATGCTGATGTTTAACACACCGCACCAGGTACTCAAGGCTGAGTACAGCCAGAGGAGGCCTCAGGACCAGTTCAAATATTCGCCACTGTGATACAGACACATGCACACGCGCGCACACAAATTCGCGCGATACGGGAGGGAAAATAAGTCGGGTGCGGGAAAACTGGAAACAAAAAAGCATTGTTTAAAACTTGTTCAAATTAAAACGATAGCATGCATTAACACTCCTGCATTTCCTAATGACAAAACAAGTTAAACTAATTTCGTGGGCCCCCTATTCGGGAGTTTTCAGCCGTGGAAAAATGTTCCCTTTGACCTCCCCCCCCACTCACGCTAAATCCCTTAAACCATGGTGCTGCACGGAATGTAAAACGATCGGTAAAGCTTGGAGACAGAGAGAGGGGAGGTGGGGCGGGCAGGAAGGCGGCTCGATGGGGGGGGGGGCGTGAGAACCGGGGGGGCTAGTGGAACACTTAGGACGCAAATGAAAGCCGCACGGAGCTTCTTCGTCGAATGTCTGAGTAATTCGCCAGAGTTTTGGCTTTGCTCCCTACGAGCCCTGAACCCGTTGGGAAACCGTGCGTCAAGAGAACGGCCGCTGAAAGACGTCGCCCAAAAACATCCTTCGGGTGGCCGCGTTGTCGTCGCGACCCATGTCACAACTCGTACTTAGTTTATTCTTAGGTTTGGATTATGCCAATTGTTGACAGCCTGGTCGTAATCTCCAGCCAAACGTTGCATAAAAGTTTTCAACAAAATGTTGCTCGCCTTTCAACATTCCTCCATTTTGGTTGATAGGCTCACGATCTAACCCAAAAACTAAAACTAATTGTGGCCCACTTCATAAATTGTACACAGGAGGGGGGAGCACTTTCCCCACACGCTCCGTCCTTGACGAGATCGGTCGCTCGACAAAGCGATCACTTTCCAGAGGTGGAGGTTGAAGCCAGCCCGATGACGATGAGACAGAGGCCGTGTTGTGTCCTGGGAGTTCCGTACGTCGCTTTCATTCAAAGCATTCTCCTTCGGGGTGGACTTCACGGGTTTCTCCGTGCTGCTTTCACGGCGCGCGCGTGAGGGTCTCTCTGCGTTCGTGAGTGCGCGCCGCGGGGGGACCACGCGATGCTTCCCCACCACCACCACCACCCACCGCGTCACCAAACACCTCGCTCGGAACTCCTGAACGACCGCACGCTCCAAGCCCCAGATTCACCAAACTCGTATATTGCTCACGTCACCAGCGAAACACTCATGGATGAACCGAACAGACAGCCGCCGTAGTTTGATTCTGCCGACACCCCCACACCCCCCCAGTAAACATGAAACGTTTAAGTCATCGTTGGCCCAGTGTCTGCCCAACGTTGCGTGTTTACTGTGTTCCACCCCCAAATTCGAGTAACTGCTGTCGCTGAACTTCTTTCACACCGTACGTAGCCAACCGTGCGAATCGGAGGTGCTGGGGAAGGACAACAAACTAAACACAAAAATCAGTTCTCAAGAATTGAGTTTTCTTTTTAGCACCTGCAGTAAAGCACTGTAGTCCGCGCTTCTTCGACGAAGGAGGAGGAACAGCAAAGCCACACAAACTCTCTCCTTATGCCCTCTTCGTCGTCGCTGGCAGACCACGACATTGGCATTCAGCTCCCAGCCGTATTGCTGCCATTCGCAAGAAGAGGATAGCGCCTCTAGTGGTTGCAGGGTGTTTTACGTGAACTAATCGCATGCGACGTGAGCGAATAACGCACCAATTGCAGGCGAATCTTTTCTTATGCGCGCACGATTCGATGCATAAGAATCGATTTTGGGAATCGGTGGCACGGTCACGTGCCGAGTAGTACGTCACAAAGCCGAGTGTAACCGTCACAGTCTAGTCACGTGTTCAATAACCCGTGTGGCTACATTGCACGTCAGCAATTTCAGTTGTGGTGACTAATTTATCGTCTCGCGTCTAACTCTTTTTGACTTGTGCTGTCTGTGCACTCACGGTCTGCCCATCCCTGGTGTGGTGATGGACCCTAGTAAGCACTCCAACCTTGAGCCAATCTGGTCGGAACCGTAAGGCCGACGTTGGCCCAACGTTACATGTTTACTGGGGAAGTGGTGCATTGGTTAACGCAATGAGCTACAAAACACAACGAACCGAGTTCGATTCCCGGCCATGGTTTACATCAGTGACGAGGGATCATCAGAACCCTTTCTCCCTTCAAGAAACCTGGAAGCCTTTCATCCAGCAGTGGATTAACGAAAGGTCATATATCCGACTCGATACTTAGGCCTCCCTTGAGTCGACTCAGCCTTAAATGAGTACCTGATTCTGTGTAAACATCAGCGCCGGTGACGCCTTTTGGCTTGGCGCTGGCCATATCACCCACCCTCTTGCGCGCCGTGCCGACCTTAACGAGTGCTGCGCTAACAGCACTTCCCCCCACAGCCTGCGTGGGCTACACGGGGGACATTTGTTCTTGCATGTACGCGTGGATGTGCGTTTCCCCAACCTCGTGTCCGAGTGCGTGCGTACGTGCGTCGTCTCCGACCTTCGTGCGTGTCAGTAGCGATTCTAAGGGTGCAGAAAAGCTGGGGAACAATGGGAGGTGGGGCACCCGAGGGGGTGGGGCACCCTACTGAGAACACATGGCAGGACCCACCTGAACATTTTTCACGAGGGAATAATAATAATGATAAAATATTATTATTGTTTTATCATTATTGCAAAACTCCGCGAGTGCGTTGGGACTGTAGGAGCAGAACCGTGAGGTCACAAGGTGTCGGCTGCACAACTACTACAGTGGACACGAGGAAGGAAGTGATGACTCAGTGTATAGTGGTATCAACGGCATTGGTAGACCCTGGACACTGCTTTAGTATGAGCGTGAATCTCCCTTCCTCGCCATCTCTCCAGTGAGCATGTTCTGGAAGCAGTTGCTGATTCATAGCGGAGTTTGGCAGCCAAAGCAGGGAGCACGCTTGATAGAGAGTATATCGACCACGGAGATGGAGCAATTAAATGAGTTCGTGTACAGGACCTGGATGTAATGTTGCATCGCGAGAGAACGTTAGAGATGGCGACACATTTGGTGAGGGGGCCGGAGGGGCCCTTTATCCAGCAGAAGAATGCCCGTGGCCGTTGACCATGATGATAGCAGCGTCTAAATGCAACGGTATTTGTAGATACCGTACAGAAACGATGGGATGTACACCATAGGCCACACGAGGAGGCAGAGAGGCATTCTTGTTCATGGGGGGGGGGGGCATGGGGGTGGACACAGAGGACCCCCAGACCTACCGATAGAATCGCCACTGGTCAGTTTTTGTCTGTGTGTATGTGTCTGGTGTCTCTGTGGGAGCTGTCCTTTCAGCACCCCCTGCTGTCTCTGCAAGGAGCCTTCCCAACCATGTCCTGCACTCCCACTATCTCTCACTCTGTATCTCTCGCTGTGTCTCACTCTCGTCTCCATTTCAATCGGTGATGTTAAATTGATCTGTTTGTTAAAGCACCCTTAATCTCGGCCCGCTGCGCTTGCACGCACGTGCAGCTTCCACAGAGTCCACGCTTCAATTCCCAAATCGCAGCCTTCTGGTGATTACTGCGGAGGAATCACCACAGCCCAACACCGTCTGCTCTAAAGTGGGGGCTTAAAGACCCTGTGGAATAATATGACGAATCATTCTTAAGACTGCGGCCTTGGTCCAACTCCCGGAATGGAACTGATTTGCATGTGAAACCTCGCGTGGATCTCAGCAGGTTTCTTTCAACCGGTTAGATAAACAGTGCCTATCAACAGACCATGAATCGAATATGGCTTTCCTCTGGTTAAATAAAGGATTATCAATCATAATGACAATTAATGTTAACGAGGTCTTACATGATTAAATAAAGGACGCCACTTACAGGCCAATGCATTTCCATGAGCGATCGCGTTGTTAAATATAGTATGTTAATCGAGAGTTCACAAATGTCAATGGGCTCACACCTGATTAAGTAAATTATGCTAACGAACATGTTGATGAATCCCACTGAGCCTCTTACCTGGTCAAATAAAGTGCGTCGATAGCAAGAGACAATGAATCGCGATGGGTTCTCACGCGGCTAAATAAGGCATGCCAATCAATACACAGTAAATCTCAATGGGCTCTCTGCTGGCTAAATTAGACAACGATGAAGCTGGAACGCTCTGCGCCAGGGCCTCGTCTGCCAAGCGTCAGAGATGCCTTCCCATTGTTCACACAGATACAATAACAATAAAATACTGGGTTTGAAGTTCACCCTTTTTGTTTGAATCATCTTTCACGCAATTCGATTAGATGCTGTTGGGAAAAATCAATAGGTTTAAATATATATGCATGTATATATATACCCGTTGAAAATAAATGTAGCCCACTTGCAAACAGAATACAAATTTCAATGGGGTGGGGGGAGTGGCATAGTGGTCGGTTCCTCATTGCACTACGAACCCAGTAGTAGTGAGTTTTATTCGTGGCTGTGGCTAAGACCAGTGAAGAGTGATATCTAAACCGGTTATGGACACCCCCCCCCCTTCACGAAGCAGCACTGACTATCACGGTGATGTATGGTCAACCGCCATTACCGACACACACAGCATTCGGAACCAATTGGCAGTGACTTGACTGTCAAGTGCATTTAGGGTGGCAGCTTTAAGCCCTCCATGCAGTGGGATGCCATGCTATTGTAGACCCTTACAGTCGGGCACAATCGGGACGTTGCTGTGAAATCGGCCGGTAAGTCACAGCTCACGGTGCCGGTAGTGCCCGTTAAAGGAGCAAATAAATCCAATTTAGAAAATCGTAAGGTACTTAAATTAAAAATAATATTGTAAAGAAACATCTTTTTCAATTAAGTTATGTCTCCTACTTCTCAATAACAGAGGCCCAGCAATACAACGGACCCACGCTGTGTCGTGTTTATGGGAATTTGCAGTGTGCGTGTTACATGCGTGTCACATGCGTGTGAGGGTTTCTCACGTTTGGTGTCTCACTTCTGACACAGTCTGACCATCGCCCCCCCCCCGCCCCCGCCATACCTGCATGTCTCACCGCGATCACGTGCACGCATCTGGGGTCTCCTCAGTCCTCAGTTCTAACCGCAGCTGCATGTGTACACTGCCGTCTGTGTGTGTCCGTGTGTGTTCCTCTGTGTGTGTTTGAGAATCTGCCTGTTCGCTTGTGTGTACCTGTGTGTGTATGTCTGTATGGCTGTGTCTCCACGTGTGTCCTTGTGCATGTATGCGTGTGCCAACATTCCTGTGTGTGTATCTGTGTGGGCTTGTGTCTGTATGTGTGTGCGTGTCTGCGTCTGTGTGTGCCTGTGTCTGCGTCTATGTCTACTTGTGTCTGCATCTGTGTGCCTGTGTCCATATGTGCGTGCCTTTATCTGTGCCCGTGTCTGTACCCATGTAAATTTGCGTCTGTACGTGTGTGCCCACATCTTGGTGTCTGTGTTTACGCGTGTGCTGTCCTATGTATGCGTGCGCCTTTGTACGTGTGCCTACGTCTGTACGTGTGTGCCCGTGCTTGTGTGCGCGCGTGTCCCTGTGCCCGGACGCGTGCCCCCCCTGCGTCCGTACGTATCTGTGCCCCGCGTGCGTGTGCGGCCGTCCGCCCGCCCGCCCGCCTGCCCGCCCGTGCCTCTGCTCGCGTGCCCCCCGGCGCACCGGCGGTTCCAGCGGAGGTGCAGAGCGAGATCGAGCGAATCTTTGAGCTGGCACGGACGCTGCAGCTCGTGGTGCTCGATGCCGACACCATCAACCACCCGACGCAGCTCGGCAAAACCTCGCTCGCCCCCATCATCGTCTACGTGAAGGTTGCCTCGCCCAAGGTGAGCTCGGCAGTTCGTCCATCATGCCGGCACCACATGGAGGATCGCTAGCAGGACCCCGAGTAAAGAAAATACTCGTAAAATCCTGGCAGGCTGCGATCGTAATAAGATGCCCGATGCACATTAAGAGGAAGAAAAAGTAGAACAATTCTGAGGCAATTCGGGTGCAGTGAACGTGGCGGTGGTTGCCAGGTGTGACACAGCCACGCCCACTGCTTCTGCCAATCAGCTGACGACTCCGTGCAAAATGGCTGCCATGAGGTCACACCCGCAACATGGCCGCCGTGATGCCCATCGTTCCTTGTGCTTCGGCCGGCCTGTGGCTGAGGTAAATGTTTGTATTAGACATTACTTTTAGTAATACCATTAATGTTATTCACATTATTGTGTTTTATTCTTAGCGGTTGCTTTAGTTTTACTTTGACGCATCGACATGAGTAACTAAGTGGTCCCAACCACCCATACTTTCTCTCCTAACTTTACGATGCTTTATTGTCTTTACTCCAGTATGGAATCCAAGTTACGACAAGTTTTAGCTTACGCCATTTCTGTACTCAGGCCCCCAGGGCTTAATGTCAGCCGCGTCTCTCTGGGTCAGTGACCCGGAAAATATGTTTGTACCGCACCACAACTAGTATACTTCTCGGTATGCCTTTGGCTACCACTGGTCACGTGCCACCTACTCCAGTCCACCAGCGACCCGGAAAATATCCAGCGAGAAATAAATCCCAGGTCATGACCTCTAGTGTCAGATGGGACACACAGCCAGGGGAATCGCACATGGTGGACGTGCACAGAGAGACACCGTGAGTGTGCGCGTGTCCATAGGGCAGGCCCGGACTGGCCATAGGGCAGCGGCCCCCAGGTAAATGCCCGATAGGCCGGTCCATTCTGAGGGCCGGTGGGCCTGTCTGTGTGGGATACATTTAAAAAAAAATTATTACCTCTAATGTGTTCACTCAGTTGGCATTAAGCCCCATATTCAGCAGCCCCAAAGATTCTTCCTCACTGGCCCATTGGACCAGCCCGAATGGACCAATCAGATCGCACGGAAATTTTGAGCCACTGTCCCATTCCGTCACTGTTGTGAGAAAGAGAGACAGAATGCGTGTGTGTGTGTTCATAGAGTAGTGGGGAGCGGTCTTATGGTGGTTTACACACTGCGCTACGAACCGCTCGTGGGCCTCCCCTAGGTCGATTCAGCCTTAAATGCGTACCTGGTGTGGTGTGTGAACATCGGCACTGGAGAGACAAAGGGGGCCGTACGTGGTTCTGGCCGTGCTGGCCTCGGCAGGTGGTGCTCTATAACAACACTTGCCCCAACAGCCTATTAAAGGCTTTACGGGGGTACCTTGTGTTTTGGGTGTGTGTGTGACTCCAGGTGCTGCAACGGCTCATCAAGTCTCGCGGGAAGTCTCAGAGCAAACACCTCAACGTGCAGATGGTGGCAGCCGACAAGCTCCTGCAGTGTCCTCCTGTACGGACACCTCTGCTCACCCACGGAGTTCTTCGTCACGGCCATTATGAGCCCCCCCCTAACCCTCCTCCCCCTGCCCCCCCTCCCCCTGCCCCTCCCCCTGCCCCTCCCACCCAGCTCAGTTGGAGCACTTGAATGTCGTTTAAAACTAACCTATTTAAACTAAACTTTTTACGTTACGTTACCAGGTAAGGCCCGGTCAGTTTTCACGCTCTTTTTCAGAAGCGAGCTGGCTATCACAAATGATAGCTCAATAAAGTGGCTTATTGAGTGAAAACGTATAGCAACCAAACACTCTAAATGCACGTTGTTTCGAATTCGGTAAAAACATAAAAGTCCTCAATATTTCAAGAGCTGCAATGCAATGTGAATGATGTGACGAAGCAGTGCTGAAAGGACAGGTTGCCGACCCCTCGTCGGGGCCATTGGCGCACCAAGTTGCCATAGTCGGTCACGGTAAATGCGTCGCCGATGGCAGTGAACCGAGTTCGTCTCGCATTCGCTGAGCCCTCTATTCGCAGCTGCCCCTGTGTGACAGATGGTGACTCAGCACCTGCGCATTAGTCTGTCATAAGGGGTGTGCAATGGTCGCTGTGTGAATAATTTGTAGTTAATTTCTAGAACCCGAGGAAAAACACGTAGAACAGGGGGACAACGTACAGTCTAGACTCCACGCGGAAAGGCGCCCTGAATCGGGAATAACGGCGGAACTTCGCTCCCCGCTCACGGCTCTCCGCTCACCGCCCGCAGGAGCTGTTCGACGTGATCCTGGACGAGAATCAGCTGGAGGACGCGTGCGAGCACCTCTCCGAGTACCTGGAAGCGTACTGGCGCGCCACGCACCCGCCCAGCGCCAACCCACCCAACCCGCTGCTCGAGAGGACCATCGGCAACACGGCGCTGCCCAACCCGTCGCCCATCTCCAACCTGCAGGTACAGGTGCTCACCTCGCTCAAGCGGAACCTGAGCATGCGCGCCGGAGGAGGCGGCGGCTCGGGGCCCTCGTCGTCCGGCGCCGGCGCCGTGGATCGCAGGGGCTCCACCTGGGCCTACAGGCGGCAGGACGACCGCGAGAGGGCCTGCCTCGCCAATGAGGCCGAGATGGAGCAGCAGGAGCTGCAGGAGGTCGTTTACTGAGAGCGGCCGTCCGTGGCCCCCCCTCTCTCTCTCTCACCGTCCCCTCGCTGAGCGGTTGGGCCGTTTCTTTTTTTTCCGCTGACTGCCGTCGACTGCCAAACCAAGCGACTCGTGTGTCCACGCCTGCCGGAGGGTCCGGAGTTGGGTGGGGGGCGGTGGCCCAGGGGGGGTATAGGGCTCGCAGACAGTACACGTGGCACCCCACGGCACCCACCGTCACGTCAAACCCGACACGCGCCGACCTCCCGTGGGGCGGTCACGGGGAGTTGGCGAGCCACTGCTTGTGATTCCAAAGAACACAGGATGAGATGTTACTATCCTTTGTGCAAGCAGAGATGAGGGGGCGGAGCGGTGGTTCCTCTGGCCTCCGGCTGCCACAATCACAGCCTGCTGCTGCTGCTGTTAATGATGGCGATAATTAATGATTTTTTTACAAATTGGGAATTATGATGATGATCGTGAAGCTACTGCTGATGCCACCGCAGTGCCCATAAGGACCTGAGTCAGGAATTGGTGAATGCGTCATCTGGCTGTGCGCTACATTGACACTGCGGTGACGGCGAGTCCCTCAGCCACCGATGGTGGCGACTTTTGTTTCGGTGCAAGCCTGCCCGTACTCTCCGCGAACCGCCCTCTGTGGCCGCCTCACTCGAGCGACCGGCTGCTGCACGTGTGACCACAACACCCCCCCCCCCCGAGCCAGATCGACCAAACACCGACGCACAAATCACGGGCACCGACGTGTAACCCGCAGTGTTCGCTAACAGCCTCCGTTGGCCTCCTTCCCACAATTCTCTTCTCAGAGTTGTATTTTTGTCGTCGTCTTGCCACGTTCTAGATCCTGAAACAGGCCCAGCTATGATGTGCCCTGTGACGTCAGCATTTAGACACGAGACCCCGGATGTCCCGGTCTGCTCCGTAACCCGTGCGTTGTACGGCGCTACAAACATGCCTCATGTTTTTGCGCTAAGTTTAATGCCAGTCTAGATATAAACTATGGCCGAGACTACTCCTCAAAACGTAAAATCGCAGCCCGGCCTGGGTCTCGGAGAGGTTTGCTTTGCTCTGGCTCTGCGAACCCGCTGTGGCCTGTGGAAATAACCCCGTGGTGGTCCACTCCAAAAAACTTTGTGGCAATGAGGCAAGTGTGAGCAGGCTCGCAAGGAGGTGAGGGAAGTGTTGTGTGAGTGAGGCGATTAAGGTGTTGTGACCCACGTGCAGGTCGACTTAGCCTCAAATGAGTACCTGGTGCAGTGTGTAGTCAACATCGCCACTTGGGAGACAAAGGTGGCTGGGCGTGGTGTTGGCCACCCACCCCCTTGTGTGCTGTGCCGGCCTTCATAGGTGTTACTCGCAAACAGCGCTTGCCATTATAGTCTGTTAAAGGCTATAGGGGAATCATTTGTCTTTGAGTGCGGTAGTGTAGTGGCTCGTGCACCGCACTACAAACCTGGCGACCCAAGTTCGATTCCCACTCACAGCCAATAGTGACGTATATATCTGAAATAGTCCAGGGCCTCCTTCTCTAGGTCGACTCAACATTTTCAAATTAGTACCTGGTGCAATATGTAAACTTTACCACGAGGGAGACAAAGGCAGCCGGACATGGTGTTGGCCACCCACCTCCTGGTGTGTCGTGATGGCCTTCATAGCTGTTCGCTTACAGCACTTGCCCCAACAGTCTGTTCAGGCTAAATCTATTTTGTTTTGTAGTTATATGCTGTATGATTAGCATGCTAATGCTAATCATACAGCATTCCTGATATTTCGTCGCAGAAATCCGATGAGCTATGAAGCTCTTTTTCACTGATGCCTATTGCCCGTGCCCCCTCCACGGAGACGAATGTGTTCTCACGACAGCATTGCGAAGCGTTCTACGTTGGGCTTTCTCACGTCTCTTACGGCAGCTGCAGTTACAGGTGTCACGCATCGGCGTGTTAGTGAATGACGTTGTTCGCGCTTCAGTCGTTTCCCACAATAAATGCACTGGCGAAGTGAAGGACATTAAATTCCATTTCTATTCTGTCACCCAGAGGGCTCACCTATATCCTAGACACATGTTTTCTTGTTGGCGACAGAATAATTTTTTTTTTTACTTTTAATGTAACCCGTAGCATTTTCATAGCAGCACAACGGAAAAAAGACAAAGATCCCCGGTATAGCCTGTAACAGACTTTTGGGGCAAGTGCTGTAACTGGGCACCAATTCTGTGCGTGTGAAGTGCCACGTGCCGCAGTGTGGCTTCTGATTGGCGGTGTAAGCGACGTCACCTGAGAGCCGGAGACGTGGCCTCGATCTCTGTGCTCGCGCTCACGAACAGACAAATGTCAAACCTGAGAATTCCTCACAGCACCCCCGAGTGAATTACGACTCTTAGTTGTTTTTTAAGCGGGCATTTATTGTCGAATCATGTGTGGTTCCTTTACTGCAATCTGAGCCCTAACCCAACCCTTAGCTATCACAAAAGCCAAAGATCTCACCCTGTCTGAACCTTAGTCCTACCGCTGACCATAACTGAACGATAACCGAAAAGAGGAATTGTTTTAATGTATGTAAGTGACCACCACCGTGTTAGGTTTGAGGCTAATCATCGTTGGTTAGGGTTTAGGGATAGAATCGTGATTCGAATTAGGGATTCATTAAAGAGTTGTGTTGAGGATTAGTGGTTAGCATTGGCGAAGTGGTTAGGGCTGTGTTCAGGGTGGTGTTGATTGACATGGTTGTGAATTATCAACCGGGTTAGCATTAGTTGCAGAGTTGTGGCTAGGGTTAGGGTTAGGCATCTGGTTGTGGTGATGATTTTATCTAGTGAATGCTTTTACACGTGACTTTCATACAGAGCATCGGATACGCACGATAGACAAACAATGACATACAAATATACGTCAATAGTTATGGTAAGGATTAGGTTTGTGGTTGTGGTTAGGGTACGGACTAATGGTAGCGTTGTCATTATGCTTGGTGCTATGGTTATCTTTAGTCTTAGGATTCCGGCTGGCCATAAAAGAAATACAACACTGATTAAACACTATAGTTTAGCGACCAACAAAACAACCCAACTTATCTGAAGATTCCCAGATGTTGTGGTGCCGTGTTCTCAGGTCGACTATCACTCTCGTCCCGTGGGCCACCTAACATCGTGTGTTTTAACCAACTGCATTTGTCATTAACTCCGACTGCGTGTGCCTCGTAAAAAAATACGCGACAGGTTAACGTTGTGGGTAGTGGCCCAACTTCAGAGTAGAGACTATAAACTATTTTAAACAATTTGTATTTTTACCAGGTAAGGCCCATTGAGCTGTATAGCTCTTTTTTACCGATCTGGCCACAAATGTTAGTTCAACGAAGTGGCTTATCACGTGGAAATGTATTACAGCAGCCAAATAATTAAAAAGCATGTTTCAAAATGTGGAGGGAAAAACCAGAGGATACGGAGACAAATTCACGTGACCACGGGGAGAACACGCAAACTCCAAATAACAACTGGCATCAGTGTCGGGATTGAACCCACGACCTCCTGCATACCAGGTGAGGTAGTTAACATCTTGCCACCGCAGCAAGATGCCTTTGGCCAATTCATGCCAGATGCACCCAATCTCTGAAGCCAAGTGGGCTTGAGCCTAGTTAAGTGCTGGGGTGGGTGGCTGCCACCAGGGCTTGCCAGGTGTTGTTGGCGTGGGGCTGCGAGGGTTGAACAGGAGATACGAGTTCTGAGTGGTGCCTCCCTCCGTGCGTGTGTGGTGTGGTTTTCTCCGGGCGCTGCAGTATCCTCGTGCGTGAAGCCAAACTCGTACAATTGGCCTAGCATCCTGAGGCAGGAGAGCCCTGAGGCTTCACCAACTAAATAATTGGCATTGCCTTTCACATAAATTCAGCAGAGAGAACTATAATCCAGTCAAATCTGTCTGGTCTGTCTCTTATCCTGAAGAAGGACCACTGCCCGAAACGTCAGCATGTTACATACCTCTCGGTTGTGATGCGGTTCCTAACGACGATCGCGGCGTGTGTTTTGTTTTAACGACAAGCGTGAGGGCGCCTCCAATTGCTCCGTACTAACCGTGTGTGCGTGTGCGTGCGTTGCACTGTGTGTGTGTGTGCGCGCACGCTGTGTCTCACACCCCGCTTCCTCCCTGCTCAATCTCACACTCCTGCTAACTCACGTGTGTGTGTGTAAGTGTCCGTTCGTGTGATTTTCTCGACGTAATTTGTCTTCGTCGTTTTGCTTTGGCTGCTTCTTGATCGTTCCCTCCCGCTTTGGTGTGTGGGTTTCGTGCGTGCTGTCACGTGGTCTTGTTGCTGTGCATGGCTGCCTTCCCTTCCATCCCACGCACGCACACACATATGCATGCTAATACGCACACACGCGCGCACGACTGTACACACGGATACGCACATGTAACACGCGCACATACACTTGCACGCACGCAAACACACGTATGTACACACGTACGGACATATACCCACGCACACGTACGTCGCACGTATAACACACGCGTGTGTCCAACGTATATACACCCACGTGGTAAACCAAAAAATGCACACACGTACAAACACACACAAACGCGCGCACACAACACCAGGGAGGGAGCACCACTCACCTCCAACACCACAGCGAACTAGGAACCCCCCCGCCCGGCATGGACCCATCCCGCCGCTCATACAACAACCAACAGCAGCAGCATCAACAGCAGCAGCAGCAACAGCAGCAACAGCAGCAGCAGCAGCACCTGCAGCAACAGCAGCAGCAGCAGAGGCACTCCCCGACGACGCCGTCGTCGTCCTCGTCGCGCCAGCCGCTCGTCCGCCGGTGGAGCGGCGGTCGCTCGGGAGGACTCGCCCGGCAAGACACCTTCGACTCGGAGACGCAGGAGAGCCGAGACTCGGCCTACACGGAGGAGCAGGCGGATGACGAATACCCTGAGCAGCAGCAGCAGCAGCAGCAGCGACGGAGGAGCAGGGAACGTGGTTACCCCGGTGACGCGTCTCCGCCGCAGGATGGCTGCGCTTCACCCGGCACGGTGGGCAACGATATCCGGATGCACCAACACCACCACCAGCACCAGCAGCAGCAGCAGCACCACGAGCAGGATCAGGGCGGAGGCCCCGGAGCGCGAGGATCCTGGGAGCGGGAGCGCGCGCGAGAGCTGGATCACAACGAGCGCAACCGCCAGAGGAGCGGCGGTGCGGGAGGGACGGGAGGCGGCGGTAGCGGCGTAAGCGGCGGCGGTTCGGGGCAGCAGGTGCGACTCCACCACTCACGGGAATCCAGCTACTACGAGACGGAGGGAGCGGACATCATGGTGAAGGGCGGGCGTGGGGACTCGGCCGAGGCCGCGTGGTCGCAGCAGCTGTACGTGCGGCCCTGACGCGGCGGAGAGACCTAGGAGACGGCGGTGTTCGGTTTCGGCAGCTATCGGAGGGGATGAGTCGCGGTCGCGGTCGGGGCTGGGGTGGTGGTCGGAGCCGACAGAAGAACACGCGGGGAGACCCCTGCCACCACCCCGCCAGTCCGGACCCCGGGCAGCCCCCGTCACCACTGTCATCCTGACTCCTGTGTGCGCCGCTGAGCGCCAGCGATCCGCGAGATGATGAGGCCAGTGTGTCGCGGTGGAGCGCAGCGTTTGACCGTGAAGCTTGGCGACGCCACGGAGCCCAAGAGGAAGTTACTTCTGGCCACGTGAAATCAGATTTTGTATTGAGCCTCGTGCGTGGAATCCCATCTCGTTTTCTTACATGCAGGCCTCGACGAATGTGGTTTATTGGTGGTGGTGGTGGTGTTGTTGGCGGTGACGGTGGTGGCGTCTACTTCGAAGTCATTCGCATCCAGCCATCTCCTCCCACTCAGCTCCTCCGTCGCTATCTATCCCCTACAGCAGGGCTTCACAAACCACGGTGCCAACAACCTCCCCCCGCCCCCCCCCACCGCCCCCTCCCCCATCGCTTTGCGTTTCCCAATCGAATCCAGTCGCAATGGCACACGGTCGCACAAGTGCACAATGATTGGTGGACGCTCTCGGCGATGGGGAAGAATGAGAGGCGGAGTGTGGCTGGAGTTTGGGGAACGGCTGCTCTGTGACGGCACAGCCGTCGCCTTCGCACGCACACTCCCTCTCAACTTCAGCCACCTTAACGCAGGGGGCTCCCTGCACTCCAGGCCTCTCACCCCCCGCAGCACTCCTCATTCGCACGTCCGCCGGTCCTCTTTGTGCTCAACGCAAGTGGAAGTCCGTCGGAAGCGTCGCGCACACGGTGATTGAATGCCAAGCTATAAAACTAAACTGTTTTTTTTCATTTTACCAGGTAGGGCTCACTGAGCTCCATTGCTCTTTTTCAGAAGCGACCTGGCCACAAATGATAACTCAACGAAAGTGGCTTATCGTGTGGAAATTTATCGCAGCCAAATACTCTAAACGCATTTGAACCTCTTGGAGATCATTCTCTGGCCAAGTTTTGTTTTCGTTATTTATAGTTTTGTGTTTATGCGTGTTTATATATCGCATAAACTTGCGCAGTATTTAAATAAATGTTTCATTCTATCCTCCAGCCAAGACATTTTTTGGAATAATTTTTCATTCACGTGACTTTAATGTTGCGACACGACTGGGTTTCAAACGGTGTGCAAAATGGAAATACGCGGAAGGCAGGCCTTTTACGCGTCGTGCATCAAAGTACCGAGTTACACACAGAGGCCAACTATTGTGCATGAACACCAATTTTTTTTATGCGTAGATGCCAAGCTTCTTGCCACAGCAGCCAACTCCTTAGGCACAGAGGCCATCTTCGTTAAGCACCGAGCTATTCATGAACAATTCCCGGCTCCAAGCCCGATTCGCAGCACTACTGCACCGGGCCGTCTCAAATAATCGCACCTCCGATCAGCACGGCTGGCTACGTACAGTGCGAAAGAAGTTCAGCACACATCGCGGCGCTGCCACCGTCAATTCTCAGGAGAGCCTGAAAACATCCGTCAGTTCGCCCCCAGTGTAAACTGAACACGCTCCGACGTGCTGCCGTGCACACACCTCCACGCGGCCACGATGTTTTCCCTCGGAGTTTGTGAATCCGGGAATACCCCAACCCTGACCGGGGCCAGGGAGGTCTGCGGCTGGGTTCGGGTCTGGTTCAGGGTCAGGGTTTTTGGGTCAGGATCTCGGGGGGGGGGGCGGGTGGGGGGGAAGGGGCTTCCTGTCGTGTGAATCTCGCTCGGGCGAAGAGCGAACGGTGGGCACCTGTGAAACGCATTTTGGTCTTGCCCGCACCTCGTTTTGAAGGGGGTGAAGTCTTCGCCTGCCCCGTGTGTCGCGCGGGCTGGCGCGGTTGGGACGCCTGGGTCAGAGGGACACGTTATTTTGTTTGAAGCCGATACGGTTTTATTTATGCATGAAAACATCCGTCTTCGTCTATAGCACCAAGTGGATACAAGATTTAAAAGGGCAGTAGAGGCCACTCGAAACGGGATGTCATTTGGAAGTAACAAGTGACATTTTAACTTTTACATGACAATTATAAATACGACATATATATTATTTAAAAAATGATGGTAATAATTTAAAGAAAACAATCACTCATTTTAAAACGCGGGGGGGGGGGGAGGGGGGGCGAGGGTGATACATGAAGTAAAGAGTGATGTTGTGTTTGCACTCTCCACATATCAGACACGAGTCGCGCGTTGAGGTTTGTCAATCGGACGATGATGGGAGGAGTGGCTGGTTTTAGAGGAGTTCTTCGATATTTTAACGACAGTACTGTACTGTATATTTAAAGCATGGTTACCTCTTTTTGCAGATTATCACATGCTTTTTTTTCTGTCTTGCACAATGCGAACGCCGTCTCAATGCTCCCCCCATCCACCTTCCCAACGCCCCCCCCCCCTCACGTACGGCTAACGAAGGGCCGCTAACGAAGGGCCGCGTTCATTAAGGCAGGTTCACACTGGGCAGGGTGAGCCTAGGCTGTTTGGCTCGCCGGTGAACACTTTTGTTTCCCATTACCAAGCCATTGGGTAATATCTTTTTTGACATCGACCAATGCCCGTGGTACGAGTGGCATTACCAATACGTGTCCCCGTTGTCATCGGTAGCGTGTGACGCCTGCTGTGTAGTGCACGTTAAATGGACATCGGTGAAAAAAGAGCATTATAGCTAATCGGATTCCTCCAGTTATAAATATTCTGATTCTAAAACGCGTAGTTATCGTTTTGCAGTCGGAGGAGGAGATTTGCGCACCTACGTCACCGGTGCCATCTGTGGCACCGTTGTCACCTGTGGCACCTGTGTCAGTCGCAGATGCTACGTTTTGGCTGCGGTCTGCCCACAGCACTAATCCCAAAGTGGAAAATGCAGTAGAGCAACGGTGGTGTTAGCCCCACTTTAAATCAGTTTTTTTCCTGTTTCTTCCACCGTACATTTTTGTTATGAAAGGAATTGGCCAAACACACTAAGCAGGTAATCTCCTGATTATGACTTTTGGCATTCAGTGAGGCTTTCCTGGGTAAACACACTACATTTGTTATCATCACCATCTCATTGATCGGAAACAAATTGAAGGCACGACTTGGTATTCAGCAAGAATGAAGTGATGCCCTGATATTTTCTCGTATCATCTCAATTGGGTTTGCGCCGAACGCGACACGACAAACCGTGACGTTGAATCTCGCATTGCGGTCCAAGGAGACAGTGCTGTCTGCTCCGGGTTTAATTTCTCTATGCCCAATTTATTTATTTGTGATTTTACTCCGCACTGGGCAGCGGCTAGTTTACGTGCAGCTGAAGAGTGAATGTAAGGAAATACGACACACACACATTTTTTTTTAACACGACTTCTCTTGCAGCCCTGGCGTGCAGACTTGGGATTTATGGTAACAGACAGCACTGTGTCCTGTAGATTAGACACCGCGAGCCTCCACATATCCGGCCTCCGTACATTGGCTACAGTGAGAACCTGCCTTAAGGAGAGCCGTATGCGTGACCGCGTTCACATTATCATCGGGGTGGATTTCACAGCACGCTAAGATTGCTCCCATCTCACGTGTGTTTATGCCCCATGCATTACTATGATTATTATTATGATGATTATTACTACGTGATGAATCCATATCATTGAGCAGATTGTTTCAGATTTGACGGTGAATTTTATTCTTTTATTTAAAAAAAAAGCGTTGAATAAAAATGTTGGGGGAGAAAATGTAAAAAAAAACAATGGATACATTTGAAAACAAAAAATGTAAGCATGCCAGCTGCATGGTTGTGGTACAGAGAAAACAAAACAAGAATTAAAAAAAATGATTGCATTAATAAGCTTGTTGTGTGCATTGTGTGTATATAGACTATAATTGTAATTTGCATCACTATAGTTCCACAATTTAGAGACAATTGTGGTTTCACTGTAATTATTGAGTATGAGTGGGTTGTAAATCTTGCCATGTTTTCCAAAACATGTTATCAATGGGTACCTTTAAACGGATCACCCTGTATCATAATTTATATAATTTATACACGGTGATTATTTTCGCATCTCCGATTAGCACGGTTGCCTACGTACGGTGCGAAAAAAGTTTAAAATGCAAACATCAAAATATATACATCATAATAAAAACGCAAAATGAAATCCAGGACAACAAACATTTGGATCATGAGGGCTTCAGTTAAAAACGGGCATGAGGTTTATACAGTATCGAATTCCAGTTTAACATGAGCACGTGGCGAGATGTTAACTACCTCGCCTGGGATACAGGAGGTCCTGGGTTCGACCCTAACCCTCAGGCCTGTATTTTAGTAGTTTGCAGTGTCTATCTCCCCGTGGTCGTGTGGATTTTTCTCCGGGTCTTCCGGCTTTTCCCTCCACAACTTATAATCATGCGTGCATCGAGTTTCTGGCTGCTGTATCAATTTCCACACGATAATAAGCCACCTCGATGAGCTATCATTTGTGACAGCCAGGTCGCTTCTGAAAAAAAAGCTGTGCAGCTCAGTGGGCCATACCTGGTGGAAACTAAAAATAGTTTATAGATGAGTTTTGCTTTTTGTGGGGCGTTGCTGCGTCTTCAGGCATGTCCTGCACACACACAACGAGAAGTGAGGTAGCGTCTATCGCGCGCGACGCGTGAATCATCAGCAGGTGAGGAGGAGACCGGAGGAGGACGTTGCATTTTCAGTTTTCAGTTTCATTTATTTGGTGTAGCCCTGTGAGCCAATCGACTCTTGAATCGGGTGCAACCACAACAAACAAAAACATGAACAAGAAAACATCTTAAAGTGACAACGCGCAAACAGAAAAATCCAGGAAAAAACTGCAAAGTCTTCCAGAAAAATAGCACCGTACACCAACGCTGTGTGCAAAAATCCCAGTGGGTTGCAAGTCAAACAACAACAACAACAACCACAATACAACTTCGATTAAAGCCATCATTCTAACTCGGTACTACAACAAACAAACATGGCCAAACCAAAAAACTTTTCGAAATCACCAAAATAAAGCCATGAAAGCAATGTAACAGTGATCATAGGAACTGTGACCGAAATGTCACAATAAACAACATGTACCACCAGCAGAGAGAGAGAGAGAAAAAATTAACCCGTAAAAACAGTTTTTCACTATAAATCGTTTATATGCGTGGCGGCTAGAGTCCTCTCGCCTCTGGCTTGAGATGACTGCCACCTATGGGTCAGATGATTGCCTGCCACCATTAAGCAATTGGTAATTAAATATAAAAAAAAATTCCTAAAATGTTGAAAATTTTGGAAAAAAAAATTCACGAAAATAAATTGTCACGCACAACGAGTCTGTGTGCAAAATGTCAGCTCGATTGGATCACGGGAAGTGGGTTAAAAAACGACCGAAAGATTTGCACGGTCGTAAGCGTGCAAGCAAGCGCGCAAGTGAACTCAATATAAAGGATTTAAAAAGAGAGAGAAGCGTTGTGAGCTGACCGACCACCACGTGTCATTGCGGCGGGGTGAGTCGCCCTCACCTGCACCGGGGAGGTAACGGAGGGGTGGACTCACACGTGCAGGACGTCTCACGTCGCGGACTCGATCCGCTCGTGTGATATTTGGAAGAGAAAAAATAAACACCGCGGTGCCAGAACATGAAAGGACTTGCCGACAGGCAACGCACGAATGCACAGAGCGCCGTTTCATTTCCCCATAACCCTCATGTTTACAGTATATCGGTGTTTTACACAAGATTACATCACGGTCGTGTTAGGAGTTATGTTCTTACTATGCACAAAACCTTGATAGACTTTTGGGGATAGTGCTATTAGTGAGCACATTTCAAGGCCGGCACGGCACACGAGGGGATGAGGTGGCCAACAGCACCAGGCCCGGCCGCCTTTGTCTCCCCAGTGGCGATGTTTACACATCGCACAATTTGAGGCTAAGCCGACCTAGGGGAGGCCCAGCACCGGTTCAAACATTCGTAACTGATTGTTGGACGTGCAATGAACGGGGCTCGTGACGACGATGACGAGGTGCGCTCGTGGCGAGGGGGTTTCCATGTTTAGGTTTAAGAGAGGAAGTTATAAAATGTCTCGGGTGCTTTCCCGTTACTCAAGTCTTAGCTGACGCACACTGAAGGCAACACACAATGTAGGTAAGAGCCCCCCCCTCCCCAGTAAATGACAGAGGTGGGACAAAGTCATTGTTATGCAAGTCCAAGTCGAGTCGCAAGTCATCAAATTCATGACTCGAGTCTGACTCGAGTCCAAGTCACATGACTCGAGTCCACATCTCATAGGTGGGACAAAGTCATTGTTATGCAAGTCCAAGTCGAGTCTCAAGTCATCAAATTCATGACTCGAGTCTGACTCGAGTCCAAGTCACATGACTCGAGTCCACACCTCTGGTAAATGATGACACAACTATTGGCCCAGCGTTTCCTCCCACATGCCAACGTTGGGAATGTTTAACAGAGATGCCAAAGATTGGCTGTAACGAATGTGCTGATGATATCTAACACGGGCGAAGCCAGTGATAAGTTTCGTGCACGGTAAGCAACCTGCCCTGATTGACTGATGATCCCTGTCAAGCGTGAAACCAGGCCAGCAAAGGTAAGAAGAGCCGATCATTCTAAATGGTTCCAATGCCCCTTTTACCGGTCTCTATTTTCTGAGTCTCATTAACAAGGGTGGAGCCAATGAAACGCAGCGCTGATGATTTATCTGATGTTACAGGCAAATGTGTTATATCTGGGGGTGTTTTTTTGTTTACGAGCATATGCATTTAAAATTTGATCAATAAATATAACGCGTCATCGTGAATTAACAAAAACATGCTTAATACACGTGGCACCTTTCTGCCACAAATCTTGGCTGCAGTCACACGATTCGTCGCGTTATAAATTCCCGAATCGTAAAATGTTCAAGTCGTACACATCCACGTGATGGGTATTGATTGACAGTCTTAATTTTAGAACTTTCGTGACTGCAGGAATTATTATTTGGTTCTTTCGGTTAAGTCACGTCTAAAGATAAAATAATAAATAAAATTAAATAATAGAATACGACGTTTCGATTGCAACACAAGCAATCATCATCAGGTATAATGAAATAGCGACAGTTGCCACGGGAGGCAGTGGCGGCGGTGAACGCTGCAGCGATTAATCGATTCAAATCGATCGCTACGCTCACGGTTACAATAATAAAATCGTGCGTGTGTGTGCGCGTGTGTGATATCACACACGCGCACACACATTGTCAGTTAATACTCTTCATCCCCCTATGGGACATAAGGGCGCAATGATTTGCCATCCAGTATCTTCCTGTCCTTGGCAACATGCTTGAGTCTCGCTGCACCCAAGCTCGTCATTCACGGCGTTGTTTGCCAGCTGATCTCAGCTTCCCCTGGTTCCCTTTTGTCCGGTGATGTCCAATCTGTAGAGGGGGGGAGGAGGCAATTTTTGTTGGTGCTGTTTCCGATCCCTGGGTGCATTCTGAGAACGTGACCCGAGCCATCCCGAGTCGCCGTCTCTTGATGTCTTGTCGTGATATTCGGACAAACATCGTAGCCATACACACACACAAAAAACACTATAATTTGGCGATGCTGCGTTGAGCTATTAAAGCGGCCGCACGGTCAAGCAGCTTGTTTGGCCGCATAGAGTGGGGCTAAACGGGCTGGAAAAGAGATGGAGATGATGGTTGAGAGGGTGGGTGGGTGGCACGGGCTGGGAGAAGAGATGGCCTGATAGGTGAGTGGGTGGGTGAATGACATGGGCTGGGAGAAGAGATGGAGATGATGTTTGAGAGGGTGGGTGGGTGAGTGGTACGGGCTCTAGAAGAGACGGAGCTGATGTGGTACGGGAGGATGTGAAGCTGAGTGGACTTGCCGACGACTGTCGCCAGCGGTATCAAGATCGTCCTCTGTGGAGGAGGCTCGTGACGGACGCTGCTGCTGCTACTGAGCAGTTGGAGACAGTCGCCCTCCAGCAACAACGGAGGGCGGAGCGACGCTCACAACAACGAGCGGAGCGCCGGGCGTTAAACGCAGCAAGTTGGCACAACGGGAAGGGCACAGCTGGTGCGCATACACCGGTCATCTCAGTCGGTCAACCCATGGCACCTGCTGGGTCTGCCCCGAGACCTCCTGACGACCACTTCACGTGCTAGCCTCAAAGTGCACCTAGCCTGGCACGGGAGCCGTCACTTAGTGGCGAATGGCGGCGATTGGCGTTAGTAGTTGTGGGGGGGGAGGGGCTTGGAGCGGAAGTCAGTGAGCACAGAGGCGTGGCTTACAACGGAAGTTGAGGGGCGTAAATCTAGAGGCGGGGCTCCGTAACCCCGGAAACGGTGACGTCGCCCCGCCCCCTAAACCCTGGCCCCGCCTCTTGACCCCGTCAGCCCCCCCCTCTCCCACCCTCCCCCCGGCCCGAGAGGACGTGGAGGAGTCGGAGGCGACGGGGCCACAAGGCGAGCGAGCGAGGGAGCGAGGGAGGCAGCGAACGACGAAGACGACGGAGACGTTGAGAGAAGGAGAAGAAGGGGGAGGGGGGGAATCCCGTCCACAGCCCGCCGAGAACCTCCGCCGTCGCCCACGGGCCCGGGGCAGGAGACCGAACCGCCCGCGCGAGCCTCGCAGGACCCGGGGGGGCGTGAGGCAAGGGACGGCGGAGGCGAGGGCTGCTTGAGCCCGAGGCCTGCGGCCGAGAGCGCGGCTCCCTCGCTGCCGTGGGGCTGCTGCTGCTGCCCGTGTCGCCAGCGTTGTCTTGCTGGGTCTTGTGGGAGATCCGCAGTCCCCGATGTCTCCGTGTCCCATCCTGTAGCCTCCCCTTGTCGTCGTCGTCCCCCCCGCCGCGAGACCTCCCGAAGCGCCCCTCCGCTGCCCGGGCCGCGGGCCCCGCTGTCCGGCTGGTGCTGCTGCTGCTGCCGCAATGGGCATCCTCTTCTCAAAACTCTGGCGCCTCTTTAACAATGAAGGTACGTGGGGGATGGGCTGGGGTGGCAGCCCCAGTGATGCAGGCAGGCTCTCAAGGGTTTCGATGAGACACTGGAGCTGGGCTTAGCTGCTTACTTCAGCGAGACCGTGAGTGATAGTTATTTTATTCACTTCAGCGAGATACAATTTGGGTTATCTCCATCGGTTAGACACTTCTAGGACCATCTTCAGTGAGATACAATTTGGGTTATCTCCATCGGTTAGACACTACTATGCCCATCTTCAGTGAGATACAATTTGGGTTATCTTCATCGGTTACACACTACTCGGACCATCTTCGGTGAGATACAATTTGGGTTATCTCCATCGGTTAGACACAACTAGGACCATTTTCGGTGAGATACAATTTGGGTTATCTTCATCGGTTACACACTACTCGGACCATCTTCGGTGAGATACAATTTGGGTTATCTCCATCGGTTAGACACAACTAGGACCATCTTCGGTGAGATACAATTTGGGTTATCTCCATCGGTTAGACACAACTAGGACCATCTTCGGTGAGATACAATTTGAGTTATCTCCATCGGTTAGACACAACTAGGACCATCTTCAGTGAGATACAATTTGGTTTATCTCCATCGGTTAGACACTACTCGGACCATCTTCACTGAGATACAATTTGGGTTATCTTCATCGGTTACACACTACTAGGACCATCTTCAGTGAGATACAATTTGGGTAATCTTCTTACTTCACCGAGACACGAGTAATGTTATATTTTTAGTGACATTGAACCTTTTTACTTAAGTGAGACAACGCGGGTGATTGTCATCTCATTACTTAAGTGAGACACGGAAATGAGCCGGTGTAGCTTCTTACTCAAATTTAATGTTTCATTAGGAAATCGGTGGACCCACTCGTGGTGGCTATGTTCATGATACCAAGAGCACAGAGCGAGATGGGGCAGAGAGGCGACGCTCGGTTATGGATGAGCCGCTGCTTTGCGCGCAAAACGCATCAACCGGCGACGCGGTTAGCGCCGTGGGGTTAAAGGTTAGGGTTCGTTTCGGGATAAAGAAGCGACGTTTTTGTCCGTACGGGAAGGATAAACCGGCTTAAGACTGGCTGAGTGGCCAACGCATGCCTAAGCGAAATCTATAATCCCCCGCCCTGTGTTTAATGAGAATCTGACCCCGCAGAGAAAGCCACCCAATCCACCTATTCCCCACCGAGGTATACGGTAGAATTAATTATCGGTGCCGTTTTCTTTTGCATTCCACCAAAGACACCGATGGTACAACAAATGTCGACGTTGTTGCGCGAGCCGTTTCCAGGGTGACAAACGCGTTCCGGACACGTAACACAAACGCGTTTAAAGCGATGTTTAAAAAAAACACGAAGCTTAACTAAATATATTCCTACAAACAGACAGAGCGAGTGGTTGATACCGGTTCGCTTTTTTGTTGTTTTCGTTAATTGGTTTTCTTTGTGGGGTGTTTATTTTGTTAATGTCGCCTGGATCGACGAATTCCTAAATTTTATTGTTACCGTGCCAAGCCTGAGAACTTTAATGGGATTACATTTCTCAGAGCTTGTCTTCCGTGTGTGTGTTTGCACGCACACATTGCACACACCTCCCATATGACGCCAGTCTGGCCCGTCACAATTTGTCAGTTATAGTCAATGGGTGGTGGCACGTGAGTGACAGAGTGAGTGAGTGACTTTTCCGGTAATTTCACCCTCACTTGAGTCAAGAGACTCAGTGGGGGGAGGGGGGGTTAGTGACACTACTCCTTCCGTGATTGGCTGGGTGTGAGTCCTTTTTTTAAATGAAATATTCAGATTCTGAGTTGCAAGGTGGCCTTCTCAGCGCCGCCGGTCGTTGTTACGAACGCCACTGCCGCGTTACTCTGCTGGTCACACCGGAGGAAACGAGCTGTTAACTACCTCGCCTTGTATACAGGAGGTCGTGGGTTTGCATCCCTTCCCCCCCGTGGTCGTGTGGATTTTTCTCTGGGTCCTCCGGATTTTCCCTTCACATTTTGGAACGTGGGTTTAGAGGCTGCTATACATTTCCACACGATACTGTAAGCCATTTCGTTGGGATATCATTTGTGATAGCCAGGTCACTGCTGAAAAATATCTATCTAGCTCAGTGGGCCTTACCTGTTGAAATATTTGTTTTTTGAATAGACCCTTGTCCACCGTGATGAGTCACCATGCTTAAACACGACCCATCATCAGCAGAGCGACCTTGATCTGCCAGTTTGCGTGTGGTGTTTTTACCAATCGTTATACATTATTACCAGATCTCATCATATTCATCAGATCTCGGAAGCTAACCAGGCTTCAGCCCGAATAGTGCTTGGATGCAGGCAGCTATGAATTACAGGCGTTATAGGGCTCTAGTGCAGGAAACAAACTCCATTGGTGTTATCGTACTCCATGATCCAACATCTATGCTCCATACCTTTATTAACCCTCACTGACCAGCGTGGTGAAGTATGGTAAAATGGCATAACCGATCGGCATGGCTTGTGGGGGGCCCTCAAAGCATCCAATTCCATCCCTGTCGCAACACACCGAGAAAGCAGTGTGTGTGATAAATCAGGGAAAATTCTGAAATAAATTGGGAGCAGAGACCGGGTCAGGGGAAGGATACAGAAAAGGAAATCGTTATTGATAATTATGGTTAATTTAAGGGTGCCTCTTTGCCTTCCTTGGTCATCAGGCACTGTGTTCTTGCCGAGTCATTTTCTTTTATACGATTCATCTTTCCGCGCCTAAAAACCGAGTTCGCTCTCCACACTGGAGATGGTCATCGTGCTCACTGCTGGGCCAGGTCACACGCAGAGAAGTAAAACAGGTTCGATTCACTGTTTGAGGATAGTTTATTTTCCTTCGCCATGCAGGCCTAGTCTGCTGCACAGTGCACATTACAGACCCTCTGACAATTGTAAGCAGGAGCATCTTGTTTTGTGTCTGGCTCACATCCGAAAATAATAGTGACTAAAAAAAGAATGTGATGCATTTGTTAGTTAGAATGTTTTTTGTTGTTGTCAACTTAATTTAAAGTTTTTGAGGCACCATACCGTAAAGTGCAATCATACTCTTAAGTCAGTCTTACCTGAAGAAGGGACATTGACTGAATTGCTAATGGACTATTTATGTGCCTCTTATAAGGCAGCGTTAAAATGACACTCACGGTGGAGTTCTGTACCACTGTATAGATTCGACAAGTGGAAACCGACAAAGAATATTGATTGAAAGCTGATAAGTGTACTCTAAAACAAGGAGAATTGTGTGCTCAGAATGAGGCTGAGAAACCAAAATAGGAATATATGGATCATGGAACATAAATCGAAGATAAATTGACAAAAGTGAGTGGTGGGCTTAGGTAGGACAACGCTACAAGTAACGATGGTGGATGGACGAGACTAGTGATGGAATGGCAGCCCAAAGAGGAGAACACACCCAACAAGGAGATGGAGCGATGATTTGAGTTCAGGTCACAGAGCGAGATGGATTGTATCACAGGACTGTGAGTGATGTCATGGGCAGGCCTTATCCAGTAGTGTTTAGACTTTGGTTCATGATGATGAGTTTACCAAGTGTTCCTTGATAAAGACAAATACATGCATTACGTAAATCATCTCTCACCTGGTTAAATAATACACACTGACTTAGACTGGGGATGGTATGAATAGCCAGTACTCTGTTCACTTGTCATCATTCTGGGTCAAGTTAAGGTTCGATAATCGTTGCTCTTTTTGATATAGAAGTAAATGTAATGAGAATAGGGTTTCCCCTTTTTCCTGGCAACAAAACAGGTGTTAAGATGTTAAAACACCAAACTGAAACCTTTTATGTACAAGGAATCGTGTCTGCATTAACCACAATACTTGTGGTCAGAATGCAAACAAAAACATACTCTGAAAATATATGTAAATGTAGTGTCTGCAGAGTCCGTGTGAACCACTTACTACGTGTTCAAATTAAAATACATAGATAATCGCTTCATACCTTCACAATTCGTTGGAAGTTTTGTGAACTTAATTTATATTAATCGATGCATCGTTTACATAGCTCTTGGTCAATCATTGTTCTGGATTGAGAAGTAATACGATGCACGTGGTTGATTGTCATGTATGAAGATGCATAGTGCACCCCTGTGCGCCTTACAAAACAAAGAAACCAAATGCAATTAGATATATTCGTGTGTCTGACAAAGTGAGTCAGATTCTTTGTTTGTGTGATTGGAATCAGTTTTTTTTCGCACCCCACTATGATCACAGAGACCCAGGCTTGTTTTCTGGCCATGCACACCAGCACCCATTGGTATCTGAACTTGGTCTGGGCCTTGCTTTGGTTGACTCGGCATGAAATGATAATTTTGTGCTGTGGTCAACATCAGCACCAGCACCATTAACAGAAGACGGTTGGACACATAGTCATCCACACCACCCTATGGTGTGCTGTCCCGGCCTTAATATACGCTCACGAGCAGCACTCGGCCATATGGTCTCTCCAGACTAAAAGGGAAACCTTTGTGCATTTGGAAAGAGAGGTTGTTTTGTGAATTCCAGCCATCTGTGCGTTGCTGACGGGTGCAGGTCACTTTTTTTTCCAGTGCTGGTCTAGGACCCATGAAAATTGAGCCCACGCAAATATTGCCCAACACACACAGCCTTTGCTGTGGCCAATGGAAAACACCAACTGCCCCCAGCAGGCAAAATACAAATGTACATGTGTACAGCACTTAGCAGTTTGTCCAGCCAGTGACCGGAGTACATTACGCACTCACAAGTGCTGATTGCGCTGCGGTAACGAGATGCTAACTACCTTTCCTGACATACAGGAGGTCGTGGGTTTGATCCTGACCCTGATGATGCCTGTATATTTGGAGTTTGCATGTTCTCCCCGTGGTCATGTGGATTTTTATCCGGGTCCTCCAGTTTTTCCCTCCACATTTAGAATCAACATATGTTTTACAGTATTTGGCTGTTATAAGTTTCCACATGATAAGCCACTTCCTTGGGTTATCATTTGTGGCCAAGTCTCTTCTGAAAAAGAGCTATACAGCTCAGTGGGCTTTAGCTGGTAAAACTAAAAAAAAATAGTTTCTCTCGTTAGCTCAGTGCAATACTGACTGTGAATAATTAGTCAGCATGTAAGAACAGTGCATTGTTTAAAATAATGTAATATACTTTGTATGTGCATTGAAAATCAACTATTTAAGGCTCACTTCGATTGTATGCAAATCATATCTCCGTGTTATATTTTGACTAATGGGGGAAGAACAATTGTGCAATTTTGACAAAGAAAAGCACAATCATTAAAAAAATGTTTTCACAAAGAGCAAAAAAAGAATCCGTTGATGTGGAATCGTGGCCCTAGATCGCAATATTTGATCGAATCGTTACCCGGATAATCATGAAGGAAGTAATGAATCATCCACTCCATCATCCACTCCATCATTCAGGGTCATGATTCAAATTAGGAATTGATTTTAATGTTTATTACTCTTGGGGTGTAGTATACAGTTTATAATGGTCCGATTCTGCAGATTCTATAAAAGTGGTTTGGGGAATTTTTGTTTAAATACGCACCGAATATTATTGAATCTTATTCACACGATTTTGTTATGTATACTGTAAGCCTGAGAATCAGTTTCAATCGATAAATCGACGATTTCTTACATCCCCGTGGATAGAGCAAAACAACCCCCCACACACCAGCACGCAACTTGCTTAAGAGGAGCATTAAATATACGTACAGCACTTAGGGGACATTTTCCATTCAGAGTCGGCGGCTGCCATATAAATCGTGCAGGATGGGTTGAACATCCTAGCCTTGAGATTGTAAATGACGGCACAGCATGGGGCCGTGATGCTCTTGGGTACGTGGAGTTTTTGAGCATCACTTTAGAATTTTGGCGGAGCGTATGTCTTAAAGGGCAACAGTGGGGAACATATTTTAGTGTAAATGCTTGCGTACGGTTGGGCATTTTTCTTGAGACCGTAGCGTAGTGTTGCTCCTTCCCCTTGGGCTATGTGAGCGTCACACATCTGGCAAATGTAAGAAGCGCTCGCCCTGTGAGTGTTTGTAAAGACGTGACAAACCCTTTGCCCATCGCGAGGGTTACGTTCTTGTACATAGCTGCAATCGGCAAATCCGCGAACCGCAAACTCAAAAGGAAAATGACAATCTAGATTTGAAGTTTCATGACTGCAGGGATCCATACTCTTTGGTTCTTTCGGTAAAGTCACGTAGGTATAAAATAAATTAAATCACGACGTTTCGGGCGCAACACAAGCGTCCGTCATCAGGTAGGACAACCAACAGCAAGAAACAATTGCTGAAGTGGGCAAAAGGGCTGCTGGAAAATGACTAAACAAGAGGTTTGGTTCATGCTTTGTCATACGACACATTTTATTTGACCCTACATCAACCCAAATTATTTCACCGCACCGTACGTAGTCAACTGCTAATCGTACCGTACAAATATAACTTGTTCAGTAAATGTATAGAAATTTTTTGACACTGTACAGTACTGTAAACTACGGGAAGTAAAATATTGCGGCTGAATCTCACTGCCTCACTGGAGGCTGGGAACACGTCACCTGGGACAAGATGTGTTCTTCCGCTGCAGCATCATCGCGAGCAGTGCTGTTACGATGCATACAGGAATCTCGCGGTCAACCGCGAATTGGTCGAGCCACATGACTGCGATCGGCGAATTATACCTCGATACATTTGGCGCAAAACCAACGATAGCTAAACCCGCGAGAGGGAAGGGTTTGCTGTGCTCTGAACCCATAGAGGATATCAGGACCCTCACTAACAGGTATCCTTCCCCAGACTGACACATGCAAGTCAGCAAAAGTCTTAAAAATAGAACACACGCTGTAAACGGAGGCTGAAAGACACCTGAGAGACGCATATCTTGGAAGATAAGCCAGTTGTCTCAAGCTGATCAAAGTCTCACTTGCTAACTTTTTTGTATGTTTAACATAACAGAACACTATTAATTCTAGTCTGCTGATACATTCTTGAAGCCATAGCACTTTATTTTAATCTTTGTACCCATGCATTGCTACAGTTACATTCTTCAGTGCATTCCACCAGAAAATGTTGCATTTTTTTGTGGTTAAATGTTGACACCTGGCACCTGTGCTTATGGATGCTGCCGTGGTGCAATGGTCGGTTAGCACCTTTGACTTGCGATCGTCATCCTTCCTACAACACTTCCGACTAGCACGGTTGGCTACGTACGGTGCGAAAGAAGTTCAGCTCACATATACGTCGTATGACTCGAACAGTTGGACCAACTGTGGGAGTCTCTTAAACCTCCTTTCCCCTTTGTCTCCGTCATCTCTGTCCACCCAGGAGTATAAATTGCTACACCACAGTTAGTTGATAGGCGGGTCCACATGTGGGGTGGGTAAAGTGTATGTACTTTACATCTATCACCTTGACCGCCTATGCTTGATGGAAGATTCATCCTGGACAAAATTAATGTGTCATGTACACACACGAGTTGTGTCCTGGGCTTCCTGATGTGAGTTTTACGCTTTGTTAATTGGAACAAAGACGTTAAATTTATGACCTGGGGCACCATTCAAGCATCATCGTGACCTCATTCCATTTTACTATGGCGATAATTATAGTCTTAAACACTTTAAAGCCTTTCTTTCTCGTTGATGAAACATTATACTCCAGTTATAGTCCCCGGGGCACCCAGCGTAGGTGCGGATCTACAAGATAAGATATATTTGCCTTTCTTAAGTTCTGTCTCCCTTTAATCGGGCAAAGGATTGAGGACTCTATGCAATTGGTTTACGAAGAGAGGGCCAAAGTGCTCTACAAATGAGCACTTTGGCCGTGCGTTACTGCAAGTCTTCACCCCTGTGTGCACGTGTGTGTGTTCGTGCTGCTGGTGGTAGTGTAGCGGTTAGCGTGTTGTGCTACGAACCCGACGTCCCGAGTTCAATTCCCGCTCACAATAAGCATCGTTGATTAATATCTGAACCAGTCCTGGGCCTCCCCGAGGGCAACTCAGCCTCAAAATGAGTACCTGGTGCAGTGTGTAAAACATCACCACTGGGGTGACAAAAGCGGCCGGGCGTGGTGCTGGCCACCCACCGCCTTGTGTGCCATGCCGGCCTCCATAGGTGCTCGCTAACGGCACTTGCCCCAAAATTTTTGCTCGGGCTATAGGGGGAATCTCTATCTTTGTCGTGCGTTTGTCCCCACTCCATACAGCACAGGAGCCCCATGACCTCCCCCGGGAGCATCTTTCCTGTTTTAAAATTCCCAGTTTAAAGTCGCTGCCTGGCACGTTCACGCAGGGCCCCGAGGGACGAGGCATTAATCGATCTAACTTGAGCTAGAGCTCTGCGTTAAATGCGTACCTGAAATGTTGACATCCTAAAAACAGTTTTTTCGCTTGACCCGTTTTTCCAGACTTGCAAAAATAAATACGGTGTGAAAATTAAGTACGCATGGAATAAAATGTAAACAATTTAAGTAACTCATATTCTTAGGTTTTTATCGGTAAAGTCACGTAGGTACCGAAAAAAACCTAAGAATATGAATCCTTGCAGTCACGAAAGCTTCAAATCTAGAATTCAAGTAACGTTTGATAGGCATAATGAATATTAATCTTGACCAAATTAATTTGTTATATTTGTAAAGTGTTACAGGAAACACATATCAGTGGCAGATTTCATGCGCGCGCGTGTGTGTCGCGATAAATGTGTCGCAAATGGCCACGTATTGTGGCTTTGCTGTCAGTAGGCGCACGAGGAACGGAAACGCACATTTTTGCTTGGTGCTGTAATGATAATATCGTGAATTTTGGCATAATTGCCGGGGATGGTGGGGGTTGCCAGGCGGATGTTAACGGGGAACGTCAATGTAAAACATACCATTGCGCTGGACCCAGCCTTGCTCCTGATTTTAACGCTGCACGGGTCCTGCGTGGCCATAAGTGGCCCGGCTCTGGCCACACCACTTTCCCGAATGTCGGACAGCGCGGTCAACTCATATATTTAGAACTGCTTTTTGTGTCGAGTTTGTTGTCCTTCCCGCGCACCTCCGATTCGCATGGTTGGCTACGCACGGTGCGAAAGAAGTTCAACATACGTACATACATACGGTGCGGTGACTGCACTTCCACGCAAGAACGCCTTACCTTTACCCCCCCGCCCTGCTGACCTTTGCACCACTCGCTGGATATGCTCACGCGGCATATCGGGCAACGATGTTCGTCACGTGGCTGCCTAAGCTGTTGTGGTCGGCGTGTTTCACTTTGAATGCAATTGTGCGGGTGTGTCCCCTCGCGTCCTATGAATTTCATGGGAGGGGATAGGCTAAAGCAACTTTGAAGGCAAATATAAAATGGCAACAGATTGTTCTAGGCGTAATGAGGAGAAGGGGGCCGTGATAGGTGGTGGGACCTGTGTAGTGGTCGGGTGGAGGAGGGGCAGGTTGCCGAGCAAGGCAGGCATTTTGGGGAAGCATCGAAGTGGAAGACTGTTAAGCCACCTGTCGGGATACTTGCGAGAGCAGAACTGGAAGGTCTGGTGTTGACATTACAACAACTCCAAGGTGAGCAGAAGGATGAGGGGCCGCGGTGTGGCGCAGTGGCAGCGCTTGGGCATCAAAAGAGCACTTCCTGAAAATAGTGGGCCTGCCTCAACGTGTAGCATCTGCTCACCAGAAACTAGGACGTTTAACAAGAACGTTCGTACCCCTTAAGAGGCCACAGTTGAAAACAAATAACACAAGCTTTGCATTTGTTTAAACTTGCCAACATTTAACAGGAATTCTTATTCATAATAAGAGAACCACGTGTTCCCAGAGTTTCCAAATTACACGTTTCACAGTCAAACTTTACCTCTTGGCCTCAAGAGGTGTTTTTTTGAACAAAATTAGTTCAATTACAACCTTGTAAAATACTGTCCATGTCATTGTACTTTCATGGGTGCTGTCTTGGCACCTCTGCTGAAGTGGGCAAAAGGGCTGCCGTGCTATAGCCTCTTGTCACGGCAGCCCTTTGGCCCACTTCAGTAATCGTTTCTTGCTGTGGTTGCCCACCTGATGACGGACGCTTGTGTTGCGCCCGAAACGCCGTGATTTAATTTTTTTTTATTTTATACATATGTTGTAGCGCAATTCACGACTCCGAGGCAGGTTGTTGTTAGGGGCTCACACCTCGTTCATTAAGGGCTTAAGCCAAGTTTATTAAGGGCTTACGCCGAACCAAAACCCCCCCTAGCCGATAACTCCCCAGGGGACCGGGTCCTGGGATCCCTACACCCCGGCTGTCCTCCCTGCCCCGGGCCGGGACTAGCCCCAACCTCGGCCGGTCGGGCGGAGTAGCCTCCCCTAGCCTCGTGTGAGGATCAACTAGCCGAGTCCCCACTCCTACACCCCCGACGAACCCCGGTTACATCCCGGGTCCCCCTTTAAATACCCCCCTGGGGGCATGACGTCACCGTCCCCCACGGCCCGCCTGACGTCACGTACCGCGACGCCACTCTCTCAGAGGGCGAGCGTGACGTGATATCACCCACTACTACACCTCTACATTTACGTGACTTTACCAAAAGAATCAAACTGGGTTCTCTGGCAAGTGTGGTGAGTTGGTGGTTCAGCCCCGTCACCAATTATTATTTAGTCATCGTATGTATAAGTAAATTTGTTCAAATTGGTTCTTCAATTAACTTGGCTAAATTCCAGCCCTTGAGTATTAAAAGTATCAGTGTAGCTATCACGTGACAAACATTACTCTGTGTGCACCAGAGGTCATTTGAAGGGATCTCAGAAGTAGTTTTGCGATTTCCAAGTGAACAAAATTATCCTGCCGATAACAGGGGTCACATTGATTATTATGACAGCAGCCGTTAAGATGGCGATGTTGGTAGTCATGGTAATTGTGTTGGTGATGGCTGAGACCATGCTGATGGTATTGGTGATGCTCATGACAATGATGTTGGCTGTCATGATGACGATGGCGATAGTCATGATGACCCCCCCCCCACTCTCCCCAGAAGAGAGAGAGGGAAAAAGAAAGAGGTGACGGAGCGTAAAATCCTCCCATTCAGTACTTTGTCACGTGGTCCGAATCACTGTCCAAATATTATTCTTTCCCTTCCAGTTCCGTCGAGTTGCTATTATGAAAAACAAGCAAACCCATGGTCAGAAGCTCTGACCCAGTGATTAGTTGTGCAATGCTCTGTAATCTTGATTTGAAACGTTCGTGACTGCAGGAATCCATATTCTTTGGTTCTTTCGGTAAAGTCACGTCGGTAAAAATAAAATAGAAAATTATTTCATTGTTTTTTAAAATAAAATGTTATTTTATTTTATACCTACGTGACTTTACCGAAAGAACCAAAGAGTATAATGTTCTGTAAGTAAATACATCATTGTGCTTTGTTCGTGAGTCGTCAATCAGTGCTTCTATTAATATGCGGGATGCCCCGAAAGAATTGCTTCTTATATTTTAAATATCGGTAAGTCCTGATTCGCCGAGCGATGGAGGCTCTCGCACGCCTGTAATCCAGCACCGGAGGCAGCAAAGTGTTGGTGGATCGCGCGTAAATGTTGTGAAACTCCCTTACCCATAGGTGTCGAAGTGCCATAATCCTGACTCACCAGGAGAATGCAGTGCCGCAAAAATGTCGACTCAACCTGTTCTGTCTGTATGGCATCGAGCGTTTCCCTCTCGCACACACGTCGGCTTCCTCCCACGTGTAAACGCTCGTTAAATGGCCCGAAAAAAAATTTGCTTTGCCACTGGCTATTGCTCGGATGCCTTCCTGCTCGTATTTTTTTGGTTCCTCGCGCCTCCGAGTTATTCTCTGTCTCTCTTCGAGGGTGAGTGAAGACTGTACGCATGACAACTTAAAATATTTTTTATGAGCATACTGATGTGTTTTTTTACAGTGTCGATGTTTCCCCACAAACTTGCTCCGGCATCGGACAATAATTTCCCTGCATTCCATTGCTCTCAAATAATTGATCGACGTGATCTAACCACTCGCGTCCTCGACAGCAGTGTGTCATGTCTGGGCTGTACGGCAGATGAGCCGACACACGCCACCTGAAATGTGCAGTGGCCTCAAGTTGCTCTATTCCCACACTCGTCCGTTGACTTGTATTGTCATGTGAGAAAAGTCCCACATTTTGTTCCCATCGGCACGTAAAGAATGTAATTGTTAAATGTAGTTGCCATTTCGTTTGCGGTGTCTAATTCATTATAAAATAAGTGGCCAGGTGGGTGCGGCGGTTGGCCATGCGTGGCTCGCAATCCGAAGGTCGCCAATCTACCCCCTCCCTTCCCATCAAGTGCCGACTCTGCACTCTTAACAAAACAAACCATCCCCGCCGTTTGTGGACAGCATCGGGCACACGGGGGTCGCGTTCAGACGCTACGTGAATTGCACATTGCCAGTTGTATTGTTACGGCGATGACAACAGCGCTCCAGATGACGGTGTTGGTACCGGCCGAAGCTCCGCCTGCCATTCTGCACCATCGCAGCACGGGGGGGTTTCGTGGTCGCTAATGGTCAAGTTACGCTCGCGGCCACACCTCGTGGATAATTAATGAGCACAACCTGCACCCTCGCTCTGTACCGCACAGCCCCAGAGCCCTTTTATCCACCCGCTACCCAAGCCCACAGTGCCGTGCACTGCAAATCCTGTTAGGGGCCCCGTGGTTCGGTGTCATCGGTGCTCATTTATTTATCGTGCCGCGCTTGTCCCGGTGGTGCGAATGGTGCCCCCCCCCCCACTGTGCCGGGTTCACCGGTTTAAGTATATTCCTTGACACCTGGATTTTATAGTGCAGTGCACAGCCAGAGCTGTCCACCGGGTGACTGACGGGCGTTCCGAATAACTCGTCTGTGTGTGTGCACGCACGCGCTTAGCACAGCGTAAAATAAACACAGATCTCACACATCACGTGGGCTCAAGGTGCACATAGCTTGGCACAAGCACCGTGGTGACTTCACCGCCACTTAGTGGCAAACCGGCGGTTATTGTGGCACAGTGTAAAGAGATTTCTTGGGGATGTTTGCGAGGTTAATCCGTAGTGTCAGAGTCTTAACGACTCACCCCTGGCAACGGGACGAAGTCTCACGATTCAGTGTGGCGATTAAATTTGATAATTGATTCGTTTATGAACATTGTGGTGGATATAGTGACAGCTCGTGATTGTAGAGCTCGTGTCAATTACTTACAAACTATATGAAGGGGAAAACACCAGTTCTTACAGGCGTGTGTTTTGATGCATGTGTTGTGAGCTTCAAATGGATTTTAATGGATGATTCCAAGCATCATCGTATCTCTGATGGTATCAACAATGGAGGCATAGTCGTATCCTATGAATTACTCGGTAAGTCATTGTTGATATATTACATCAACAATAGCTTTTATGTAATCATTAATGTTATTCATTTCAGTTCCAGCACATTTTCTCTTGTACTTTCAACTCTTGTGTCTGCAGTGCTGTTGACAGCCCCTGAAATTGTATTCTTGCTCCGTAGACCATAAAAGCGGAGAGATTCATGATAGCACAATTTCTCTTTTTTTTTTCAAGAACAAAAAAAAGATTTCCAAAGTATGTAAATAAAAATGGTGCAGCCCTATCCAAAAACTAACATCGGTGTTATATTTCATTCCACGTGTGCGTTTCACCTGTTCACAATCGTTCATGTCTTTTGGGTGGACGCGAGTTCGTCGCTCGTCCACTAACGCTGCCCGTTGGTTGTTGTGTTTTTTTTCAGAGCACAAGGTTATCGTGGTGGGGTTGGACAATGCCGGGAAGACGACGATACTCTATCAGTTGTGAGTACTGCGAGCCCGCCTGCAACAAGCCCAGAGTCGCCGCACACAAAACACAAAACGATATCCTCCAACCTCCCCCCCCCCCCCACTTTAAAATAAAATAGTTTTGTTTCTTCTCACAATTTCATCCCGATTGCGCTGTCGGCATCTTGCCGTGGGGTGACGGATCAAGTCGATCTCTTGCACAGCAGTGCAACCATTCATGTTAGAACACATTCGTTGAAGGTAGATATCATGATATTTAATTCTCTCTCTCTGCCTCTTTTCATCCCTGGTCTTTTCATCATCTTTCTCTTTCCCCATCTGTTTGACTGTTGTTCTTCCACTGCATCCACGATCATGTTTTTACTCCCTGACTACGTCCGTGTCTCTGCCCTGCCATTGCAGCCTGATGAACGAGGTGGTGCACACCTCCCCGACGATCGGCAGCAACGTGGAAGAGATCGTGGTGAAGAACACGCACTTCATCATGTGGGATATCGGAGGGCAGGAGTCCCTTCGCACCTCCTGGAACACATACTACACCAACACCGAGGTGCGGCACCCTGCCTCCCAGCCCGTGTGTCTCTACCCAACCCCGACTCTCTCACCCATGACTCCCCCACCTCGTTTTTATCGGCATTGACTTTGCCCATTTCTTACACTCGTTCTCTCCTGCCAACCCATGATCGCGAACGGTTGATTACATTCCGTTAAAATGAGCGCCAAGATGCTGTTATGCCACCGAGCAGCGTGTGACTGGAGAAGTGTTGTATGTTGTGCAGTCGTAGGCATGTGCATGTCGATACATTGTCAACGTCATAGCTCACCATTCAGTTCTGTTTTTTGTCTCGTTTCTGCTGCCTTGTTTGTATTGTCCGTCTCGTTTGTTTCCACTTCCTTTGTTCCATTAGCCTGACGGTTAATAATGGATTTGTACACACAAAATTCCATTCCTTCATACTGATCGAAATAATAACTTTTAATTGATTCATTCAACCTTCCCATGCTTACCGAGCAAGTCGTGGTGAATGTTGAGACGCTTAGTGGCCGTTGGGTTTACACGAACGAATCGAATATAATCTATTCTTATATGCACCATTCCACACATTTATCATGTGTCTAAACATACTTTTTTAAAATGACTCGTTACATTCATACATTCCCCAATGCTTCTATTCATCGTGTTGTGTCGTATCATTGACAACGGTTGGGCGTAGCGTATTGGGGTGTTCATACTGCACCTCCGATTTTGCACGGTTGGCTACGTACGGTGCGAAAGAAGTTCTACATACAGTACAGTTTAACACGTAGGCTTTCGCGACCAGTATTATTCATAATTAAGGCTTTTGGGTTAGATCTCGTAAGTATAAATGTGCCGCAACCCTCCACCACCCGACACGGCCAATCAGTAAAAAAATTCACGTTAACAAAACGCCAATGAGTTACTTCTTCAGCCCACCGCTGTGTTTGAAGAGTGAATCCACAACATTTAGAATTTGAGTTGTACGACGTTTCACTAGTAATTACATCCAGCATCTTCGGGCGATTTGCCAGAATAGTGAAGCCATCCATCTGCTTCCGGTTTTAAATCGTGCAGGACGACGTCATCATTATGAATACAATACAGTTCCCCGTCGTGCTGATTGGGGGAGCGCGGTTCCCGCGTTGGACACAAAGCAAAGCGCGGTGTGCGCATATATAATATACCACCTTTCACGAGATCTACCAGCATGCGTTCCACCGGAGGAATTTAAGCCCTCATGTTAACCTGACTCCCGTCCCATGCACCATTACGCAGCCTGATGATGATTGCTTGTGTTGCAATCGAAACGTCGCTATTATTTTAATTTATTATTTTATTTTAAGACGTGACTTAACCGAAAGAACCAAAGAATAATTCCTGCAGTCACGAAAGCTCCAAAATTAAGATTCATTACCCAGATGTTGACTTAAAGCACATGCCCCACACTTTACCCTGACCCCCGTATATTTTTCTCCGGGTTTTTTTCCCCTTCCACATTTATAAATATGCATTGAGATTATTCGGATTATTTTGAAGCTATACATTTCCACGTGATGATACGCCACTTTTGTTGAGCTATCATTTGTGGCCAGGTCGCTTCTGAAAGATAAGTTAATACCTCGGTGGGCTTTACCTTGTAAGATAAAATATAGTTTAGTTGTATTTATATAATTTTAAGTGCTTTGTTTCCCTTGCCGATACTTTGCTGCCGTGTTTTTGTATTTGTTTGCTGTTTTAACGTTCTGACCCGCCCCTACTGGAGATTTGCGAGAAAGACCTTCATAGCTCATCGGATTCCTCCAGTGTAAATAAATAAATATTCTGATTCATCTTGCTTGCCTCGGAGAGCCTCGCTGAGTCTCATGACTCTTGTCAGGAGGGCCCTGCCAAGTTTTCGCAGTCCAGGAGCGATGATTACAGATTAGCAACGGTACACCCTCTCCCTTCCTGCTGCGAATTCCAATTGAGTAATTTTTAGGTATTTTGTTTCAGCATTTGGGGTGTTTGCCCAAATACCTGTTCCATTGTGTGTGTGTTTTCTTCTTAGCTAAAACGGAAAACCCAGCGGAAACCAATACAGAACAGGGGGAGAAATATAAACTCCTGAGTCAGGGATCGAACCCAGGCCCCTGCTTTCTACTTATCCCTGACCTTGCCCCTCAACCAAAACCCTTGACCTCTCTAATAGGCGTGCGATGTTTCCCCTCCCCGGCAATTCAACGATTGGTCACAGTTCGGCGTCACGGTTTGATTCATGGACCAATCGTTTCTTTGTCATTGTGGTTTGTGTGGAATCTCCCTAGTGCCTGTCGGGTATCCATGACCCCACTGTTTCCATGAACCTATCTGAAATGTAAATATTTAAAGAATCATTGATGCTTACGTGACTGATTTTACATACACATGTCATGAACAAAATAATTATGAATGTAATAATGCAGAAACGTTATGTATGTTGAACTTCTTTCACACCGCACGTAACCAACCGTGCTAATCGGAGGTGCGGGGCAGTGAACTTGTGCGGTAACTCATCGATCGTGATCGGTTAATTGGTAGATCGTTACCATGCCCACTCTTGGATGCCTCCACCTTCCCGGTGTGATTGACCGACACCCCCCACGCCTCTACGCGCCCCCGTCCACCAACGCACACGGAGCCGCCCGACCAGCAGGCGCAGCTTCTGACTCTGGTCGTGTGCCCGTGTCCCCCCGTTGTGTGCAGTTTGTGATCGTGGTGATTGACAGCACGGACCGCGAGCGACTGGCCATCACCAAGGAGGAACTGTACCGCATGCTCGCCCACGAGGTGAGCGTCGGCGCCGCACCGCAGTGGCGCTGTAGCCAAGGGGGTGGGGGGGGATAGCGGCGGAGGCTGTGCGGGGTACACAGGGAGCCAAGCGACAACGCGACATTACAAAGAGAAACCCAACAAGCGGCTCTTGTTTGTGCATGCCCAACCGAGCCTTGGGAGGTTGGGTGTCGACCGCGCGGTGTTTGCGGGATTCGGCAGAAGGAAGTGACGGTGATGTGTTGCGACCAATCGATTGCAGTGGGGACGATGGCATCGTGAAGATGTCATTTTCCTTTTTATCAACTACTTTTGTGTGCAGATGCCTTCATTAAAACGGCATGTACCAGTGAATAACCAATGTATGAGTGGGTGTGTCTACCTGCATATCGCTGAACCTGTCCTGTGCCTCCGTTAGGTCGACGTAAACTGAATATGCGTATGTGATGTGATGCATAAATATCACCACTGGGAAAATCAAGGTGGCCGGGCATGATGCTTTTGCCGCACAATCCACTTGTATGGCGTTTTGCTCTTGATCGGTGCTTGCTATGACAGCATTTGCCGCCTCCGTCAGTCTGTGTGGTTGTCGGAGGAAACTTTGTGTTTGTCCAGTTTGCACACTACACTCACGATCAATAACAGTGGCGAATATTTGAACCGGTCCTGGGCCATCCCTAGGGTCGACTCAACCTTAATTGAGTACCTGGAGTACCTGTTTAAATGCCAACACTGGGGAGATAAAGACGGCCGGGTGTGGTGCTGGCCACCCGCTCCCTCGTGTGCCTCTGTTGGCCTTCTTAGACGCTCTCTGTGACAGCACTTGCCTCTGCAGTCTGGTAAAGGCTATACGGAGGGGAGGATTCTTTGTCTCTGCATTGCCACCTGTCTGCCGCTGGTAGGATCTCCGCAAGGCGTCCGTGCTCATCTTCGCCAACAAGCAGGACATGAAGGGCTGCATGTCGGCCGCGGAGATTTCCCAGTACCTGAAGCTGACGTCCTTCAAGGACCACCCGTGGCACATCCAGGCCTGCTGTGCCCTCACGGGAGAGGGGTGAGTGTGACTGCACTACCGGATACCCACTCAACCCCTACCGTTAATGCGAGATGTTAATTTCCTCCCATGGTATACAGGGGGTCGTGGGTTCAATCCCGACTCTGACGCCCGCTGTATATTTGGAGTTTGCGGTGTCTCCCTCCCCTTGGTCTGTGTAGATTTTTCTCCCGAGTCCTCCAGTTTTATACTCTTTGGTTCTTTCGGTAAAGTCACGTAGGTGAAAATAATAATAAAAAAGTGAAAACAACTAAATTAAATCACGACGTTTCGGGCGCAACACAAGCATCCTTCATCAGGTGGGGACCACCATAGCGAAAACAGTTGCTGAGGTATGCCGAAGAGATGGCTTTGACAAGGGTTTATATTTTATTATTTTCACCTTTGTGACTTTACCGAAAGAACCAAAGAGTATGGATCCTTGCAGTCACGAAAACTTCAAATCTAGAATTCATCCTCCAGTTTTACCCTTCACATCTAGAAACATGCATTTAGAGTGTTTGGCTGCTATATATTTCCACATGATAAGCCACTTCGTTGAGCTATCATTTGAGGCCAGGTTGCTTCTGAAAAAGAGCTACATAGCCCAGTGAGACTTACCTGCTAAAATAAAAAAAATAGTTTAATCATTTTTCTTTTTAGTTTTAATGCTGACCTCAAATCTAACCCCCAACCTTCACGCGTAACTCCAAAGCTTGAATCTAACCCTATCCCTTGATTCTAATTCGATCTCCGAACTAACCCATGATTCTAACACCTAATAATACTCTATCGTCATTCATGCCAACAGCATCCGACAACGCCATACATTAATTATATACGAGGACCAAATCCCATATACGCGGTTGGCTTACTCACAGTGCCAAGTAGCCCAACACACACATAGATACCAAGCACATTAAAACCCCTGCTACCAAGAATAACTCAAACATTTATCGACAGATTAAGAAATCGCACCAAAACAAAAAGCAAAAATAACTAAAAAGCTATCCATAAAAATTTAACCATAAACCTTAACGATAACAACAATCCCCAAGACTTCACTAACACCTATACCTTCTAATCCTGACCCCAAATCCTTCACCTTAAACCTAATATCTAACCCCGCTACGTACGGTGCGAAAGAAGTTCAAGATACGTACTGGCACTGTTGTTGTTACGTGTATAATTGCACGTATCTATACATGAACACGTTTGTCTGTATGTGTGTGTGCGTGCGTATTTGTGTGTTCCTACAGGCTTTATCAGGGCTTAGAGTGGATGACTTCCGAGCTGGGTGTAAGATAATACGTCAACACGGTTGGCATACCATCGTGGGAAATGAGAAGAGAAAATAAAATACAAACATTGCTCGTTAACGAGAGACATTTCAGTCACAACGTATAAAAACATATTAAGTTAATAAAGAAACAAAAAAAGGACAGACACTCGCAAACAGGACAACTAATGACCCTGGAACGTTTGTAATGAGCCAGCATCTGAACGATAAACACTTGAACGACGCGGGTCACTGGAGGCTGTGTCCTGCCGAAGTGGGCTTCGTGACGTCGCAAAGTGCTCTCTCTCTCACGACCGTCCACATCCTCCCCCAGCTCCCACCGCTTCGTCAGCCCGCTCGCCCGCCTGACCACTCCCCTGCTCGCCTACACCATCCGCAGCTCCCCTACCCCCTCCCCCCTCTCTCTCAACAACACTTAAAACTGTCACGGAGTTCTGTCGGCCACGGCGAGCTAGCGGCCAAGTGGCCGCAGCAAAGTGTCCTGAACGCCCATAGCGGTCGCCTGCGCCTGGATGCGAGTTAATCGCTGGGCCACACGTCAATTCAAAACGTGGATGCCCCCCCCCCCGCACACACATCTCCGAAGGTGCGAGGAAGCGAGCGTCACTCTCACTAAAACCTGCGACATCACGGATTTCGCGCTCCTCTTCGGAGCCTCCCGTGGGCCGCGCGCGTGAGAGGGGGGGGGGGTGTAAGCGTCGAGGGTGGCCGCGGCGTTGTGGCTACTTCTCGAGAATTACTCCGCGGGCTTCTCCCCCCTCCTCCAGCCACCTCCAAGGAAACCGCACGTCCTGGCGGCAGCTCGCGGCTGGTTTTGTCTCCGCCGTAACGCGCCGCGTCGTGCAGGCGCCCCCCCCCCCTCGCTCCGTCGGCTTTAGTTCGCGCGTGTCTCTGGTCGGTCGTGTTTACGAGCAGCACCACGGTGGCGTGGATTGTTCCCAGCTTCAGGCCTCGGGAGCTCTCAACCTAAGCAACGTTTTCATGCCGACAGATTTGCCTCCACCTGTGTGTTTGTGCGTATGTGTGGGTGCATGTGCGTGTGGGTGTGTGCGTGGCCTCAACGTGCACATAGCCTGGCACAAGCGCCGCGGTGACGTCACCTCCACTTAGTGGCGAATGGCGGTTGTTGTGTGTGTGCACTTGATCGGGGTGCACGCTAAGCTATGACAACACGAAGAAGCCACTTTGCCTTGAAATTTTAGTAAATTTGGTATATTTTTGGGTTCTTTGAAAAGTGTGATCATTTCAGCGTCACGGTGTGTCTTCCACACTTTAGAAACTTATTTTTCTATCCAAGGCCAACAATTTAATTTCAGGTTGTCATTGGCTAATCCACACATATCTATTGGCAACTTTATCAAAATAACGTAACTTTTGGTCGTTAAAGATCGTGGCATAAGTGGCCTCGTGTTCCCTGGGGCTTTGAACACAACTGATGGTTCAATGGACATGTGAATTCTAGCCCACATTCGTTTATTTTTGCTCCCCAAAGACCTGAGGTTGAGAACCATCATCGGAAACCACAATATTTCCAGACTCGCCGTGTCACGGCCGCGGGGTTTTATGATCAGCTGATGGCTTGCGATGTTCTTTGTTACAGTATTTTTGTCGTTACCGCAGATGGTTTTTTTTAGATTGTGCGAAAATCCTGCTTCGTTTTGAGGTCCTTTGCTCGACTGTTTCACCCGCAGTCTCTGCGCGCCTCTCATCTCCCAATGCCTGCACGTCACGTCCCCTTTATTTATGTTTGAGAATAAAGGCAGCTGTGACGCAGCGGTGGGTTTGGCATACGAACAGGGAAGCGGCCAGCAGCTGTTCACTGCAGCTGTGCGGGGCGTCGTATTTTTTTTGTAATAAAAGTTATTGCATTAAAAATAAGCAATTAAAACCGGGCCTTATTGTCCTGCCCCTTTTTAAACTCGGGGCACTCTTTTCGGAACATCCAATCGCTGCAACGGCTGTCGACTGCCCCAGTCGGTGTGAGCACGTGGCACAGACTGAGTGTCCGCATAGAGTCCAAGAGGTGGCTTCTTGTTTGTCCCAGCTTCTTAATTTTGAAAGGAAACAAAACCGTCAGGTGGATGGCTGAACAGGGCCGGTATCCGGATATCAACCAGGGTCAATCTTAACCCCAACCCTGAACTGCTTCAGCCACTTACTGGACTGATAAGCCTGGTGTAGTTTAGGTTTCTCTTAATGTATGTAAAACTCGTGACAAACAAGAGCCCAACTTGAAGTTCCATTGCCATGACTCGGAGCTGTTATGGCAATTGTCGTACAAAATCTCATCGCGGTCTCTTTGTCACTTTACAACCGAACCCGCACCGAAGCCGTGCCGAACTAGCCCAGCACGGTTCACCATGCGCCAGGTTTCTCCACTGCAGAAGCCGAGCAGTGCTTACTGATGTCACTCACAATGAACGAGTCGAGAGTCGTATGTAGGTCATGCGTACGATGAAAACGATTAACCTTACCCCTGACCCTACTTGGTCCCGAGCCAAATTCGTATAGGGCGCCACGGTGGCCTGGTATGTATGAGGTCGTGGGTTTGATCCCGACCCCGACGCCTGTTTGAGTGTCCGTATAGAGTTTGCATGATCTCTCTGTGGTCGTGTGGCTTTTTCTCCGGGTCCTCTGTTTTTTCCCTCCACATTTAGAATCAACATGCGTTTAGAGTATTTGGCTGCTATAGATTTCCATATGATAAGCCACTTCGTTGAGCTCTCATTTGTGGCCAGGTCGCTTGTGAGAAAGAGCTATATAGCTCAGTGGGCCTTACCTGTCTTGTGAGGCCAGTTTTACAGTTTGGCCCTGGCTTGGCTCGGCAAATTGCCAGTGAAAAAACTATCCATTACCGTGAGGGCCTCACTCTGGCATGGCTCGGATGTATGAGTGAAAAGGGGGAATTAACGGTGTCCAGGCTATCCCAATGGTCCTGTTGTCCATGCGTACACGAAGACAAATATTCGCGTATAACCTCAACAGACTTCGAGCAAGTGCTGTTTGCGAACGCCTCTAAAGGCCAGCAACGGCACACGAGGGGGTGGGTGGCCAGTACCACGCCCGGCCGCCTTTGTCTCCCCAGTGGCGATGTTTACACACCACACCCGGGCCTCATTTGAGGCCGAGTCAACCTAGGGGAGGCCCAGGACCGGTTCTGATAATCGTCACTGGTGTGGTAGGCGTGAGCGAGAATCGAACTCTAGGTCACCGGGCTCGCAGCGCGCTAACCGCTACACCACCACCACTTCCCCATGGCACAGAGACGCGGGCGAAAAATAATGGAGCTAACCGCTACACCACCACCGATACACCGCCACTTACACATGGCGCAGAGACGCGGGCGAAAACATCGCGGCAAATCAAGCGCCCGGACACTTATGCAAGGCCAATGCTCGGCAACACTGTTGTGGCAGCTCTCGTGAGTCCAGTCCGGGTGTTTTAGTAAAACGCATGAGAGGTATTCGGGCATTGTTGTTCAATCTGGCAGGTGGAATCAAACCCGGCGTTCGTTATTAAAATACTTGGCATGTAACCATACGATTGATTAACATTGGCTTTCTACGCTCGCTGGACATGCGGCCGATGACTTGGTCGTGAGAATTGCTTTTTATTTTGTTTTACACGATTGATGTAAATGTTACAAATGCAGTGGAGCCAATGACCACATGACCCACGAGACGCCCGATCCTGTCGGATATCGCAAGTTCGGCAGTTCCCATCACGTCTCGTGCTTGGATGATGGGCGACCGCCAAGCACTGCGTATACGTACACGCAAGGCGGTTTAAAGGGAGACGGAAAATCGGTTCCCCGAATCTTCTGGCTCGACGTTGGCGGAGGAGGTCGTCAACGTGTCCCCGGGTATTTGCGTCCGCGCCTTGCTCAATCCAGCAGGTGCAAATTCAACCCAGGCTCATTTGCATTACATCGTTTGATCGATTAATATCGACTCCTACGTTCGCGATGCATGCATGGGTGTTGTGTCTGCAAGAATCTCGATGTGCTTTTTCGACTCGCGTTGTTTGTTGCGGGGTTCACGTCACCTCTGCAGCCACGGGGGGGGGGGGGGGGCTACCATCCACTCACTGCACTGTTAAACGAATCAAGAGTATATACATTCTTGATTACAACTCCACGACCCTCGATTTGCGACCTTCATCGAATTGCAGTGTTGGCCCGGTGACACGGGGGAAGGGGAGTGGATTACTTCTAACCTGGACAAGACTCGCCACGTGCGTGGGAAGTGGTCCAAACACACGTGGAGGGGCTCTTCCACGCACACACGAGCACGTCTTGGCCATCACTCACACCCCCCCCACCTGCCAACCCGCTCCTCAATTCCACAATCTCCGGGGTCTCCGTGACATCCCACGTTGTCATGTTAATATGTAAATGTGTAACGCTTTGTACAACTCTGGAGCGACGTCTTTTGGTATTTTTATTTATACGAGCCCAGCCGCCCTGGATGCTGTTCAAACGGACAACTCGCGTGTACATGTGTAACGATAATACTTTTTACTATTGTATCATTATCGTTGTTATTACTGCAATTATCATTACTATTGTTATCATTATTAACCAGTGATGGTGCTGCATGCCTCTAAGCATTGCCTGGGCCCAGGCGAAGTGTCGAATGTTTGGTGGAGTTTGATCGCGAGGGGTGGCGTGGAAGGAGTTTAGGTTTGTGCTGAAACCGCGTCACAACGACGACCCGTCTCGAGTGCGTAAACGACGACGCATCGATACATTCATTCATCGTCGGCGCCATCGATTCTCAAAGCCCTTCATACATGCGTCGAACAGCGCGTCCCGCAAAAATCGATCTTTTTGTTCGATTGGTATATATTTTGTTCGCAATGTGAGATCGCTGTGCAGCGACTTGGAGACTGCTACATTCGCCACAATGTCATGCTATTATTTTAAAACAAAAGTTTTGCTGGAGGGAGGGACGGACGGACGGACGATTACGTCCGTACAGGTTGCTTGTAAAAAAAAAAATTCTGGAATCATGACCATGAATCGCCGTGGGTTCGTGATGGGAGAGAGGGGGGGGGGTAGGTAGCAAATTGTTCAGTGTTGCCCCCCCCCCCCCCATTCTCTCTCTCGCCACCAGTGGCTCGAGCCCCTGGCTACCGGTGTTTGTAAAGGCAAGGTGATCCATGCTGTAGGGACGCAGGGACTCCTCTCTGTGTTTGTTTTAAGCCGCGCCAGGCGTGGCTGACTGCTTTGGCTGACTTCGACTGCGTTGAATACACGTTTAAACCAAACTCGGCGCGTCTGCCATCGGCCTGCTCTCGTTCACCTGCGCGCACGCACTCGGATCGCGATGTGGTGGTTACGCTGGGAGCCGCGAGCGGGGGGGGGGCCTCTGCCCTCTGCCCCGCCGCTTTCTTTTGCCTTCAACTTCACACTCCGCTGGAGAAATTACTTCGTTCAGTGACGACGGGGAAGATGTTATTTGTTAAACAATTAAGCACGAGCGTTAAATCAACTTCATCGGCATAATGTTTGAGAACAAGAAATCCAGAACTCTGACTTTGGGAGTATGCTTAATGCAAATAAGCAAACCCTTCTAGAGCGTCGTTAGAAGTAACACCAGTCGCTAAGTCTCTGTGCATGCCGATGTTATAGAAGGTCTCACCGTGAGTCTCTGGAAGTCTTCTTCACGAAGGCGCTGCTAGGGATGTTTCACAATTTCCTCGAGTGTTTATGTACCGTGTAGAAGCAGACCCGAATGCCCGGAGAACACTGAAATCTTCCCCACACACACAAGCTGGTCTGAAACATACATTCGGTTCTGCTTAATACGGTGGGGGGCGGGGGGTCAGAACGTGTCCCCTACATCATCTATACGTGATCTATCAACCCCCACATCTGGATTATAAAACAAGCTTCCAAAAAAATGTTGCTATTTCCATCTCAAGTCCCCCATGCTCTTGTGACCCACAGCACCACCGCCTTCTATCCCGACACCAGCTTATGCACACTGCGTGGTCGCTCCGCTTGTACTATCTGAGCCCATTGGTCATCTGCCCTTTTTTTAAATCCCTGGTGTTATCGATCTACGGTGAGACGCCGTTCCAAGTTGCAGGCGAGTGCCGAGTGTGTGCGTGACAAGAGAGTGGCACAGTTGGGGGCGCAGCTGGTGCGTCGGCCAGTCAACTCAGTCGGTCAACCCATGCCACCTGCTGGGTCTGGTCCCGTGACCTGTGAGCGGGTGGTCGACACTTCACGTGGCCTTAAGGTGCACATGGCCTGGCACAAGCGCCGTGGTGACATCACCGCCACTTAGTGGCGAATGGCGGTTGCTGCGCTACGAACCCGGCACTTCGGGTTCGATTCTCGCTCGTGGCCAACACCAGTGACGATCATCTGAATCGCTCCTGGGCCTCCCCTAGATCGACTCAGCCTCAGTTTAGTACCTGGTGTGCTGTGTAAACATCACCAGACGGGCGTGGTGTTGGCAACCTCGTGTACTGTGCCGGCCTTCATAGACGTTCGATAACAGGACTTGACCCAACAGTCTGTTCAGGCGAGACGGAGTTTGTGAATGTTCTACCCTGTACAGCTTTCCTCCGAGAGTAAAAAAAAACACCGAAATCCAACCCACACACAAAATGTCACAGGGATTGGCTAAAACGTTGGAATGTTGAACAAAAAATGGGCTGTTTAATGACTCAATCGGGATTACGCACAGCAATGTCGCCTACCTGCCACGAAAACTTGGCAGGATGCTCCTGAAAAACAGTCTTGAGACTCGGTGCGGCTTTTCCGAGCGCAGAGTACGCCTTCAACGGCGCGGGCCTGCATGCTTCGTCGTGTTACTTGAGCACGTGTATCAGTCGTGCTTGGTTATCGCCGCGTGTGAGTGGGCGATAAATCTGCCCATGAGATCTGTCCTTCCTTGGAGGTGCGTGCGTGCAACGAGTTTGAGGTATCGTGGTCGAGGTCGTGCCGTTCCATTCAGGAATCTTTTCCTTGTTTAAATTTTGGCGGTGAATGGTAAGCGGTCACAAGCGGCTTCTGTAATTGGGGTCACGTAAACCCATCGCAAGACATCGATTCTGACACACGTGACTCAATTGTAATCGATTAATAGATGTCAACCACCCCCACCACACTCCCACACCAGTCTCCGATCGCGCCCACTACTCATTACTAATTAAGCGCCACTGTTGAGTTGAAATTCATTGCCACCGTGGATCTGGCTAAAATCATTCCAGCACAATGCACATACAAGACACTGGTAGTATCGCTGACTTGGCACAAACTGTTAGTTATTTTGTATCGACCTCTGATGATGATGGGCTAAGTCGACGCGTGACCAGGATTTGAACCCGTGTCCTTCCAGCTGCGAGTGACTACAGCTGCCACCCGCGCCTGATACGGAACCGTCACGTGCACACGGACCGTTCAATGCACTGCTGCGGCTGCGTGAGGGATATTTGACCATACTTCACCGTGCTGGTCAATGGGGGTTTGGTGAAGGTGGGAGTGGCGTGGTGGGCGGGGGGGGGCAGTGCTGAACTACGATTGTGTTTTGCTGAATTACCCTCCCCTGCTCACGGCGCCTCCTGCAACCCGTCTGTCGTGCATGGCGACGATGATGATGATGACGATGATCCACACTACCAGGTTCTACCCAGGCACAAATCCCCGCTGAGCTTGCGAGGCCGTGACGCATCCCGTGACGTCGAATGTGCAACGGATGCCGCCCCGGTCGTCGCGACTCAACTACAAAATAGACGCTGTGAAGGAAGCGCGCGCATCGGCGCGAGGTGATGACAGTATTGCAATAAATGTCCTTACACGTTGCTACGTTTGACAGTGTCGCGTTTCTTTTCGTGTCGGTCCAGCCGGTCGGCAACCTGCAGCGTCTCTTGGAGGACTGCCTTCGTGACCCCGTTACTCATCAAGGGACCACTGCCGTCTCATATTCACCACCACGCAGTGCATTGCGGCTCTTAAGAAATATTGAGGTTTAAAAAAAAAACAAATTCGATAAATGGCTGTTGGTATTTTGGTTTGCCGACTCCTGGTGTCGTCTGCGCGTGCTGTTTCTCGCCGATGAGCACCAAGAGGATGAAACCAGCCCATGCATCGTTATTGATATCCCGTTCACAGTCGACGATGCATCGGGCTTCCACACAAACTTCCTCCCCCTGGAAGTCTTTTCACGCTTACCAACGTATTACCTCTCTCTGTTCAAATGCGCGTTTAAACTTTAGTTTCTCCTGGATAAATACGTCAATTCTAGATTTGAAGTTTTCGTGACTGCAAGAATCCATACTCTTTGGTTTTTTCGGTAAAGTCACGTAGGTGAAAATAATAATAATAATAAAATAATAAATTCAAATAACTAAATGGATTTAGTTATTTTATTTCTATTTTATTATTTTAATTTATTAGTTTTATAACAAATTCACTTACATTTTGATTTAAAGCTTTCGTGACTGCAGGGAAAATAAAACAAAATAAATATTAAACAATTATTTCCTTTTACGTGACTTTACCGAAAGAAACAAGAATATAAATTAACTTAGTTATTTTTATTTTATTTACATTTTTATTTTCACCTACGTGGCTTTACCGAAAGAACCAAATACGTTATTGTGAAGGCTTCCACTGCGGAGGAGATGGAGCAATACATTCACCTCGTCCGCAGTATATGCTGGGTGGATTATTACATTGCAGGATCGCGAGAGATGGCCTCGGCTTGCAAATGTTTCCATCAACAGTGGATTGACCATGGCTGATGATCATGAAGGCAGGCAAAGCTTACGTGGTAGCATTGTCTCCCAACTGCTGACGCGACCAAACGTGGCATGCATTCACTTTTGGCTGAGTCGACCTAGAGGGAAGACAATGCCCATGTTGAGATGCCACTTGCCTGATGACGTACAACGTGACCAGGAATCGACCCCCAATATGCCAACCACGCCCGGCCGCCTTCGTCTCCCCAGTGCTGATATTTTCACACCGAATCAGGTACTCAATTAAGGCTGAGTCGACCTACGGGCGAGATGTGAACTACCTCGCCTGGTATACAGGAGGTCGTGGGTTCGATCCCGACCCTGACGCCTGCTGCTGTATATTTCGCAGTTTGCGGTGTCTCTCTCACTCCGTGGCCGCGCGGATTTCCCCCCCTCCACATTTAGAGAACCACACAGTCCGGTGAGAGCATTTGGCTGCTATACATTTCCACGCGATAAAGATAAGCCACTTACTTCGTTGAGCTATCGTTTGTGATGGCCAGGGTCGCTTCTGGCAACAACAACAAACAATGCTACATAGCTCAGTGGGCCTTACCTGGTAAAAAATAATTTTTAAAGTGTTTGTAGTTTATAGAGTTTTTGTTTAACCGCACACGCGCACGAGCGCACGTGCGTCCGCGTGTCGCGAGGTGGCGCTACACGAACCGGGGGATGGGCCTCTTCCACGTCTCGAGACTCCTTCAAGGGGGTCAAGCCGCGACGCTTGGGATGTTTGGCCGATCCCGTGACAACCATGCACTACCGTGGTGGGGTCGGAGGGAGGAGGAGGAAGAAAGATGTTCAAGAGGGTGAAAAAAAATATTCCACTGGACATCTGTGAAGACGACTGGGCGTCTGTGAGAAAGAGATTCATAGCTCATCGGATTTTTCCGGGATAAATACAGATTCTGATCCGCACAGACGGGCGCGTTCCCCCCCAACCAACTTGCTGTACTGCCCAGTGGCTCTCTTTCAACGTTGCAACAAATCTCAACGTGATCCGCCAACCCTTCCTTTCGCAGCGCTGGATCGCTTCTGTGCACCACGGCATCATCACGCAGCCAGCAGTGGGTCGATAAAGGGATGAAACTGCAATTGTTACAATTCAAGCCACGTGAATAACTATAAAGCGATTCTTTAGTTCCTACATTTTGCGAAAAAATATCACAGCAACCATTGATGCACAAGTTTCACGTAACGTCTATTAACACAACGCACTCCACGCATTCGTCAATAACACTGTGGCCTTAAAATAAAATGTATAATAGGCGACGTTTTAGCCAAACGGCCCTTCTTCACAGTACACAATGATAGTACATTGCGCGAAACGTCACCAATTTTATATATGTCTAAGGTCAAAGCGTTAATGACGATTGCGTTGATTTTGTGTTCGCTGTTAATTGTGTAACACAACAAAAGCTATCGCGGCAGCGTCACCAAATAATTAGTTTCATTAATATCATCAATAACAAAATGATAATTTAAAAAAATAATTACCAGGGGGCACCCGGATTTGAACCGGGGACCTCTTGATCTGCAGTCAAATGCTCTACCACTGAGCTATACCCCCTTCCTGGCACAGAGCGGCTCCACGTGCCCTGTTACCGCCGCGACGCGGACGCAGCAGCAGCAGAAGACGCCTCCACGTGGTCCTCTCCCCTCCGGGGCGTGACATCGCCTCGCGTTTCCTTCCTTTGTACGGTCGCCTTCGACTGGCGCGTTGCGGCTCCGTCTCGTGTGCAGGATCTCGCGAGGATCACTCACGTGCCTCTCGCATCGCTTATCTCGTTTGTTCCGTCTCGTTATCTCCAATCCATGCTACGATTAAACACAATCTATGCCTCGAGTTTCCATAGCTGTCAACCCCTTATCCGTGCCCCTACCTTATTACAGACCAATTCAGACCTTATTGGTCACCCCGTGCCCCCCTTATAAATCTCAACGTTCATCCTACAAAGTCCCATCACGAGGGAGAAACACAAACAAATTGACACAAACAGAAATGTGACCGTATCTAAACGGATGTGCACCGTATGGACTTGAAAACGCAATTCCCCTGTACAAGAATACGGGGGTTAAACCGTATGGGTTGACTGCTACGAGTGTGGCTGGGCTCCTGTCCAGCCCAAAAAAAACTCGTCGTGTTGTTGTTGTTCGTGGGGCTGCTGCAAGTCGCTGCTACCGAAGCGAGATTGGTGACTGGCTCCATGGGATTGTCCGTGTAACAAACAAACATTGAGCGGAATAAGTTTGGAAGAAGTTCAGTGATAATACTAATAATTCTAGATAGTGACACCGATCACGTGGGAGCAAAAAATACAGAAGAGTGAACCGCGGTCCATTTAAAGTCGCTCTTGGTCATTTGTGCTCCTGTTAATGCGCTCTAAATAAATGGCCAGAATAGACTTACAATCCACCATATCGTTGCTCTGTGGCGGCTCCTGCCAGTCTGGAATTGCGAACATCATCATCAACATCATCATCATCATCAACATCATCATCAACATCATCATCATCATCATCAACATCATCATCAACAACGTCATCATCATCATCAACATCATCATAATCAACATCATCAACATCATCATCAACATGATAATCAACATCATCAATCATCATCAACATCATCAACATAATCAACATCATCATCATCAACATGATAATCACCATCATCAACATCATCATCAACATCATAATCATCAACATCATCAACATCATCATCAACATCATCAACAACATCAACAACATCATCATCGTCCTGCAGCAGTGTTCGATCCACACCAGGGGCCGGCAACCTTCCAAAGAAGAAGAGCCCTTAATTATGTTTTTGTCTTTGACCAAAATTAGTTCGCGAGCCGCATCACACACGTAGGGCTACTTGTACACAAACACAGCAGCAGGTACACAGCAGGTGACAACAACACATCCTGACTTAAATAAACAAATTAAAGTGATGGCATTAAACCGTTTAACTTTGCGCAAGAGCGCAAAAGAGTGGTCACCACATCTACGCTTCTGTATAAGGAACAAAACGGTAAGACTTGTCCACAAATCTGGCTGTAGCCTGATGAAGCTAGTTGTAATTACTGGCGAAACATCGTACTCAGATTGTAAATGTTGTGGCTTGGCTCTCCAACACACCGGCGTGCTGTACTAGTGACGAATTGGCCACGTTCTGTTTACGTGACAACCCTTACTAGTTCGCTGTGTCGGGTGGTGGCGGGTTTTAACGACACATTTATATATTTACGCGATCTAACCCAAAAACAACTCTATTATGGAGAATAAAACCGTGTCTATTTCGTGTATTCACACCCCCCTTAGCTATTCTTCAACAATACAGTTTGACAGTTGTCAATTTTGTTGTCACCAAGACATTCCACGGCGACCCATTCCCTGCCACACTTAAGCAAACGCTTATTATCTTTGCGTTAAATTGCGTTTAAGATCTACGTATTTGTTTGGTTTGTTTGTTTAGAAACGGCTGCCCGCAGCCAAACAGTCACCACAGCATTCGGCTTCGGAGGCGCAGTTTGCCGAGCCCCTTGGTCCACTCCGATTCCCCGAGGAGACACCGCGAGGTCCCAACCTCGCTCGTCTGGCCTCCGACCCACAAGCCACTCTCGCTTGGTCCGCTAAACTTCGTGCGCGCCGCGTTATGAACGGCGGCGCTGTCGATGGACGACGGAGCGACATATCGTGACGTTTAAAGTCGTGGAAACGGGTGAACAATTCGCGTCGTTGCGCACAATGTGAAACAACAACACAAATTACATAATAATAGAATACGACGTTTCGATTGCAACACGAGCAATCGTCATCAGCCAAGAATGAATGAGAAAACAAACCTAGTAAACTTAGAGATATAATGCAATACAACACAGAGAGTCGGCTAACACAACAGTCAACACCCTACCTGTTTGATTACGTTCTTCCAAAGATTGCTAAATTTGAGAGAGGTTATATCCCAATTAGCTAAGTAACTGCCAGCGAAGGAAACGAAATTTAAACGTTCGCTCTGCCAGACGTTATTCGGCTCGCTGGTTACTCTGGGTGGCTGCACTGTGTACGATCAGTGAGCTGAGCAAGGTCGTTTGTCTCGCTCTAAGTTTCCGTATTGATTCACATTGCATCGTTATTTTATATTGACAAATTAATACGTGATTATTCACCGATGGCTCTCACGTGTCATATCATTTCACACGTAAGTCATCTCACGTATCCCCTGGAACATTGCCACGTTGCCCCCGGTTGAGAACCACTTGTGTAAGAAATGCATGTGCGGTGTTTTGTGCATTTTTGTTGTATGTGTGTGATGTAGAGCGACAGGCAGGTGCAACTGCGAATTATTCCCGGCAAATGTACGTCAAATAATACTACACCGGACGAACTGGATTCCGCGTTAACGACTTTCACCTGCACCCGTATGCGCGTCTGTATGTGTCCTGGATATAGCGGTCAGCGCGCTGCGTTACGCGTGTATATGTTGAACTTCTTTCGTGCCGTACGTAACCAACGGCGCTCTTTTTCAGAAGCGACCTGGTCACACGTGATCGCTCAACAAAGTGGCTCAGCGTGTGGACATGTACAGCAGCCGAATACTCGAACTGCAATGTTTCTGAATGTGAATGACCCGGGGAACAACGCACGCGACCACGGGGAGAACACGCAGACTCCAAATATACAGCAGGAGGCGTCATGATCGGGATCAAACACACGACCTCCTTAATAACAGGCGAGGGAGATAGCATCTTGCAGCCCCCCCCCTCCCGGACAATCGGCCACATACTGCACTCCTGTCCTCATGAGAGAGCCATTCCCGGTGGCATCACAAAGACAAAGATCCCCCGTATAGCCTTAACATACTGTTGGGGCAAGTGCTGTTTGAGAGCACCTATGAAGGCCGCAACGGTACACTAGGGGGTGGGTGGCCAGCACCACGCCCGACCGCCTTTGTCTTCCCAGTGGCGATGTTTACACACCGCACCGAGTCACAACCACTCACTCTGCCACACCCGAAGCCGTTGAATGGATCGCTAACCTCGACATCAAACTACGGCTGCTTCCCCAGCCAGCGTCAACAACAGGAGCATCCGTATCACCACCATCATCACCACCATCATCATCAGCAGCAGCAGCAGCAGCATCATGAGCGTCATCAGCTGGGTCGGTCCGGGTCGGCGACCCGGAATATTATCCCCGCACCACCACATCAAGTATACTCTGATTGTGGCGACTATGCAGCAGTGCAATCGAACAGCTGCGCAGAAAAGATTCAGTGAGAGATCCAGCCCAGGATGGAATATACGTTTTTGGCAGGTGGAGAAGGATGATGGATGGATGGGTCTTTCTCTCGGACTTCACTGCCGCCCACCCCACCCCGCCCTGTGTCCCCCATGAGGTCGAGATCCGGGGCGAGTCGGGGCAGAGCCTCCGCTGGAACGATTACGGCTCAGAGAGAGGGTGGGATGGATGTTTGATGGGTGGGATGGATGGTTGATGGATGGGATGGATGGTTGATCGGTGGGTTGGATGTATAAAAAACTATGAAACGATGAAACTACTTTTATTTTAGCAGGCAAGGCCCCACCGAGTTGTGTACCTCTTTTTCAGAAGAGACCTGGCCATGAATGAAAGCTCAACGAAGTGGCTTAGCACGTGGACAATTATTGCAGGCAAATACTCTAAACGCGTGTTTCTAAATGTGGAGGGGAAAAACCGGAGGATCCGGAGAAAAATCCACGCGACCACGGGCGTCAAGTTGAATGGTTGATGGGTGGGATAGATGGTTGATGGGTCGGATGGATGGTTAGTAGGTTTGATGAATCGTTGAAGAGTGATGGCATGGTTGATTGTATGTATTTATGCTGAACTTCTTTCGCACAGTACGTAGCTAACCGTTCTAATCGGAGGTGTGACATGGATGTTTTAGGTGTGGGATGTATGTTTGATAGGTGAGATGATTAATGAGTGGACTAACTGCGAGCGATGCGGGATCGTCGGTTAATGGATGGGATGTCTGGTTGATGGATGGAATGTCTGGTTGATGGATGGAATGTCTGGTTGATGGGAGTTTTAAGGAGGCAACATTTGTGGGGACATTTTTTTTTGTACAGTTTCTGTGATGTTTTTTTTTAAATTGTAAAACGCCTTAGGCCACGTTGCGAAAGTGACGACGAGAGATTGTGTTGTGTTATTTTTTATTTATTTTTACTGTCATTCGAGCCGACGACGTGAATTTCGCACAGTTTACGCCTCGACCCGGTGCCGTGAACCTCCCAACGCGAGTCGGGCCGCGCTAGGAAAAGGCTCAATTCACCAACAGGCTGACTCTGAGTGAGAGCCTCACTCGTGCTAACGTGCTCACGTCAGACTTGGCAACGTGTCAGCCTTGGTTCACCTAAGCCGTGGTTGTATGGCTTACGTAAGAATCAGGTCAGGCGTTCAGAAGGGAAACTAAAAGCACGGGGCTAGAGCCGAGCCGAGCCGAACTGGTTCGTAGACTCGAGGTATAAGCGGGGGACGATCCAGGCTTAGGATTGGAATAAGCTAGACTCAAGTTAGCAGTGGTGGGGAAAGCCAAACTAGAGCTCGAACTCGCGTTGACTGGGAGCTTGCCAAAGGTTAGGATACAGGCGAGATAAGGGCGCCTCGGATTAAGCCGGGGTCTGGATTCGGTTAAACCGGAGTTAAGCTGAGCTAGGGAGAGTTGAGCAGGGATACAGACTTGGGTTTAGGACCGTTCAAGAGCTGGGAAACTTCAGGATAAACTCAGGTTTGTCCGAGCTGGGCTTAACGGCGGTTACAAGGACCTGTTCAGCTAAGCTCGAGTCGGGGGCGAGGCTGACCTGAGTTATTTCAAGCTTGTCTAGAGCCGGGGTGAGCTGAGCTAGGCTTATTTAACCTCACGCTGGGGTAGAAATCTCCGTCAAGCCAGGCAATACCTGGGCTGAGCTCGTTTATGCGTAGAGCTTCAGCTGTAGCTGAGGCTTAGACAAGCCGGGCAGGGCACCATGCGACTCCGCGCGGGGAGTGTGCCCCCCGCACTGCGTCTGGCTCTGTGCCTCGCCGTGTCCATGCAGGTGCCCCCCACCGGGACCCCCACCGCGGTCGCCTCGTCTCCCACCAAGAGGCCCGCGACCTTCTGGCCTCGCAGCAGCAGCAGCAGCTCGCGTGAGTCCCGAATAGAACCCGGGGTAGTCTCTGTTGTGCACTAACCTGCAACGTCAACCCCATCGCGTGAGCTTTCTTTAAAGGGGGGGGGCGGGTGGTGGCGGGGGCACGACACAGTCAATGTTAAACACGCTGTAAATCGGTGCTGAATGCTAAACAGAATGAGTAAGCGATGTGATTTTCTTGCGGCTGTTGCTCATTGCGCTCTCTCGCTCGACGATGAAAGGCTGCTCCGTTACATAATTGTGCGGGGAAGGGGGGGGGGCAAGCCGCTTTCAGCCCCCCACCCGTCAACCCCCCTGTCTCACCCCCGCCCCTCTCAACCATCCTCCTCACCCCCTCTCTCTCTCTCTCAACCCCTCTGTCTCAACCCCTTTGTCTCACCCCCTTTGTCTCACCCCCCCCCTCTCAACCACCCTCCTCACCCCCTCTGTCTCACCCCCCCCCCCCCCCGTGTTAACCAACCGTCTCACCCCCTTGTTTCCCAACAGCTCCATCTGTTCCGTTTGTACCTCAAGAGCAGAACGCAGGGCGCCCCATTGCCGAGCCTCCGGTATAGTGCACAGAGGACCCATCAGCCCCATCAGCTGCTGTGTGGTGCTCCGCTGCTACACCACCGCGGCGTCCAAAACAATCGCGCAAACGGTGGATACGAGATGTTAGCTACCTCGCCTGGTATACAGGAGATCTTGGGTTCGATCCCGACCCTGACGCCTGCTGTATATTTTGAGTTTGCGTACGTGATTATGATAAGCCACTGCGTTGAGCTATCATTGTGATTGCCAGGTAAAAAAAAAGTTTACTTTTTCGTTTTTACCAGTCGCACAGCTTAATCAGACACTGACATCTGACACTCAGAACCAGACATGTGCTATTGTCCCAGTAAAATTGCCAACCTTGATCCAACTCTGACACGTGGTCGGAACTGTTGGCCCGGCTTTGGCTGAACGTTGACCCAACGTTCCATGTTTACAGAGACCCTGCATCTCTGGGCATGGGGCCATTAAAATTAAACCCAATTAATCGAACAAGTGACGATTATCGCGATAACCGTTTGGCGCAACTTTGTACCGTAATTGTGTTTCCTATATCTTGACGGTATTGGGTTTGTTTGTGTTGCTTAATGTAACTACAATCGAGTTCACACTCGATGAGCCTTCTAGCCGTCGCCACTCTGGCAACTTCTACCGCACGTGCTGTCGCAAATCGTGATCTCATAGGGTCGCCACGTCGTCAGTTACATCGGAAAACGATTGCAAAGCGCGGATTTAATGGATAATTGTGTTATTTAATCACTATGTTGCTAATTATACCGATACGTTGCTGCTCCAACGTGGCATCACTTCTCGTGGTCCCTCCCCCCAAGTTGGTAGAACTTTGTTCAGTTAAAGTATCCTCTTCGCTGTTATTTCGTACACATTTAATGGTGCTGTTTGCTGCTGTCCGCTTGGTGTTTTTTTACGTTTCAGTCCTGTTATCAGCAACCATTATATATAAACATTTAAAAATAAGAAACTGTGACTGGGGATCGTGCCCACTTGAGTAGTCGCTGTAACCGGGCCGTGTGCCCACGTGATGAGTCTCTGTAACCGGGCCGTGTGCGCACGGTAAAAGTCGCTGTAACCGAGCCGTGTGCCCACGTGATGAGCCTCGGTAACCGAGCCGCGTGCCCACGTGACGAGTCTCTGTAACCGAGCCGTGTGCCCACGTGACGAGTCTCTGTAACCGGGCCGCGTGCCCACGTGATGAGTCTCTGTAACCGGGCCGCGTGCCCACGTGATGAGTCTCTGTCACCGGGCCGTGTGGGCACGGGATGAGTCTCTGTAACCGAGCCGCGTGCGCGGGCACCACCCCCACCCCCACCAGGAGGAGCAGGGCGGCAGCGGCTTCTACTCGTGGCGCGCGCTCTCCGGGGGCGAGGCGCGCGCCCTCTGGGAGGAGCTCCCCGCGGAGCGGCCCGGCGTGCGCGCCCACCCTCTCCTGTCGCAGGCGACGCGGCGAGCCGACGTGAGTGAGACCCGGGCACAGCGCCGACCGCTGCACCGCGCCACGGGCAGCGCACGTCGTATGTAATGGCATGCGTGCGGTGGCCTGGTATGCAGGAGGTCGTGGGTTCGATCCCGACCCTGGCAGCGTGTATATTTGGAGTTTGCATGATCTCCCTGTGGTCGCGTGGATTTTTTATCCGGGTCCTCTGGGTTTTCTCTCCATATTTAGAATCAACATCACGCGTTTAGAGTCTTTGGCCGCTGTGAATTTCCACGTGATAAGCCACTTGTCGTTGAGCTATCGTCTGTGGCTAGGTCACTTCTGACAAAGAGCGATATAGCTCAGTGGACCTTTGCTGGTTAAATGAACATAGTTTTAGTTTAACAGATAGATGCATTCAAGGTTCCATTGCTCTCTACTGTCATCTCCTGATCACTCCAGAGCCTTAGTATAAAGTGGCTAGCAATCTCCAATACAAGTACCAACAAGGCTCAAATCTGCTTCGCTCTCAACATCCGGCGAGGTCAGACTGGATCGCCCTTCCAAGCGCTCGCTCCTCTCTCATCGCCAGGGTATAAAATGTTACTCTGCTGGGTCATCGACCTGGGAAATATTCCCGCACCCGGCACACCGCATCCACGAGACCTCTCTCGCTGTGGCTGTGGCTACTGCGAGTCCCGTGCCACCAGCTCACCCGAAGAATATTCAGCGGGAGACTAATCCCCGCTCATCAGAAAGTAATCCAAGCTCATCGGACAGTAATCCATGATCATTGGAAAGTAATCCCCACTCCTTGGAAAGTAATTCCCTGCTCATCGGGAATTAATTACCGCTAATCGGAAAGTAATCTCCGCTCATCGGGAATTAATTACCGCTAATCGTAAAGTAATCTCCGCTCATCGGAAGGTAATCCCTGCTCATTGAAAAGTAATCTACACTACTTGGAAAGTAATTCCCTGCTCATCGGAACGTAATCTCCGCTCATCCGAAAGTAATCCCACCCCCCACCAGGTCTCTCCCATCTGTTTAACACGTCGTAGGCTTTCGCGACCGATATTATTCATAATTACGTTTATTGGTTTTCCATAATACAGGTTTATTTTGGGTTAGATCGTGTAAATATAAATGCCTCGGTAACCTCGCCACCAACCCGACACAGCCAATTAGTCAGGTTTGTCACCCATAAGTATCAATTGGTGACTACTTCAGCACAACCGGTTTGTTGGCGAGAAAAAGCCGCAACAATTACAATGTCGGTGCGATGTTTCGCCCGCGGTCACAACAACCCAAGCCTCACGAGTCGGCCGATTTGCCATCTCTCGCCCCTGCAGAGGTTTCGCCTGTCCTTCCCGTTTCCGTACTTCGGACACGACTTGACGGACATTGGAATCGCCACGGGAGGTAAGACATCACCTCCCCCCCGACCCCCCCCCCGTCTCTGCACGTGTATGCCTGCCACAGGGGTCAGAAAACTTCCAAAGAAGAGGAGGAGAAGCCAGTTTAGTTTTTTGTCTTTGACCAACATAGTTCGAGAGCCGCTTTGCACACGCGGAGCGACTTGTAAACAAACACAGCAGCAGGTACACAGCAGATGGCGGAACATTCTCACTTCAATTACTACTTTAATGAGCCAAGAATGTATGTGTGTCCCGCGCGTGACGTCACTCCACGTGGACCAGCCCCCCTCATTAATAATCATGAACAGGTGATGTCACTCCACATCGAACAGCCCCCCTCATTAATACTCATTAAGAGGTGACATCTTCCAAATTAATCCTTTTTCAAGGAATCCTGTCTGCATTAACCACACGACACCTGTGGTGAACGTACAAACTAAAAAGAGACAGCTTTCTTTAGAGCCGAGTCTCAAAGTGTGAGACCAGAGAACGCCAAAAGGCGAACAGTACAAGGGCGATGCCACTATCAGGGCATTTATAGCTCGGGGCGAGCAGCTACATCATGGGACAAGTACTGTGTATGGTCAATGCAGTGACACGATTCCTTGACAAAGCGATTATGTCTGGTGTTTTAGACATCTTAACACGCACGCGGTGGGACCTTGCAGCGCCCCGTCACGACGCGTGCCAGTGACTGTTGTTATGAACTCGTGGCGCCGCAGGGTTCCTGTCGACCATCGAGGGCCCTGGCCACGTCGACCTCACCTCGGCCCAGTTCATCGCACCGCTCATGGCCGACTTCGCTCCAGGACTCGACCCCCGCTCGTCCATCAACCACTTCGACAACGGTGACGATGGCAGGGGCCGCGATGATGATGGTAGTGGTGGTGGTGATGTGGTGGTGGTGGAGCGGTTTTGATACTCATGGTGGTGATGCTCAGGCTCGGTGATGGTGGTGGAGTGGCTCTGATGATGATGATGGTGGTGGAGTGGCTCTGATGATGATGATGGTGATGATGATGGTGGTTGTGATGTTCAGGCTCGGTGATGGTGGTAGAGTGGCTCTGATGATGATGACAATGATGGTGGTGGTGGAGTGGCTTTGATGATGATGGTGGTGATGATGATGATGATGATAGTGGTGGTGGTGATGTTCAGGCTCGGTGATGGTGGTGGAGTGGCTCTGATGATGATGACAATGATGGTGGTGGTGGAGTGGCTTTGATGATGATGGTGGTGGTGATGATAATGATGGTGGTGGTGGTGGTGATGTTCAGGCTCAGTGATGGTGGTGGAGTGGCTCTGATGATGATGATGGTGGTGGTGATGATGATGATGATGCTGGTGGTGGTGGTGATGTTCAGGCTCGGTGATGGTGGTGGAGTGGCGCAATGTCCGGCTGCAGAACGACTCGCGTGGAGCGTCCTTCACCTTCCAGGTGTCGCTGCATCGGTCGGGCACCATCGTGTTCGCCTACCGGGAGGTGAGCACCGCCACGGTGCCGCTGATGGCGGAGATTCTGGTGATGTCGGTAGTGCTCGTTGTGGCAACAATAACAGCGATGGTTGTGTCGGTGTGTTTTGGTAGTGATGATGATGGTGATCATAGCCATGATGATATTAGTGGTGGTTTTATTGGTTGTACTTTAGATGATGATGTCAAAGGGGGTGTTGGCCGTGGTTTTGATCATGATAAAGATGGTGCTGCAACTGCTGCTGTTGATGATGATGATGTCGGTGACGGTAATGGTCATGGTGTCTGTGATGGTGTCGGTGATGGTGTCAGTATTCGTGATGGTGTCAGTGATGGTCTCGGTGATGGTGTCGGTGATTGTTTCGGTGATGGTTTCGGTGATGATGTCGGTGATGCTGTCGGTGATGGCTACGTCGCTCCCAGGTCCCCGTGCCGATCGCGTCGCTCGCCACCGCTCGTCACCCCGTGCGCGTCGGCCTCTCGGACGCCTTTACCGTGACCCCGCCAGACGCCGCCAGGCCAGGTGGGCCGCGGTTCACTCCCTGCGCCCCACTCCCTGCGCCCCACTCCCTGCGCCCCACTCACTCCCCGCGCCCCACTCACTCCCCACGCCCCACTCACTCCCCGCGCCCCACTCACTCCCCGCGCCCCACTCACTCCCCGCGCCCCACTCACTCCCCGCGCCCCACTCACTCCCCGCGCCCCACTCACTCCCCACGCCCCACTCACTCCCCGCGCCCCACTCACTCCCCGCGCCCCACTCACTCCCCGCGCCCCACTCACTCCCCGCGCCCCACTCACTCCCCGCGCCCCACGTGTTCACCTTCTCGTACTTACCCGCACACCTCCGATTAGCACGGTTGGCTACGTACGGCGCGAAAGAAGTTCAACATACATGCATGTTACTCTACACTACACTGCTATAGAGTACACTACGATACACCACACACTATACACTACTATACGCTACACCACTACACTAAATTGAAAACTAGCTTTTTCAGAATTGCCTGTTGTGTTCAGGTTAGCTACGTACGGTGCGAAAAAAGTTCAACATACATACAACCATCCCATCACCCATCAACGATCAACCGACCTGTCAACCGTCCATCCGGCCCATCAACCATCCATCCCACCCATCAACCATTCATCCCACCCATCAACCACCCATCAACCACCCATCCCACCCTCTCTCTGATCTGTAATCGTTCCAGCAAGGGCTCTGTCCCGACTCGCCCCGGATCGCGACCCCACGGGGACACGGGGCGGGGCGGGAGGTGTGCGAGAGAATTGGTCACGGATATAAGCAGACCGTCCGCAGACACGCTCGTTGTGTCGCGTACGCGAATGGAGTAAACAAACCCGTAACGATAAGGCCAATAACCAGTCCCTCCAGAAAAACGCGATTATGCGATCGCAAGATTCCACGCAAAATCAGCCAAAGTTCGCATATTTATGCGGGGGGCGCGTTTTTTCAAATACGCCGCACTTTCGCCACATAAATTGCAGATTTCCGCGCGCAAAATATGCGGGCTTGCATGATTTCATAATCCCCGCATTTTCGTTGCAAAAAGTCACATATATCTTAGCAGAAAGTTGAAAAATGTTGCGTTTACTTCACACAAGCGCAGCCATTTCCCCTGTTGCCATGGGAACGTTATGAAGTGACGTCACTCATTACGCGACATCATTGAAAAGCTGCAAACCCCGCGATGCCAATGAAACCATGATGAAGAGTTTATGCAACTTTACAGTTGTAAGATTGCACTTTTTTGTTAGTAGTATGTAAATTTACATTACTGTAAGACTGTACTGTTACTGTATTGCTTACGTTACTGTGCACTGAAAACACTTATTTTAACAGAAGATGTCTGTTTTGTATAGCTACCTCTGCAAGACAGGAAGCACACATTTTATTTTTTAATATTTTATTTATTCATTTTTACAGAAGTTGTAGCATATTCATTTTGTAAAGCTACAGAACTTGTTCGACTCAATGTTTTGTAAGTTTGAGCCATCTGTTTGTTAAGGTCTGAAATAAAACAAGATGAGAACTTAAATATTCCCAGCACTTTCTGTGATGTAGTATGCTTGCTTATCATAGGAAGTAATAAGAAATGACTCTTTACATTAAAGTAGTAGCCTAGTGAATAGGGTGTTGGGGGAATCACTTTTTTTTCTCTTTTTCATCAAACCGCAGTTTTTGCAAGTTCCCGCAATTTTTGCAAGTTCCCGCAATTTAATCGCATAAAATTGCATAAATATCCCGCATATTCCATCGCATTTTTTAAGAAAACGTGCCGCATAATCAACGATTTTTGCCCGCAACAATCACCAAAAAACTCCGCGTTTTTCTGGAGGGACTGAATAACACACCGGTGTGCTGTGCTTGTCACGAATTGGCACGTTCTGTTCACGTGACGAATCTTGCTAATTGGCTGAGTCGGGTGGTGGCAGGTTTAACGACACTTTTATATTTACGCGATGTAACACAAAAACCTGTATTGTGGAAGACCAATAAAACTAAATAACATGTATTGCATTTTACGGTAAAACATGAAACGGTAAGACAAGGAGATGGCGTGAGTATTTAACTCACGATTTTTTGGTTGGTGGCGACCTCCCAATCGTGAGAATTCATCAAATCGCTTTTGAGTGTGCATTCTTACAATTATAATGTTCTCTAACCTGTATGCATGTTGTATGTGTATGTACAGTATGTCGAACTTTGTTGGCACTGTACATAGCCAACTGTGCTGCTATGGGGGAAGGACAACACACTAAACACAAAAATCGGTTCTAAAGAAATTCGTTTTCAATTTATATTTAAAAGTACATAGCTACAGCGGCTTCCTAATCGGAAGGAAGAGCGTTCCACTCTGTACCTTCTCCCCGTGCCGTCTCTCCCTCGATGGACTATCTCTGTACCTGTGCCCTCTCTCCCCACGTGCCCTCTCTCCCCACGTGCCCTCTCTCCCTCTATGGAATCATAATCAGAAAGGGGTTTTATTCGCCATGAAAGTTCGCACAGACAAGGAATTTACTTTGGCCAGAAGGTGCATACATTCAACATATAGGAATCTTAAATCTTAAATAAGTGGTTAACAAGTCTAACTATACTAAAGGTACAAGTCTAACTAATATTAAAGAGCTAAAGTATGTAAAAAATTAATAAAATAAAATCTAAAATATACAATAGCTATAATATGCAATATAAAATTACAATAATGCAAATAGGGTAACATAATGCAAATATGACAGGGTGTCATTGTGCAGATATTGTGTTAAAGTCAGTTTGAGCGTTAAAGTCAGTTTGAGCCCCTGGCCTTGTTGAAGAGGCCAGCAGCAGATGGGAATAAACTGTCTATCTCCCACCCGTGCCCTCTATCTCCCACCCGTGCCCTCTCTCTCCCACCCCACGTTCCCCTCTCTCTCCCACCCGTGCCCTCTCTCTCCCACCCCACGTGCCCCTCTCTCTCCCACCCGTGCCCTCTCTCTCCCACCCCACGTGCCCTCTCTCTCCCACCCCACGTGCCCCTCTCTCCCACCCGTGCTCTCTCTCCCACCCGTGCCCTCTCTCTCCCACCCGTGCCCTCTCTCTCCCACCCCACGTGCCCCTCTCTCTCCCACCCGTGCCCTCTCTCTCCCACCCCACGTGCCCCTCTCTCCCACCCGTGCCCTCTCTCTCCCACCCCACGTGCCCCTCTCTCTCCCACCCGTGCCCTCTCTCTCCCACCCCACGTGCCCCTCTCTCTCCCACCCGTGCCCTCTCTCTCCCACCCCACGTGCCCCTCTCTCTCCCACCCGTGCCCTCTCTCTCCCACCCCACGTGCCCCTCTCTCTCCCACCCGTGCCCTCTCTCTCCCACCCCACGTGCCCCTCTCTCTCCCACCCGTGCCCTCTCTCTCCCACCCCACGTGCCCTCTCTCTCCCACCCGTGCCCTCTCTCTCCCACACCACGTGCCCTCTCTCTACCACCCGTGCCCTCTCTCTCCCACCCCACGTGCCCTCTCTCCCCACGTGCCCTCTCTCCCTCTATGGAATCATAATCAGAAAGGGGTTTTATTCGCCATGAAAGTTCGCACAGACAAGGAATTTACTTTGGCCAGAAGGTGCATACATTCAACATATAGGAATCTTAAATCTTAAATAAGTGGTTTACAAGTCTAACTATACTAAAGGTACAAGTCTAACTAATATTAAAGAGCTAAAGTATGTAAAAAATTAATAAAATAAAATCTAAAATATACAATAGCTATAATATGCAATATAAAATTACAATAATGCAAATAGGGTAACATAATGCAAATATGACAGGGTGTCATTGTGCAGATATTGTGTTAAAGTCAGTTTGAGCGTTAAAGTCAGTTTGAGCCCCTGGCCTTGTTGAAGAGGCCAGCAGCAGATGGGAATAAACTGTCTATCTCCCACCCGTGCCCTCTATCTCCCACCCGTGCCCTCTCTCTCCCACCCCACGTTCCCCTCTCTCTCCCACCCGTGCCCTCTCTCTCCCACCCCACGTGCCCCTCTCTCTCCCACCCGTGCCCTCTCTCTCCCACCCCACGTGCCCTCTCTCTCCCACCCCACGTGCCCCTCTCTCCCACCCGTGCTCTCTCTCTCCCACCCGTGCCCTCTCTCTCCCACCCGTGCCCTCTCTCTCCCACCCCACGTGCCCCTCTCTCTCCCACCCGTGCCCTCTCTCTCCCACCCCACGTGCCCCTCTCTCCCACCCGTGCCCTCTCTCTCCCACCCCACGTGCCCCTCTCTCTCCCACCCGTGCCCTCTCTCTCCCACCCCACGTGCCCCTCTCTCTCCCACCCGTGCCCTCTCTCTCCCACCCCACGTGCCCCTCTTTCTCCCACCCGTGCCCTCTCTCTCCCACCCCACGTGCCCCTCTCTCTCCCACCCGTGCCCTCTCTCTCCCACCCCACGTGCCCCTCTCTCTCCCACCCGTGCCCTCTCTCTCCCACCCCACGTGCCCTCTCTCTCCCACCCGTGCCCTCTCTCTCCCACACCACGTGCCCTCTCTCTACCACCCGTGCCCTCTCTCTCCCACCCCACGTGCCCTCTCTCCCACCCGTGCCCTCTCTCTCCCACCCGTGCCCTCTCTCTCCCACCCGTGCCCTCTCTCTCTCACCCCACGTGCCCTCTCTCTCCCACCCCACGTGCCCCTCTCCCCGTGCAGGCTGGTCGCGGCGCGTGCTCTACGAGTACGAGCGGCTGATGCTGGACGTGTCGCTCGTGCGGAGCGGCGCTGCCATCCAGTTTCTGCCCCTGCCGAGTTACTGCCCCCACCGTCACGTGCACTCTCACCCACCCCCCCCCCGCACCTCCCCCCACTCCATAAACGTCGGCCTCATCATCATCATGATAATGATTAGTTCCCGCACCTCCGATTAGCACGGTTGGCTACGTACGGTGCGAAAGAAGTTCGGCGTGCATGCGTACCAAGTCATCAGCCATGGTCAATCCGCTGCTAGATGAAGGCCTCGCCAAGCCGTCCCCGCCTCTCACGTTCCTGCGATGTTACCGCTCGTTCCATCGCTCCGTCTCCGCAGTGGACGCGCTCTCTGGCCTGTCCCCTGCCTTGGCTGCCACTCCGCGATTAGTCTCGACCAGGGGCCATCATCCTCGTGTCCACACAATGGTGTAGATCCTCCTCCAGCGTTCCGAGCGCCCTTCCCCCAGCCACCCGTGCCATCGACCCCCGGTCTCCGTGTGAAATAAAAAAAAAGATTCCCACTGCTTCTGTGCAGCGCCTCACTGCACGCGCGCGACTCACATCCACCTCCATTGCACTTGAACTGCGGCTCTCGCTCAAACATTGCACGCGCCGTGTCGTTCAGCCTCTCTTCACCAATGCCCTGTGCCCCCCCCCCATCCTCAGTGTGCCAGCAGCTGAGGAGCTGCGCGGAGTGCATCTCCGCTCGCATCGGCTTCCACTGCTTCTGGTGCCATGGCGTGGGCAGGTGAGGCGCAGATACACTCACCTACACACTCACCTACACACTCCCCTGCACACTCGCCTGCACACTCACCCGCACACTCGCCTGCACACTCGCCCGCACACTCGCCCGCACGCTCACCCACACGCTCACCTACACGCTCACCTGCACACTCGCCTGCATACTCGCCCGCACACTCACTTGCGCACACGCTCACACACTCACCTACACTCACCTACCCACTCACCTATACACTCACCTGCACACTCACCTACACACTCACCTACACACTCACCTGCACACTCACCCACGCAATCACCCGCACACTCACCTACAAAGACAAAGATCTCCTCTATAGCCTTAACAGACTGTTGGGGCAAGTGTTGTTAGCGAGCACCTATAAAGGCCGGCACGGCAGACAAGGGGGTGGGTGGCCAACACCACGCCCGGCCGCCTTTGTCTCCCTAGTGGCGATGTTTACACACCGCAGCAGGTACTCATTGCAGGCTGAGTCAACCTGACCTGTAAACTCACTTATCAAACATCTGTACACTCACCTGTACACTCACCTGTACATTCACCTGCGATCGATTACAATTTAATCAATCCCCAGCGGTTCATAGTTCGAATTGAGCGGCCGTCCCGGTAAAGGCGCCACGGTGGCGGGATGTTAACTACCTCGCCTGGTATGAAGGAGGTTGTGGGTTCTCCCCGTGGTCGCGTGGATCTGTCTCCGAGTCGTCCCGCTTTTCGCTGCATATTTAGAAACGTGCCTTTGGAGTATTTGGCTGATATCAATGTGCACGTGACGATAAGCCGACTTTGTCGAGCCGTCATTTGTGATGGGCTGGTCGCTTGTGAACAAAAAGAGCGACACACCAGCTCAGTAGGCCTTACCTGGTCAAATAAAAAAATATTTTTTTTTATAGTTTTGGTTCGTGATAATAAGAATAATAAAGGTGGCTCTGTGGTTTTTTTGTTGTGGCGGTGCCCACGTGACCTGGCAGATGCTCCCATGGGATGCTGGATCGCTACCGTCAGGAGTGGGTGCACGCTGGTTGCCCGGAGAAGGTGAGGGACAGCAGTCCACGCTGCAAAGACCCCCCTCTGTGCAGCCGTGCAGCTGTACAGCCACTTGCGGGGTTCTTTTTGCCGCCGCCGCCGTATTGGCGACAGGGAGAACGCGTATTGTACGGATGTATATACCTTGAACTTCTTTCGCGCCGTTCGTAGGCAACCATGCTCATCTGAGGGGCGGATTTCGTATTAACCACTGCGGGGCTCACTCACTCAGTCAAACTTTATTTCTCTAAAGGCACCTTTTTGTTATTTTTATATATCTATATATATAAAATCGCAAATCTGTCTGTCTGTGTGTGTGTGTGTCTGTGTGTCGCCGGACCATACGCAGTTTCATTGGACGGCGGTTGCCCCTGGCAACGGGTAGCGACGCATTCGCTGCCGGGTGGACGCCATTTTTAATTCCCGTTAAAAATATGCGCAGCAATTGTCGTATAAACTCGATATACCCAGCGTTGCCCGGGGGGAAAATACATTTAAAATCTTATGAAAACTTTCAAACATTACATACCAATGAAAAAACAACTGTGTAATTACTTTTAAACCCGACGCGCCAAGAATCGATTCTCTGAATCGTGCAAAGGAATCGAAGGTTGTAGATTCCTTTACATTCGGACGATTCCCGTTTACTATAAGTTGCTTAAAGTCGATATAAACTGCTACGAACGGGAAATATCCGGCGTTGACTGGGCCAAAAATGTAATTAAAAACTCCTGAAAAAATAAAAAAACAATCAAAATGAAACTCCATCATTCAAAATGTAAACCCCCAACATGCCAGGAATCGATTCTTTGAATCGCACAAAGGACTAATCGAAGGTTGTAAATTACTTTAGGATCGCGCTTCCTGTTTAATATAAGTTGCTTATAGAGTTGATATAAACTGCTACGAATGGGAAATATCCGGCGTTGACTGGGGCAATAATATAATGGTGAGGGCGGTTGTGAGTGGCGATTGTGAGTGGTGATTAGTGAGTGGTGAGGGGAGGTTGAGTGGTGACGGTGAGTGGTGAGGGTGAGTGGTGAGGGTGAGTGTTGAGGGTGAGTGGTGAGTGGTGATTGGTGAGGGTGTGATTGGTGAGGATGAGTGGTGAGGGAGAGTGGTGAGGGAGAGTGGTGAGGGTGAATGGTGAGGGTGAGTGGTGAGTGGTGAGGGTGAGTGTTGAGGGTGAGTGGTGAGTGGTGATTGGTGAGCGTGTCATTGGTGAGGATGAGTGGTGAGGGAGAGTGGTGAGGGAGAGTGGTGAGGGTGAATGGTGAGGGTGAGTGGTGAGTGGTGAGGGTGATTGTTGAGGGTGAGTGGTGAGTGGTGATTGGTGAGGGTGTGATTGGTGAGGATGAGTGGTGAGGGAGAGTGGTGAAGGAGAGTGGTGAGGGTGAATGGTGAGGGTGAGTGGTGAGTGGTGAGGGTGAGTGTTGAGGGTGAGTGGTGAGTGGTGATTGGTGAGGGTGTGATTGGTGAGGATGAGTGGTGAGGGAGAGTGGTGAGGGAGAGTGGTGAGGGTGAATGGTGAGGGTGAGTGGTGAGTGGTGAGGGTGAGTGTTGAGGGTGAGTGGTGAGCGCGTGTATGTGTACCTATGGACGGGGGGCGCGTGTGTGGGGCGAGCGGTAGTATAGTGGTTAGTGCGCTGCGCTATGAACTCGGCGACCCGAGTTCGATTCCCACTTACTACCACCACCTGTGACGATCATTTGAACCAGTCCTGGGCCTCCCCTAGGTCGACTCAGCCTCAAACGAGTAACCGTGGTGTGAACATCGCCACTGGGGAGACAAAGACGGCCGGGCGTCGAGAATCCAAGTCCCGGGCGAAGCCGGGTAGTAAAGCTAGTCTATATATAAAGGTGCTTTAAAAGCTAGGCCGCTGTAAATTGTATTTGGGGCGGCTGAAACCTCGATTTGAACCCAGGATCTTCCGTGGTGCCGGCGCTGCGTTTCCAACCTCTGAATCGCCCGGCCACGTGACTGCCGCAGCCGTCACCACCGAGATCCTGGACACCAGTCCTGCCTCTGTGTCCCATTGCCCCGCCTGCCCTGCCCTCTGCCCCCCCCCCAACCTCTTCGTCCGACGCGACGCGACCCAGACACACGGTGACATCTGCGGCGAGGACCCAGAGCGGAACCTGACCTCCACAGCTCCGGGGACCCGGGGAGGAGCGACCACTGCCCCGTCCAGAGTTTCGCTCGGTGAGGTCCCTTCATCCCGCAAACACGGGACAGGCGTAGCCAGGGTGTGGCTCCTCTTCGATGTCCACGTCGCGATCCGCCAAATCTCGCCACCGCTGCCTCCACGCTGCTGGATTTGCCGGCCACGTGCAACGGCGTAGCCACGAGGCAGCATTCAGTGCCGCCAATCGTTCCCCTCGGCGTTCGATTCGCGAGGCGTTGAGTGAACGTTCCTAGTTTTCCCGCAATTTTTGGGCAAAAACGTGCAAGGTGGACGAGCGGGTCGTTATTGGCACCACGTCGTTGCACCGTGCTCGTTCTGCGGCTCTCTGATGACAGTACAACTCGAAACCACACGACCGTCGCTGCGTGCTGGCCGTTCGTTCATTCGAGTCAAGCCAGAGGGCCCCAGAGAAAACCCCCACGCGCACGAGCACCCCCGACACCCGGCACTTGCACGCACCAACACGCGCGGTCGAGCTGGGTAACCACGTGACTGGGAGCCGCGCTGGCACGCGTCCTCGCTGCGATTGTCACCGATCCGGTTTAGCTGCGGCGCGCGACGGTCATGGAGACCATCCTCGATCCCGCGCGAGCCCGCGACGCCGCCTCCCTTCCGCTGCTCCTCCCGGCCCGGCGAGAGCAAGCCTTCACCTGCCTCGCCGTTCGATTGCTCGTCATCAAATTTCCATGTTTACATTTTTGCTCAAACAGAATATCGGCCCTACTACTCGTGGTCGCCCCCTCCCCTACCTCTCCCTCCCTCCCCCCGACCCCCGGGCTCAATTCGTTCCTTGATATTTTTTCTTCAAAGTGTTCGAACCGGATTAGAGAGGCATGGCACCACCTGCTTCTCCGACTTCTCTGAATCGGTGACACGGACTTCGCGCACGCCCCCACCTCGATCCCTTCTCGCTCCTGCGCCCCGCGCCGGAAGCAGGCGTCTGCTGCGTGATTGGTGGTTTCCCGGGGGCAGCAATCACGGTGGCTTCCTAGAACCGCATTACTCCTCAATGAGAGTTGAGCCGGGGGTTCACGTGTGCCTCGTTTGGGGTAGCAGGTGCTGTGCACCACTGCTGGTGCTTGTCGCTCACCCTGCGCTCACGCGGATTGCCCCGGGGCCATTGTCACGATGGATTGGGCTCGAGTGGGATCATCCTGCGTCCGTCTCCGCCTGTCTTCGTGTTTTTGTTGTTGATGTTGTTGATGGCTGAAGACGCTTGGCGGTTGATCCCGAGGCGGCGCTCACCGCTCCTCGTGCCGAGACGCCCTGGCCAAGCTTCAGCTTCCGCTTGGCCAGGGCCGTTGAGTTCCACAAGAGCATGAGATTAGAGACGACGAAAGAGAGGGGCAGACAATTGGAGAGATAGACGCAATAGGACAGGAGAGTTTGTGACGATTCCTGGCGCTCTCCATTCAGGAAGAGGACAATTGCCCCGGCGTATTTGAATCTTAATTCCCGTACGTTACCGAACTCCCCGCTTATCCTCTTTCCGAGGACGATATCCCTCCTGTTTTTTCTTGGCAGGGACGTATGCATTTCTATCCACCCTCTCAGTTTTCGCGAGCAATTTTTCATCGAATAGATGGCACACACTCATCGAAAAAAATCGAATGTGGAAATCCAGTAAAAGAGGGCATGATGGAGAGAGACGAAGAGGGACGCGAACAGAGACACGGACACAGCGTGGGCAGCCTCAGAGTTTGTGAGTCGCAGACGTACGTGCACGCGTGTACGGTGCGACATTGACCTACGTAGCCGACGGTGCTTAATCGGAGGCGCGACGCGACCCGGCCAGAACGCCGAGTGTTTCCCGCGGCAGCGAACTGCTCGCACTACTGAACCTGCGCAACCCAAGAGGCAAATTGGCGAGACGGGGGGGGGGGGGGGGGGGTGAGGCCTGAACAGTGCGAAACGTCGATTCCCTGGCCCCAGGACCAGTGGCAAGTTTAAACGCGCTACACGACGTGGGCCAACAGCTGTACGCTTAATTCGCCTGCATTTATAATAAACGAAAATTGTAAGTTCTTATGTATCAAGGAGAGCCACACCTGAGGCCAATTACTTGTTTTTTAGTTACAGGAGGGTCCTGCTACATTGGGTTTTTTTATGTTGAGATGTTTTCGGCCGATGTATGAGTTGTGTTTATACACGTGGGGAGAAAGCGGAGCGCCCGGAGAAAACCCCACGCGCATGAGGAGGGGGCAGAGAGACGACACTCAGATGGAGATGATAGTCCACACTTCACTAAAAGTAACCAACACAATGTGACGTTCACCAAAGAGTCGCCAAATCGTGTTTGTCTTATTTACGATACAATGAAAAGAAGTTGCACCGTGTGACCTCCGCTTCAGAGGTCAGTTTTACTGACCGCGGCCCGCAAGCAATGCGGCCACCGCCGCCACCGCCACCACCACCACTGCCACCACCACCACCGCCACCACCACCACCGCCACCGCCGCCACCACCACCACTGCTACCACCACCACTGCCACCACCACCACCGCCACCACCACCACCGCCACCACCACCGCCACCACCACCGCCACCACCACCACCGCCACCACCACCACCGCCACCACCACCACCACTGCCACCACCACCACTGCCACCACCACCACCGCCACCACCACCGCCGCCACCACCACCACTGCCACCACCACCACCGCCACCACCACCGCCGCCACTGCCACCACCACCACCGCCACCACCACCACTGCCACCACCACCACCGCCACCACCACCGCCGCCACTGCCACCACCACCACCGCCACCACCACCGCCGCCACTGCTATCACCGCCACCACCACCACCGCCACCACCACTGCCACCACCACCGCCACCACCACCGCCACTGCCACCACCACCGCCACTACCACCGCCGCCACTGCTATCACCGCCACCACCACCGCCACTGCCGCCATTGCCACCACCACCGCCAACACCGCCACTGCCACCGCCGCCACCACCACGCAGCCACGACTCCCGCTTCTCCACCCACGCAGGTGAGGAGCGACGGCGCAACCTGGAGGAGGCGACGCCCTCGGCGGGGCCCCCACAGGGGGGGCCCAGAGCGGGCGGCCTGGTCACGCTGCTGGGGACCCTGGCAGTGCTGCTGCTGCTGCTCGTGGTGGCCGCCGCCCGCTGGGCCCGCCGGCCTCCTGGCGGGGACGAGCGACTCACCGGGGTGAGCGAGGGATAAGGGGCCGGGAGGACGGCCGGGCTCGAGCACTCGGCCGCCCGCCCGCCTGCCCGGGTCGATCGACTCGTGGTTGTAAACCTCGACACGCGGTGATGTGCCGAGAGGACAACGAGGGAGTTCTCGGGAAGTTTGCGCCTAGGATAACCGTGCGCGTGTGCGCACCTCTGCCACCTCCACCTCCACTCGACAGCTTGCAGAGGCGGGATTAACATTTTCCACCCGGAGAAACGTCTCACGAACACCGCCTGGCAAAGGAAATTTTCAGGCCATTGACCGCGGCGGAAACCGCTCTCCAAATGACTGCGATGATGGAAGTTCCTCTCTGAGCAGTTCCACAAATTAGGCCAAAGAAATTTTTTTAAATCATCAAGTACATACTGGGTGTCAATTTGAAGTCAGATATTCGATTTTATTTATTAGATGAGACACGAAACCCAATGCACGCATGTATGTAGTTTGAACTTCTTTCACACCGTACGTAGACAACCGTGCTAATCGGAGGTGGGCCAACATACTAAAACACAAAAGCCGTTTTAAAGTAATGACTTTTCAATCTATACACCATCATCACCGCCACCATCCCAGCGTGGATGACAAAGTCTGTCCGCCACCCACCCCCTCGTGTGCCGTGCCGGCCTTCATAGGTGCTCGCTAACAGCACTTGCCCCTACAGTCTGTTAAGACTACACGGACGGGCAGTGGGGGTTCTTTGCTGTACACAGCTCTGTGTGGTGTTTGAAAACCCATCGTTTTCTGCCTGGAACTTATTTTTATGTTGTATGTATGTTGAACTTCTCTCGCACCGTACGTAGCCAACCGTGCTCTGCCACTGTCCGTGTCTCTGTGTCACAGTGCTTGGGAAGGCTGAGGCCTACACCACGACAGCCGCCATACGAAGAGGTGTGCGAGATGCAGTGAGCACGACGCGGGGAGCCCGAGGGAGGAGGAACCGAGAAACCACCGTGCCCTCTCCTCTCCCCACGCCCCAGTCTCTCACAGGCCCTCCCATCACTGCCTGCTGTCCCTCACAGAATCCCAGTCTCTCACAAGCCCTCCCATCACCTCCTCCTGTCCCTCACAGAACCCCAGTCTATCACAGTCCCTGCCATCACCTCCTCCTGTCCCTCACAGAATCCCAGTCTCTCACGGGCCCTCCCATCACCTCCTCCTGTCCCTCACAGAATCCCAGTCTCTCTCAGGCCCTGCCATCACCACCTCCTGTCCCTCACAGAATCCCAGTCTCTCTCAGGCCCTGCCATCACCACCTCCTGTCCCTCACAGAATCCCAGTCTCTCACAGTCCCTGCCATGGCAGCCTCCTGTCCCTCACAGAATCCCAGTCTCTCTCAGGCCCTGCCATCACCTCCTCCTGTCCCTCACAGAATCCCAGTCTCTCACATGCCCTGCCATCACCACCTCCTGTCCCTCACAGAATCTCAGTCTATCACAGTCCCTGCCATGGCAACCTCCTGTCCCTCACAGAATCCATGTGTCTCACAGGCCCTCCCATCACAGCCTCCTTTCATCCCCCCACCCTCCAGGGTGGTTAAAGTGTGCACCACTTTGTTCGAAAGTCAAGAGTGATTGATGGATACTCGCCTCTCGCCATAGGAATGTGGAAGTTCCACCACTGGCACTGCAGTGCTGTAAACAGGAGATGAGCAGCTCGTTCGAGCAGCAGTAGGATGAACTCACTTTCAGTTTTCCCCTTAAAAAAATCTAATTGAACTGAAAAGATCTGTTTACACAATGTCTATCTATCCAGAATATCGATCTATCCAGAATGTCTATCTATCCAGAATGTCTGTCTGTATAGATACTGAACGTGAGGGGACGTGGATAATATGTTTAGAGGTTTATGTGAAATGATAACACTGCTTTAATATAATAAACCCTTGCGAGCCGTAACGGGTATATGACTAATCCCACTAATGTATTAACTTCAACACTTAGGAGTGGGCTAAAAAGCACGTATACATTATATATATGCCGCTACATGTATTCTAAATATTAATACGCTTACTCTATGGTTCTTTCGGTAAAGTCACGTAGAAAGAAAATAAATTAAATAATAGAATACGACGTTTTGATTGCAACACAAGATATCGTCATCAGGTAAGAATGAATGAGAAAACAAACATAGTAAACTTAGAAATATAATGCGATACAACACAGAGAGTCGGCGAACACAACAGTCAACACCCTACCTGGTTGACCACGTTCTTCCAAAGATTGATACATTTGAGAGAGAGACAAAACACAGACACGGAGACACAGAGACTGACAGACAAGCAGAGAGAGACACAGACAGACACAGAGAAACAACGCCTCTGTGTCGAGGCCTTAAATAGAGAGAGAGGGAGAGGGGCTAGAGAAATTAGCATGTCAATGAGAGAGTTGTGTGGAAATCCACTCCGCAGCGGCCGGGGGAGAGAAAGAGCAAATGGACCTATACAAGCCTGTGGGTTACCGAAAGAACCAACGAATAATTCCTGCAGTCACGAAAGCTTCAATTCAAATTAATACGCTTATATAACGAATACACGTTTTTGTATCATTTTGTCGTGTCTCGAATAAAAAAAGCCTGTTGTATTAAATCAAAACAAATGAAGCGAGCGGATTATGAGAGATCGTGAACAGCAGTGGTTCTCAAAGTGCGGTCCCCGGTTCATTTCGGGGGTTCGTGGGGAACCGCCGGTTGATTGGGACCGCCGGGGAGAAGGGGGGGCTGTGATCCGGCTTCTCGCTGAGCCGTCGAACAAACGACGGCGGCCACCGAATCGTCGCGCGGCGCTTTCAGATGACGCTGCTTCTGCGGCCGTCTGGAACGCGCTCTTCCCTTCCGATATTAGGAAGCCGCTGGGGCTATGGCGCTTTTAAATCATCGTCATCTAGAATGAAAACCCATGTATTTCGAAGTGCTTTTTGTGTTTAGTTTGTTGTCCTTCCCCCGCACCGGAAGATAAGCATGTTTGGCTACGTACGGTGCGACAGAAGTTCAACATATGTACATACATTTAACATTTTGATATTTAGTAAAAATATATATATAAATAAAGTTTTTTTTTTGTTCTGATATTAATCATTTTGTACTCCTGGAATTGAGAGATTCATGATTGAGTTTTCTTTACCCAGGGGTAGGGACAGTGCCAGATTATCCTCGTAGCAAAAGTAGCTACAAATGCTACGGGACCTGCACTTTAAAGGGCCCCGCGCTAAATCCTTTCAAGCTATCAATTCCGGTTCAGTGATTCTGCACTTGCTCTATTACTATAGTACTATACTGCCTTCAACTTTTATGAACGACTGGGTGTTTAAGGTTAGCGATTTGTCGTATTATCTGGCTGTATAGCAAATGAAAAATACAATTACTTTACTTTGCAAGTAAAAAAATGTGTTTTAATATTAGTTTCTTTTTTATTTAGGGCCCCTTTAAAACATATGCTACAGGCCCCGCACTGGCTTAATCCGGCACGGTGTGGCGGGTGGGCTGGGTAGTTCAAGCAAGACTGACTCCGCTGATGAGAAAGTCGAAATGCTATTTAAATTACGCACTCTCGGTAAGAAGAGCCTTGGGACCGATGAGTCATGTCTGAAATAATTGGATGACCGTGTTCACGTGGAGAGTCGGATAATGGGGTTTTAATCAGCGACATTCTCAGCAATTACAATTCCCTGCATCGCCTTCGCCTGGCGAGCCAGGCCCCTCCTGGACGCCCACGGGAAGAGAGTTCCACAGCATCTGTGCATGATCCACCAACCCTCGTCTCCACCGTGCTGGGTTACAGGCAGCCACGGTGCAGCAGCGTAGCCGCCACCACCACCCCTCGGGGCACTTTCACCGGTGCCTCACACTTGTCAAGCTGTGGCTTTGTGTTCCTCTTGAGATCGTGGTGGCGTGAGATCGGTGAGGAATGAGGGCACAGTCATTGATTTTATTCATATAATTAATGTGAATATCAGCAGCAGCAGCTATTTGTCTCTCAACTGCCGGATGGAGGCTGGCATTGTCTGTCAACAATGCTCGCATTTTTACAAGACAGCTGACCTCTACTGATGAGAACCCAGAAAATCGAAACCAGGTCTATAGAGTTTTTTTGCTAAAACAAACTGCCGCTGGATAATATTGTTCTGGAAGAGGCTTATGGAACTAAAATAACGGACTTGTTGAAATGTGTAGAGTCAGACTGCAGTTGTGAGTACAGAGCTTCAGGGTCCAGTTCATTCACTCATTTCCTGCTCATTCCTTCTGTCAATCCACTGCTGGATGAGGGCCTCCCTACGCCCTGCGGGTTCCAGGTGCATGGGGGGGGGGTTACCATACTTCAGTGTTCTTCACTAAGTTTCAGAGGGGGGGCCACTTTCGCCAATAAGACATCAGCAATGTGAGGGCTGCCACGCATTTGAACCCATTGGGGTTTGACAGCAGCACGATGATGATGGAGGGGGGGGGGGGGTGTTTGCAAAGGAGAGGACTGCCATACTTCACCACGCCGGTTCATTGCGGCCTGGCTGGCTGGCTGGCAGCAGGAGCGTAGCAGTGCAGCAGTCCAGATGTTGCCGTGCTGCCCTCTGCTGCCCGCATCACGTGGCTGGGAATGAGCTCTCGGGCAACTGGCACATCGAGGCCACACAGCACTCGCTAACCGGGATCGCCGATTTATTATTGATCCGTTGATTGTGCTCTTGGCGATCGTAGTTTATGACTTTATCGATGAACTCGCTGACCCGCCCAGAGCTTCATAGCTCATCGGATTCCCCCTGCAGTCGAATTGAAGATTATTCTCATTCTGGTTGTCATTGTTAGAGTCGTTTTTTTTACTGTATTTATTTTAGACTTTGTTGATACTTGTGGGTGTAGGTTTTTATTTTATTTCGATGAGGCGCTTTGTATGATTACTTTAAAATATAAATTATACGTATAATTACGTATAATTAGCGTGTTAATTGTGTGTGGGGGTAGAGAGGTGGTAGTGTAATTATATAATACTGATCAATAGCCAAACTAAGCATTCACATATCAATAACGCTGCAGCCTTAAAAGGAAACATATAATAGGCGACGTTTTGGGCAATGGTCCTCCTTCATAGCGCGTACATTTTATCAATTGTGACGCCACTTTACACGGGGGTGACGTCATGCCTCTCTCCGACCCCGCGTCTCGTGACGTCACGCGGCGCGTGCCCGGCATGGTGCAGTCGGTAGACTTCATTGGCTTCGATAATTATCAATTATAATCGATTGCTTTGTTTTGGGGGGGGTACCCTGGTGATGACCCTGGTGATGCGTCGTTGCATGTTGTGAAATCGATTTCATATTGCGGAGGGTTCGATTCATCGACTTGAATTGAAACGAAGACATGACGTCGCAACTCATTGCGCACTTTAAAGCGCTTGCCACGAAATGAACCACAGCCCCTTGGCTGGTCTCGAACGAGGATCGTAAACCATCAGTCAGACCCCCCCCCCCCTCAAATATGACGTCACAAAGCTCTGCCCCCCCCCCCCCAGAAATGCTTCAAATCGCTTTAAACTATTGTCATTGTAGTGCGTATTTAATGTGCCGCTGCACTCTGATGTTGTAGGAGAAAACATGTATTAAAACGTCTATTTAATTAAGTAGAACGTGTTGTCTATATTTATTTAAAGTTGCGCATTTTGATGTGACGTCACATTTCTCAAACCTCCCCCATCGTCACACATCGTCACAAATGTCTGACCCCCTTACCAGGTGCGTGACGTCATTTATGGACGGCCCCATACAACATACATGCACATGCAACACACACGCACATACAACATCCTACATGCAAGACTCTAAAGAATCAGAATTATTTCTCCATTTTCCATTCCACTTGACGAATCGATTCGGCGGTTCGAACGCTCTAGAAATTGGGCAAACGAATCGATCGATTCACCAAACTAAATCGTCACCTACCGATAGAATCGATTCTTCTCAGAGAGCCTCCTCCGGTAATCGACTCCGTCGATTTATCTAACGGCGGGAATCGACGTGCGAGAATCGCAACTGCGTGAATCGTCGAATCGTCGCGAGCAAACACGAATTAGCCGACGCACGAGACAAATTCTACTTTGCCGTCACATTTTGAATCGCCCAAACTCTGCCGCCAAGACCTCCACGTCCTGCGCGCTTCAACGTCAGTAAGAAAATCGGCGTCATTCGCGCGCGCAGATGTAAATCACGCGCGAGATTAACGTAGGAATCGATTTCTAGTGCGAACATCCGGAATCGACCCGCCGATTCGTGAGCGCGGCAACCACGTTTCTCTCCCGACATCGTCTCCCCCTCCTCACCGCACCTCGTCGCCCCCCTCGGAGACGATGCTGGACGTGGTGATGCTGATGTTCTTCGCGTTGTGCGCTCTCGTCTTCCTCTCATACGTCATCTACGCCCTCTGAGGGCTCGCCTCCGTCCATTACCGCTTCATCAACATCGCCATCGCCACCATCATCATCATCTTCACCACCACCACCATCATCATCTTCATCTCATTTCCACTTCCCGTCACCGCAGCCTCATTCCTACCACAACCTTCATTATCACCGACCAGCTCGTTCCCACCACCAACCTCGCCACCACCACCACCTCTGACCCCGTCAGCCTCACCGCGCACCAACCCAGGGGTTGGTAAGAAAGTGAGATCACAAACAACAACATCAACAACATCATCAGCAGCAGCATCGAGTGAGGGGTGGAGGGGGGCAGACACAGCGCCGAGGGTGGAGCAGGCAGCCGGCGGTGGAGTCTGTGAGGAGCTGAGGCAGGCGGCGGCCACATGGAGGAGGCTGCCGAGAGGGAGCGAGGCCGAGCGGCCAAGCGGCCCTCGTCCAAGGAGCGCGGAGGTGGAGGTGGTGGCGGCGGTGGAGGTGCGGAGAGGAAGCGGCCGAGCCCCCCGCGGGACCGGCGCCGCTCTTCCCGGGACCGCAGACCGCGCTCGGGGTCCCCCGCCAGCAAGGAGCGTGAGAGGTGAGGAGACGTGGTGGTGGTGGTCTAGGTGGTGGTGGTGGTCTAGGTGGTGGTGGTGGTCTAGGTGGTGGTGGTGGTCTAGGTGGTGGTGGTGGTCTAGGTGGTGGTGGTGGTCTAGGTGGTGGTGGTGGTCTCGGTGGTGGTGGTGGTCTCGGTGGTGGTGGTGGTCTCGGTGGTGGTGGTGGTCTAGGTGGTGGTGGTGGTCTAGGTGCTGGTGGTGGTCTAGGTGGTGGTGGTGGTCTAGGTGGTGGTGGTGGTCTAGGTGGTGGTGGTGGTCTAGGTGGTGGTGGTGGTCTAGGTGGTGGTGGTGGTCTAGGTGGTGGTGGTGGTCTAGGTGGTGGTGGTGGTGGTCTAGGTGGTGGTGGTGGTCTAAGTGGTGGTGGTGGGGACCACGGGGGCCGACTGGACACCTACCCCCCCCCATCACCTACCCAACAACCAACACAACAACAAGCGCCATTCGCCACGAGGTGGCGGGGAAGGCACCACGACGCTTGTGCCAGGCTAGGTGCGCGTTGAGGTCACGTGCAGTGTCGGAAAGCCCGCTGGCAGGAGGTCACGGAGCAGACCCAGGTGCCATGGGTTGACATCACGCATACACAGCCACCAACATCGCTTACATCACATCGAACTCACAACAAACATCACACGTCAACACACATCACCAACATCGCTTACATCACAACAAACCCACCACAAACATCACACGTTAATACATCACCAACATCGCTTACATCACAACGAACTCGCAACAAACATCACACGTCAACACACATCACCAACATCGCTTACATCACAACAAACTCACACCACAAACATCACGTTAATACACATCACCAACATCGCTTACATCACAAATACCGCAAGCACATTCACATAACAACAAATTAAAACTTACCACAAAACATCACACATACTACAAACTCAAATCACAGCAAACTCACAGTAAAAAATTGCACACCCCACACACACCACATGCCACACACACACCACAAACTGACATCATATTACACACCCCCACAAACATCAAACACGCCACGAACATCACGAGCACCGTACAATTTAAAAAGCTATTCCTCCGAGGAGCGGTACAAATTCCACGTGCTTGTCCGGTGGAGGAAACTGATGCTGTGACTGCCTGTGAAACCCCACTGCAATCATTGAAAGAAAACGCATCCCAAACCCCAGATCTCTCTCATCATCTTCTAAGCATCGCCAAGCTACGAGAGAAATCTCAGTTTCAATCCACTGTTCTCAGTGTTACCTGTGTGACATTATAGCACTCTCGCGATGTCACTGCTACGTTAAGCCGAGCACGCTTTGTCTCCGCAAAGTGCTTCCAACAAACCGCATCGTCCTCTCCGGCTCATTGATGTATGCCTCTAATTCGGACCGGAGTTACATAAAAAAATAAACAAACATTCGTCCAAAGCACCGTGTGGCCTTTAAATAAAAAAAACTATGTAATTGGTGACGTTCTAGGCAATTTCCTTTCCTCGTAGCACGTAGCCCAGAGAGATCGACTGGATAGTACACAGATACACCGTGGAGCCTAATAAGAATTACAATTAAATTTCGATTTAAAGCTTTCGTGACTGCAGGGATTCATCTTCTTGGTTCTTTCGTAAAGTCACGTAGAAGCGAAATAATAAAAATAAAACATAATAAAATACAATTCTCACGACGCTTGGTGGTGTTCATTCAGACGCTGTCTTTCCGACAGCCCTGTTCTTCACCTGAGGACGGCTGCTTGCGTTGTGGCCGAAACGTCGTGAGAATTGTATTTTATTATGTTTTAATTTTATTATTTTATTATTCCCCTTCTACGTGACTTTACCGAAAGAACCAAGAAAAATAATTACAATTGTAAAATGGTTCCCAATGAACAGTTTTTAAATTGGCATGTGAATAGTTACCTAACTCGGGTAGATCACTGGTAGTTCACTTCCGAGAAGGATTCTGCATCTCCTTGGTGGATTCTGCTCAACCCCCTTCCGCGTGCGTAAACGTGGCGGCTGCCAGTCCGTGTGACGTGCGGAGTCGTGACTGCTGCTGCTGTCTCTGCCTCCAGCAGGAGACGTGAAAGGGATGTGAGAGACAAGGAGAGAGACAAGAAGGACAAAGACAAAGACGACTTGAAGAAGGACAAGGACAAGAAACGCTCCAGGTGGGTATTTAGGATGATCATCAATACGAGTCAAAGTTCATTTCCTGCTCCGGTGAGCATTGAGGTTGGTGCTCATCTCCTGTTTACAGCCCTGGGCCGGTGGTGGGAATTCCACAATTCTCTGGTGGGGGCGAATCTATCCGCAGGAATACCGCTGTTGACTTTCCCACAAAGTGGTACTAATTGTATCTATCTCAAATGGATGATCGGCCAAGTCAACCCCCGACCGGTTTTTAACCCACAACGTTCCGATTGCGAGCCGCTCGCTCGTTCGCTGAGCCACAATGGCTGGTTAATGATCATAATAACTTAAATTTTTACAGAAAAGCTGACGTAAAGTCACAATATTTTTTTTTCAGGAGGGCCCTGCAATGGAATGTGGCCAATTATATATTGTTCTTTCAAGTATGAGAGGAAACTGGAGCATCCGGAGAATGCTCGCAACACATACGAGGGGATAACACCCAAAACATCCACACAGACAGCCTTCGCAAGTCTCCTCGCTGTACCACCATCTCCTGGGGGGTTTCAGAGATCTGCGTGACCCACCGAATGCTGGATCACAAGCGTGCTTGTGATTCCACACGGAAAAAACCTTATGCTCGTAAACGTAAATATGTGCTTAGACATTCGGGAGTTGAAGCCAGTGTGTGGCGGGGCACATCACCGCTCGGATTTTAAACTCAAAAAATGAGCTCTGGTTTCTGTGTGTTTTGCGGTGCAGGTCGAGGTCACCGAAAAAGGTGACGAAAGATAAAGATAGATCCAGACTGAAAAAAGAGAAGGACGAGGAGGATGAAGAGGAGGAGGAGGATGGCAAGAAGGCAAAGGTGGGTGGAGTACTTTGTGGCGGGAAGCAGAATCAGACTTAATACTGGAGGAATCCGATGAGCTATGAAGCTCTTTTTCCGACTCAAGTTAACAAGTCCTCAATCTACTCGACTTTGACACGTTTCTTTCCAAACCTCTAAATACAAAAGTTAAAATGTAAAATTTAGCACACGTCAGTAACATTGGGAAGTGCATCACAATCGTAGATACCACTCTAACCTTCATCTGGCGCTCTTATGCTTTTAAAAATATCCATTATTAGTGAATCATATTTTTTTTATTTGGCAACAATATCTTTTTGCAATAGGTGTTTCAGTAACATCTGCTGCTGCTGCTGATGATCATAATGGTGCTGCTGATGATGATGTTGGAGTGAGATGTACGTACCTTGCTTTATTTTGTTTTTTATTCCTTCACAGTTCCAGCCGCTATCTCTGGAGGAAATGATTGCGCGCAAGAAAGCCGAGCAGGAGGCTGAGCAGAAGGTACCATGAGCAATTTATTCACAAATAAAATGTGTTGAGATGATGAGATGTATGTATCAGTTTAACACGTAGGCTTTCGCGACCAATATTATTCATAATCAACGTTTTTGGGTTTAGATCGCATTATTTATAAATGTACTCAAAAATTGTAAATGTTGTGGTTTCACGCATCAACACACCAGTGGGCTAAAGCAGTGAACTATTTGTCTTTTGTCAACGTGACACTTTTTATTGATTGGCCGTGTCGGGTGGTGGAGGGTTACGACACATTTATAAATAACGCGATCTAAACCCAAAAACGTTGATTATGAAGATGTATGTATATTGAACGTCCGCACTGTACGTAGCCAACCGTGCTAATCGGAGGTGCGGGCGATGCGAGATGTAAATCGGCGTGAGACCCGACCCCCCCCCGCCCAACCTTCTCACCCGCCCTGCGCCCGTCCCCGCTCGTTCCCCCGCCAGCCCAAGTTCCTGACGAAGGTGGAGCGCGAGGCGGAGGCCCTGCGCCGGCGCTCGCAGCAGGTGGAGGAGCAGCGGCGCGCCATGGATGAGGAGCGCAAGAAGAGGATGGTCTTCCAGGAGGAGGGCAAGAAGATGATGGGTGCGTGAGGGCGCGCGGGCACACGCCCCTCTCGCTCCGCACGGCCCGTGGCGAGCGAGCGTAGAGCACACCGCCGCCCGGGGAAAAATGTGCCGTGGCAACACAGTAGCCCGAACACTGTCCCTATCATAATTGGTTCTTTACCCTTCTATCTGGCAACAAAACTGACACCTTTTTACAAGGAGTCATGTTTGCATAGACCGCAATACCTGCAGTCATAATACAAACAAAAGAACATAACTCTGATAATGTGCACTGACACCTTGTAAAAAGGTGTCAGTTTTGTTGCCAGATAGAAGGGTAAAGAACCAATTATCATATTTTTACTGGCAAATGAGGTTCCCATACTGTCCCTATCTTCAATCTGCTTTGTATTTTAACAGACAATCTGTTCTAGAACGTGGTAGTAGTCGCGTTCCTGAAGAACGCCGCGTTGTGGAGAAATCGCGTAATAGAGAATACATGGTAAAGCACGGTCCGCAATAATGCGTGAGATGCGTACGCAGGATGAACAAACACTTAGGCGCGTGGGTAGCATCTTGAAGCATCCAGTAGCATCTCACCTTGTGCGATGCAATGCCGAGGCAGCCGTACAACCGCTTATTCCTACTCGAGCGACGTTTTTTTCACTTGATCGCGTTATAGCCAATTTGCATTCACGTTATAAAACACATGTTCGCTAATATATTCATCGCGTTATATCCAATTGGCGTTATGAAAACAAAATGCGTTAAAGCAGAACAGTCTGATGCACCATTCACGTGCCAGTGCTGTTCCCCGTTAACCGATTCTGCTTGGCCACGGCGATACTTTTTGGAGCTGTATTTACCTTGGTTACATTGCCGCGGCTGAGCTTGTCGTGTGCGCGGAGGTAAACTTTATCAATCATTATGGTGGTGCATTGGTAACACTCGTGCTGCACAGCAAGAAGTGTGTGGGTTCGATTTCCGACTTGGGTGCCTTTCTGCGTGGAGTTTGTACGATCTCTCTCTCCCTCTTCTGCACGGGTTTCTCCAGATTCTCCGGTTTCCTCCTATCGCAAACAAAAAATGCGATGCCATTGGTAATCGTCAAACATCCCAGTGCTGAGACATTACCTGTAAACTATTCAGTAGGAATCACGCTTGGAAATATTGCCTCCTCCTGCAAAAACTATCGCAGGACCCTCCTGAAAAAGAGTCTTCAGGCTCCGTAAGGCTTTCATCTCACTCGGCCTTCACTCAAGCGAGCATTGTGCTGCGCTCATATCTGTTGACGGTTCATTTTTTGACTAATCATCTTACAATTTAAATATTTATTGTATTGTTTTGTTGTTGTAACTTTCTCACCCACCCGTACTGGGCTTCTGTGAAAAAAGAGCTTTACAGCTCATCAGATTCCTCCAAGATAAATAGAATAGATTAAACAGACCTCGGGACAACTGTTATGCTAGCACGTAAACAGACGATGCTTCGTTTAGAATAATCGTCGTGTCGCTGAACGATGCGCGTTTGTGCGCGCGCACAGAGGACCCGTACGAGCGTGACCGGCGGGAGCGGCGGGAGCGGCGCGAGCGAGAGACGGAGACCAGCCTCAACGAGGACGACCGCACCAAGATCCGCGAGGAGAAGGACCGCGAGAAGGAGATGCAGGCCATCAAGGTGCGCAACACACGTAGACGCGTCGGCCGACCGACGACTCTGGCGCGGATATGCCCCGTGAAGGGCGGACCGCTAGACAGATGCACCCTCAAACAGACGTATACAGAGGGGTAGGTGGCACGAAGAACTCGGCAAACACTGACAGCTTGTAACGACGACAAACAACACAGATCCCCCCCGAGTACTCTTCAACAAACTGTAGGGACAAGTGCTGTTAGCGAGCACCTTTCAAGGCCGGCACAACACACGAGGGGGTGGGTGGCCAGCACCATGCTCGACTGCCTTTGTCTCCACCGTGGCGATGTTTACACACCGCACCAGGTACTCATACGAGGCTGAGTCGACCTAGGGTAGGCCCAGGTCCAGGTCAGACAATAGTCACCGGTGTTGGCCGTGAGCAGGAATCGATCTCGGGCCGCTCAGTTGGTAGCGTAGCGTAGCACTAACCGCTACACTACCGCTCCCCACACAGACATTTACACGCAGGCATGCAGATACGTGGACTTGCAGACAAGAAGATGGACATCTAGGCGTACAGACAGATGACATAGCCACAGATTAGCCAGTGTGGAGAATCGCAATCATAAAACCGCTTTCTTGCTGCAATATGCGAACCTCCGTGCCGCCACTGGCCTCCAATTAAAATATAGATGAGGGAAATAAACAAAACGAAAGGGTTCCCTTGTGACGGAGTCTCTTGGCAGTGTATTTATTCTCCGTTCGCTGGCCTTGCCAATCTCCTCGTGCTCGTCTCTTACTCCTGCCTCCGCTGCCTCCGCAGGACCGGTATCTGGGCCAGCCCAAGAAGCGCCGTCGCGTGCGCCGTCTGAATGACCGCAAGTTCGTGTTCGACTGGGACGCGGGCGAGGACACGTCGGTCGATCACAACCCCATGTGCGGTGCTCGCACACACGCAATCACACCACAACCACAGCAGACACAACCGCATGCTCATATACACAACCACGTGCTCGCAATCCACGGCATGCACACAAACGCACGCTCTTAAACAACGGCGTGCGCGCACAACTGCATGCACGCACACAGCCGCATGGTGGGCAGGATGGAGGAGACAACACATGGACAGAGAGTCGGAGATTATCTTGGCATAGATGTGAGATGTGGAGAAAACTGGCAGTGACAGGCTGAGATGAGTAGATGTGTGGAGACAAACATGGAAATGAGTTGATGTAGAGACGTGGCTAGAAATGTAAATGTGTTGAGACTTCTAGACGCTGTCAGACCTACCAAATTGAAACAATGAAAAAGTTATATTAATTCGTCACTGCAAGCGTCTTAGCTGCACTAATGGGGTACTGGGGGGAAATCTTGTCATCCTGGCAACACTGTACTTCTCATCTTAGCTCTCTCGGTCACTTTTACCCCGAGGGCCTCTTCATGCTTGCTTGAAACGCACGTCACTTTTCGCACGAGTACTGGGTTCAACGGCGAATTGCGAGTTGCGGTGTGTCTTTGTGTGTGTGTGTGGCCCCGCCGGCAGGCGAAGGTTTCCCACCCGTGCCCACACTCGCGACCCCTCTGCGCCCCCCCCCCACCGTGCCGTGCGCCGAGCGCAGATACAAGGAGCGGCACAGCGTGCAGCTGTACGGGCGCGGCTACGTGGCCGGCATCGACCTCAAGCAGCAGAAGAAGGAGCAGTCCAAGTTCTACGGGGACCTGCTGGAGAGGCGGCGCACGCAGGAGGAGAAGGACCAGGAGGAGTGGGTCACGCACGGCACTCGCTCACGTAGAACCCGCTGTGGGCTACTCGCAGAACCACGCGCAGTGGAGTCCTCACTCGAAGAACCACTCGTGGGTCTGATTTTACGCGTGAGACGCAGGATTAGTAAGTTCCCGATTGCTCGTAGAACCAGCAGCAGTTGCTCTATCGATACCTCGTCGTAGAACCAAGATTAATCTGTCGCTACTCGTACAATCAGGATTCATATCTCTGTCGTTATTCCTATAACCAGGAGGAGTGAAACCATTACTACTTGGTAGCAAGGGGAGTAGATCCCTCATTACTTATTAAACCAGGGGCAGGTCCATAGCTTGAGATGCGTTTGCACTGTCACTAATATAACCATTACTCTTGTCATTCAACCGCCACCGTCAGCAGTGTGGTGTGTGGAGCGGGGTGCAGGGATTTCTTGGTGGCCCTTTGCTGTATTGCCACTGCTGATACATTGGCATTGCTGCTGCATTGGCATTGCTGCTGCATTGGCATTCGTGCACCGTCCATGCTCCTGGTGCTGCTGATACCCTTGGGCTACGCCCATCCCCAAACCTTTGTGAACAGTTTGTCTTTAGAGGCTGACTCCTTTGCCTGATGACGACCGCTTGTGTTGCGATCGAAACGTCGTGATATTTTTATTGACTTTTTTGTTTTTCTATCTACGTGACTTTACCGAAAGAACCAAAGAGAATATGAATTCCTGCGGTCACGAAAGTTTCAAGTCAAAATAAAACCTGGAGGCGTAGACCCCTAGAAGCTCATAGAACCAGGATTAGTGGGACTTTCCATGACTCATAGACGTGGGTCCAATGCTGCTCACTCGTGCTGCCAGCAGAGTTATTGACCTGAGGACTTCACTCTGTCAGCGCCACGGGAGTGCTTCCCACAGCCAGTGCTTGTCCGCACGTGCCGAGGTTTGTGCCTTGACGTCTACGTGTGTGCGTGCGTGTCCCCCACCCCCCCCCTGCTGTGAGCAGGGTGCGCTTGAAGAAGGAGCGCAAGAAGGAGGCAAAGCAGCGCTGGGATGACCGGCACTGGTCGCAGAAGAAGCTGGAGGAGATGTGCGAACGAGACTGGCGCATCTTCCGCGAGGACTACAACATCACCACCAAGGGCGGCAAGATCCCCAACCCCATCCGCCTGTGGAAGGAGTCCATCCTGCCCTCGCACATCAGGGAGGTCATCGAGAAGTGTGGATACAAGGTGCGTGGTGACCCGCCCCTCCCCTCCGCCTCTGCCTTGCCGTCGCTTCCCCCCCCGCAGATGCCTATGCGTGCCGCCCTGCCGCGAAAATTGAGACGGAATTGAGTGGTGGATAGTTTTAGCTTCGGTTGCGGGCACCTCGCGTCCATCAACTCCCGTCTCTCCCCCCCCCACCACTCCGCACAGGACCCAACACCCATCCAGCGGCAAGCCATCCCCATCGGCCTGCAGAACCGCGACATCATCGGCATCGCCGAGACTGGCAGTGGCAAGACGGCAGCCTTCCTCATCCCGCTGCTTGTATGGATCACCACGCTGCCCAAGATCGACCGGTATGCGCGTGCATGCGTGTGCATGTGTGGGAAGCAAGGGGGAGAGCGGTAGTGTCGTGGTTAGCACGCTGCGCTACAAACCCGGCGATACAAGTTAAATTCTCACTCACGGCCAACACCAGTGACGATGACACAGTGTAACAAAACAAATGATTTTTTGTTCCTGGGTACTAAGTGTTATTTTCTGGCTTATGCCTCAAAAGTACAGAAAATGGCTATTGTTCCCCACAAACATTGCTTTTGTGACCAGGACAGTGATATTTAAAAATTTACCTATTTTCAATTAGAAAACGTGTGCATTTGTGTCTTTCGTTCACATAAAGTCCTGGTCACAAAAGCAAAATTTGTGGGGAATAATAGCCATTTTATCTACTTTTTAGGTATAATCAATAAAAAAAATAACACTTAGTATCCAGGAACAGAAATTGTGTTACATTGTAAATTATCTTAACCTTTTCTGGGCCTTCCCTATGTCGCCTCAAATGAGTGCCTAGTGCAGTGTAGAAACATCGCCACTCGGGAGACAACGGCCACCCCCTCGTGTGCCGTGCCGGCCTTCAGAGGTGCTCCTCGCTAACAGCACTTGGCCCAACAGTCTGTTAAGGCTATACGGGGGATCTTTGTTTTTGTGTATATACATATGTGTGCATGTTTATGTGTGTGTGTGCATGTGCGAGCAGCATAGAGGATACAGACCAAGGGCCGTACGCCGTGATCCTGGCGCCCACGCGTGAGCTGGCGCAGCAGATCGAGGAGGAGACCATCAAGTTCGGCAAACCGCTCGGCATCCGCACTGTGGCCGTAATCGGAGGCATCTCCCGTGAGGACCAGGGCTTCCGCCTGCGTATGGGCTGTGAGGTATGTATATGTGTGTATGTTGAACTCCTTTCGCACCGTACGTAGCCGACCATGCTAATCGGAGGTGCGGGGGCCGGACAACAAACAACGGAAAAAAAGGTGAGCCGACCGTAGGACTCCCGCCAACCCTAGCCCTCGTCGCCTACACTCGCACCCGTCGTCTGAAACCTGCACCACGTACTTTACTCTTAACCTCATCCTACTTATAAACCAACCTGTAAATAACGGCGTGCGCGTGTGCGTGTAACTCACCCGTGACCTTCGCCCCCCACGTCAGATCGTGATCGCGACCCCGGGCCGTCTGATCGACGTGCTGGAGAACCGCTACCTGGTGCTGAGCCGCTGCACCTACGTGGTGCTGGACGAGGCGGACCGCATGATCGACATGGGCTTCGAGCCCGACGTGCAGCGCATCCTCGAGCACATGCCCGTCTCCAACCAGAAGCCCGACACCGACGACGCCGAGGACCCCGACAAGATGACGGCCAACTTCGAGTCCGGCCGACACAAGTACCGCCAGGTGCTGAACTCCCCACCCCCCCCGAACCTCCACGCTCGTCCGTCTGTGCGTGTGACTACCCGTCGTGTCTCCTCCGTTCGTTGTCTGTGCGCGTATCTGCTCGTGACGATCTGCGCGCATCTCTCCTCGTGTCCACGTGAAGGTCGACTGTCTGCGTCTCTCCTCGGTGTGCCCTCTCTCTGCATGACTCCTGTCGTGTCTCCGTTCGTGTCTGTGCACGTATCTACGTGTTGCTATCTGCTCATCTCTCTTGCTTGTTGGTGTCCATGTGAAAAGAGCTTTATAGCTCATCGGATTCCTCCAGTCTGAATATTCTTATTGTGGGCGACTGTTGACGCATCTCTCCTCGGGGTGTGTGCCCCACTCTGTGCGTGACGCCTGCGTGCGCGTGCGTCTCTCTCCCCTCCTCCGTGCGCGTGCGTCTCTCTCCTCCCCTCCTCCGTGTGCGTCTCTCCGCAGACGGTCATGTTCACGGCCACGATGCCGGCCGCCGTGGAGCGGCTGGCGCGGAGCTACCTGCGCCGCCCGGCCGTCGTCTACATCGGCTCCGTGGGCAAGCCCATCGAGCGCGTGGAGCAGCGCGTCTTCATCATGGGCGAGTCCGAGAAGCGGTACGTACTCACGCACACACGCGTGCCCGCCCCCGGCGCGCGTGCCTTCCTCCGTGGGGGATGAGGGGTCCTCGGCACGGTGCTGTGGGAGGCGGCGATGGAGGGGCGTTGTGTTGTGGAGGTTCATGGCGACCCGGTAGCCACTGGGATTTTCACAAAAATTGGCCAAATCACCGAGATTCCTTAAACAATACCGTTCCGTATTTTCCTCAGCAGTTGCATCCCCTTTGTGCTCTGGTGCATTTAATCAATAATACGTCCATCTCTGTAAATCCACTGCTGGTTGAGGGCCCTCCCCCACAACGGGCGTCGTTGGGTTTATTTGACCGTACTTTTCACACCCGCCGGTTGGTGCGGGGCTGGTGAAGGCCCGGGAGCATAGACGTGGGAGCGTAACGCGGTTAAAAAAAAAAATGTTTGTGCTGCCCTCTGCTGCCCACATTGTGTCAATCGTTGGTTACCGTTGTGTGTTGCCGATAGGTTTTTGTCGTGTTTGCCCCTTTAATTTTGCATTGATTTACAAACCACGTGTACAGTTCAACTCGGGGTTGTGTTATGCAACAGGCTCCTGGTAAACGTAATAGGCTAATATAGTACCCAACATGACCCAAAGAAAATGGTGATCCATTTGAAGATACCCCACTGAAACAATATGTAGACGAGATATGGAAAATAATATTTTATTTCAAAGCCTCCACAGATCTCTCCCTTTCTCATCTCATTCCACTCACGACAGGGATATACGCTCGTTAAACCTGTAAGATAACGGAGCCATCACTTTCACCTTATTCAATCGGCGGTGGTTGAGAATGAGGTTGCGGGGGGGGGGGGGAGATCATAAATCAGTGGGATATCTATGAATGGATCACCCTGTACTATCCCAACCCTCGGGGAAAACGACGCCAATTTGATCACCGCGCAAATGGCCCAAAATGCCGCTGCACTCGCCAACCACGGCAGTTGGTGAAGTTCCAGTCGGGTCGCGCGTCGAATTTTGCGCGTGTCGCTAACGCGCCACGGGCGCCCTTGCCGCCGCCACCGCCCGTGTCTGCGCCGTGCAGCAAGAAGCTGCTGGAGCTGCTGTCGCGAGGATTCGAGCCGCCCATCATCATCTTCGTGAACCAGAAGAAGGGCTGCGACGTGCTCGCCAAGTCCCTCGAGAAGATGGGGGTGAGTGGGCGGCGTTACGGCGGGGACGACTGTGTGTTAGGCGTGTGGTGCGGTGTGGCGTGTCGTGTGTGTGTGGTATGGGTGGTGTGCGCGGTGTGTGTGTGTGGTATGGGTGGCGTGCGCGGTGTGTGTGTGTGGTATGGGTGGCGTGCGCGGTGTGTGTGTGGGGTATGGGTGGCGTGCGCGGTGCGTGTGTGTGGTATGGGTGGCGTGCGCGGTGTGTGTGTGTGGTATGGGTGGTGTGCGCGGTGCGTGTGTGTGGTATGGGTGGCGTGCGCGGTGTGTGTGCCTGTGGTGTGAATGGTTCCTCTGATCAGCCTGCAGGCTGATCTAGTGGAGTACACATTTGACTGATTAAACGAAGTTGCTGCAAAACAATCTCAAGTTGTGACAGGAGGCAGAAACAATTTATTCCTCATATATTAATCAACAAGTCTCATGTCTCATGCGGGATGATCCTGTCAAGTTTTCTCAGGAGGGGGGCGATAATTGCTATGTATATTCCTCTCGAGAAATTTGTGGCCAATTTTTATTCTTGACAAATTTTGACAATGACGCCGGCACTCAGCGGCCTACTATTTGAGAATGACGTCGCGCATTGTTTAACGTCCGCCGTGAAGCAGACTGCGCGTGGTATCGTCACGGTCGGTGCCACACCGCAGCGTTAATGGTTGTCGTACGCATGTGGGGTACAATCGCAGCGTCGATTTTAAAGCGATGAACGGCAACTGCACCGCAACGTATTACGACGTAATGGCCCCTATCGACAAACACGAAGGAGACATCACGGCGATACACTCGGCTGCTCCTGACGCGGCTATCTGGCCTTGAGCCACCTGAATGTGAAATTGTAGTCGAAGAAGACTAACCGCACCGCACGACCGTCATTGGCTTCGCGTCGCACACACTCACCCTGACGACGCTCCGCCTACGCTCTTGTCGCGTGCGCCCCTCAGTTCAACGCGTGCACGTTGCACGGAGGCAAGGGCCAGGAGCAGAGAGAGTTTGCGCTCTCAAACCTGAAGGCCGGCGCCAAGGACATCCTGGTGGCCACCGACGTGGCCGGCAGAGGTATCGACATCCACGACGTCTCCATGGTTCTCAACTACGACATGGCCAAGAACATCGAGGGTGAGTGCCTTGCGTTCTCTTGCCTCACCATCCACGTGTCCCCCACGTTTTCGTGTCCTGGTGTTTCTCCGTCCCTGTGGCCGCGTGTCATCATATCTCTGTTTCTGTGTTTTCACATCTCTGCATTCCTGTGTCCCCGTGTTGCCATTTCCCACTGTCCACGTATCTCTCTCTACCTCTGTATCCGTGTGCCACCATATCCCCTTGCCCCTTTGTCCTTGCGTATATCTGCGCTCCTTATTTCACTCCATGCCCCGATGTTTCTGCCCTTCCGTCTTTGTTCGTCCCCCCCCCCCGCCCCCCCGGTGCCCTCGCGCAGACTACACTCACCGCATCGGCCGCACGGGTCGCGCGGGCAAGAGCGGCGTGTCCGTCACCTTCCTGACCAAGGAGGACGCGGCCGTCTTCTACGACCTCAAGCAGGCCATGCTGGGCAGCCCCGTGTCGCAGTGCCCCCCCGAGCTCGCCAACCACCCCGATGCCCAGCACAAGCCCGGCACCATCCTCACCAAGAAGCGCCGCGAGGAGACCATCTTCGCGTGATCGCCGTCGGGCGTCCGGCTCCCTCTCCCACCCCCCGCGCGCGCCGGTGCCGGCCCAGCCGCCCCCATCGCCGCCACCACGGTCGATACCCGCGGTTGTCGGAGCGTGAGGAAGCGCGTCGCGGTCCGGCCAGAAGGCGGGAAGTGCATCGTGGAAGCAGGAATTTGCTGCGTGCTGGTAGCGGACTCGAGTGGGCGGCGGTGGTGGGGGGGCGCAGATGGGATTTGTCGGGGGATGTGAAGCGGAGGAGTGTGCACGCGTGCGCCGCACGTCGCCAGCTTGTCGTGTTGACTTGCAAACGGCAAATGTGGTCTCTCCAACTTTTTACAAAGTTTCGAAGATTTATTTTCTCCGAAATTCCCTTCGTTGTGATTTTTTATATCGTGTGATTTTCGCGTTTTTGTCATGAATGTGTTTTGAACATTGGTCACCTGCCCACAGAGCCGGCATGCTCAGCATTTAGCTCCCACCCAGAGAAACAAGTTGCTGGTCCGCGCGTGCTGCCCGCTGCTCCGAATCCTTCACCCGGGCTTAATTCGACGGCGCGTGCAAACGAAGCACCGCGTGTCGCCGTCTTCCTTTGCGTTTGCGTCCCAAGGGGGTGTTTTGCCTACCGCGTTCTGCCGCTCGTCTGATATGCGAGAGAGACTTTGTTTTTTGCGACGTCCAGCAAGCTGTGTTTTAAACCCAGGCTTCGCGTGCAGGCAGGTGGCAGCAACGTGCGTGCACGTGTAGGCAACGGAGCGTGTGCACGCGCAAGGGATGAGCGTGCATCAGAACTGGGGTCAATGGTGATTGCGACTGTGCCGTTCGTAATGAGTTGCAAACGGTATACGCTGCATTCTCTGGCCGATAAGACTCGCTTGGGAAAGTAAGACGCACCAAAAATCTTGTGTCCAGTGTCTTGGCGCAAGTTAGAGAAATATGGACGGGGACACACACACACACCCATCGGATTATAAGATGCACAACAAAAATTAGTTTTCAATTCTAGGGGGTAAAAAGTGGGTCTCATAATTTGGAAAATATATCCGTTGCAGGCCACTTGAGATCGTCTGCGAGTTTAAAGGATTCGGGGTTTTGTCATTGGGGCTGCTTGCGGCTCTACCTGGTGCGCAGCTAAGAAACTCGCTTCTGTCCGCAAAAACTCGAGACCTCGGTGCCTCCTGGGGAGCTCGTGGCCGCCAAGGCCTGGTCACACTTTAGGGCTCCGAAGTGATGGGGAATAGCCGGTAGAAATCGACCCTCGAGTTTGACCCGATCCCAATGTGGTGCAAGGTACGACGAGAACATGCCACCCCGGTTTCACCCCCAAGTCTCGTGTTTGCCGATAACGATAGCACGGTTGGCAAAGTACGGTGAGAGAGGAGTTGAACGTACATACGTTTGAGGAGTTGTGGAACGTCGCCAACTTTAACACGATTGATTTACGTGGCTTCAAATTAACTGGTAAGTAAATCTGGAACACCAAATCCCTGGAAGATGTGTGGTACCTTGCAAGGATAAACATGGACTTTCATGCAAGGAGTGGACACTTTTTGTGTGTTTTATGATATTCCTAAACTCTCCTGAAACTGCAACTACCCAAGACCCCAAAAAGCTCTGCTTGCTTGGACTCGAATGTGAGAGTGGCTTGGAGCTCCTGAATGTAGTTGAGAGACCATCGTTTATTTACTTTTGCTGGCCCCCATTGTGTTGGCTCTGGTTAATGAAACCTCAAGAGTTTGTGTGTTTTAGTTTGTTATCCTTCCCTCCGCGCCACCTCCAATTGGCATGGTTGGCTACGTGCGGTGTGAAAGAAGTTCTACAGGCAAGAGTTGTAAAACGTTTCTTTTTATAATGGAAAAAAAAATTGCACGAGTGTGTCTCGGGCTTGGGTGCATTTGGTGAGCTCTGTGTCGCCGAGTTTCCGTGATGTGCGAGCGACGCGTGTTCGTGTGTGCAAAGAGTGCACGCCCAAGTAATGATGAGTTCACATCCTTCTAAAATAGGGTTACTTTGCGTGACAAAAACATTCGGTGTGGCCCAGTACCCACAATTCAGTGGGGTGTTATGCTCGAGTTGCATTGTTCCTTGATGTAGTGCAGCCTGTGAAACAATATTACACCAATAAAAAGACTCCGACGATGACGGTGGCTGTTTTTTGGATGGTGAATGGAAAAGTAGTCTGATTACTCATGGGTTTAGATATGTATGTTGAACTACTTTCGCACCGTACCTAGCCAACCGTGCTAATCGGAGGTGCGGGGGATGGATGGCAAACTAAACTAAATGTAGTTATAAAGAAATGAGTTTTCAATCTTGATGTTTTGAAAACGCAGAGCGCCCAGTGGCTTAATAATAACGGAAGGAAGAGTGTTCCAGATGGCCGCAGAAGCGCGTCTGAAACTGCGCGATGCGGTGACCACCGTATTTGTTCGATGGCCAGCCAAAAGCCGTTGCGGCGAGGATGACCGGAGTTTACGCGATATCCTGTAAAGTAATTGCCTGCGACCACATCACGGTAATTGTGGCAGATTCCGTCGGGTGTCTGAAGCCCCGGTGGCTTTGAGCCTGGTCGAGTGCAGGTTTCCTTCGCTCTAAGCGGTAGGAGAAGCGTTCCAAAAAGCGAATCCGCGTAGCATGGAGCGCAGTCACCCAACCCCACAATGCACCGCACGAAGCCGCTCAGAATCAGGATATTTATACTGGAGGAATCTGATGAGCGATAAAGCTCTTTCACTCGTTCAGTACAGATGTACACCGTGTGGGGGCCACATGACCACGGGAGTCCACGGTCATCTCAGAACCAGCACTGACAAAGATCCCCCGTGTAGCCTTAGACTGTCGGGGCAAGTGCTGTTAGCGAGCGCCTCTGATGGTCGGAACGGCGTGGTGCTGGTGGCCAGCACCACGCACAGCCGCCTTTGTCTCCCTAGTTGAGATATTTACACAGCATCAGGTACTCATTTGAGGCTGAGTCGACTTAGGGGAGGCCAAGGACCGGTTTCAATAATCGTCACTGATGTTCACCTTGAGTGTGAATTGAACTCGGGTCGCCGGGTTCGGAGCGCAGCTGACCGCTACATCACCGCGCCCAGTAGCACCAACACCCCCCCCCCTCGCTCAGACGTCTCCATCATTTCAAACGTCGGCTGTTTCAATTTCAGCCTCTACCGCCAACATCACTCACCCAGCCGCCCATTAGCTCACTGCGGCTATTGTAGCCGCTTGAAGGAAATGACGACAGCGTAAATAGATGTTAGTAAACAATATAAAGCGTTCTTTGGTTCTTTTCGGTTAAGTCACGTCTAAAAATAAAATAATAAATCAAAATAAAACAACACATTACGACGTTTCGATTGCAACACAAGCAATCATCAGGCATAAAAGAAATAGCAACAAAAATCTAACTAGAAAACTATAGACCGACATACAAGCAGACAGACATCACAACGGCACACATAGAGAGGAGTATACAGGCACACGAAAATTAAATAACCTAGTAAAATATTGAAATGTGATGTAATACAACACAGAGAGTCGGTTAACACACAATTAACGCATGGCCTGGTTGACTACGTGTTTCAAAATTTGCTAAGTTAGAATTTTAAGTGTGAGCAACAAATATCTAACTAGAAAACTATAGACAGACATACAAGCAGACAGACATCACAACGGCACACAGAGAGAGGACACAAATCGGCTGTGTGAGCAACAAAAATCTAACTAGAAAACTATAGACAGACATACAAGCAGACAGACATCACAACGGCACACAGAGAGAGGACACAAATCGGCACAAAGAGATGGTCGTTTCTGTGACGGTCCCTTAAATATAGAGAGGAGGGGGAGGGGACGGGGGGAGGGAGAGGGCGGGGAGATCAATGGGTGCACGCCAACGTACTCCTATTGTAAGTGAGATGATAGACGCGGCAAGGGAGGCAAACCTGAAAATTAGGACAAACACGGCACGGGAGGCAAGCCTGAAAATTAGGAGACAAGCACACGAAAATTAAATAACCTAGTAAATTATCGAAATGTGATGTAATACAACACAGAAAGTCGGTTAACACACAATTAACGCATAGCCTGGTTTATTACATGTTTCAAAATTTGCTAAGTTAGAATTTTAAGTGTGAAATTTCAAGGAGAGGACACAGTCAGAGAGAACAAATAGCCAGAAAGAAAAAAGGATAAGTTTAAAACTTCCCCGTAGAAGTGGTTCAATCTTAATTTGGGAGCTTTCGTAACTGCAGGAGTTGTGATGTCTGTCTGCTTGTATGTCTGTCTATAGTTTTCTAGTTAGATATTTGTTGCTCACACTTAAAATTCTAACTTAGCAAATTTTGAAACACGTAGTCAACCAGGCCATGCGTTAATTGTGTGTTAACCGACTCTCTGTGTTGTATTACATCACATTTCAATATTTTACTAGGTTATTTAATTTTCGTGTGCCTGTATACTCCTCTCTATGTGTGCCGTTGTGATGTCTGTCTGCTTGTATGTCGGTCTATAGTTTTCTAGTTAGATTTTTGTTGCTATTTCTTTTATGCCTGATGATGATTGCTTGTGTTGCAATCGAAACGTCGTAATGTGTTGTTTTATTTTGATTTATTATTTTATTTTTAGACGTGACTTAACCGAAAAGAACCAAAGAATAATTCCTGCAGTCACGAAAGCTCCCAAATTAATATAAAGCGTCTTAATGGCGTGGCTTTTTTTTCATGGGGTTATCAAATTCCATACGTAAGCACTTAATTCAAGTCACGAGTTTGCTTGGGCGGCACGTGCGGAGAGAAATGTCCCACAGCAGGGCCAACGAGGGACGCCAGAGAGATGCGACGATTTCGTGAGGCCAATGAAGGAAACCCGTTGGAGAGAGAAGTCGTTCCAAGTGATTTTGCCGTTCAGTTGCTTTGAGCGTTGGTGAATTGCAGATGCACGCACCCGACCACTCTCTCACCTACTCACCCAGCCACCCACCCACCCACGCACTCATCCATGCACCCACCCACTCATTTGCCCACCCAATCATTCACCCATTCACTCACCCACCCACTCAGTCAATCACCCATTCACGCACCCGCCCATCCACTCACACGCTCAGACACCCACCACCTTAAAATTGTATGTTTTGGGAAGTGCGAAGTTACATGGTCCAAGGTGAGCTGTAGGAATTGGCTATCGTGTATAGAACAATTCATCAAAGGGAGTATCTGCCTCAACGAGCACGACGGTGTTGTACAGCTCCTGTTTACAGCCCTGAGTGAGTGGTGTAAATTCTACATTTCTATGGCGGGCACGAGTCTGTCCATAGCTCTGGCACTGTTGACTGCGAGAGATGGCGATGGCTGAGGAAGGTCATCATCCAGCAGTGGATTGGTCATGGTTGTCGACGACGAATGTTATTTATTTACACCAGGAGAGCCTCGCCGAGTCTCAAAAAGACTTGTTTTGTCAGAAGGCTCCTTGCTACAGGAGGGACGTTGGGCAGATTCCATGAATGAGTGCGTGTGGGAGGAGCCGGGAGGATCGAGACCAGTGGTTCTTCACCTTTGCTGCAGCCTTGCGCCCCTTTGGTTCTCAATTGTTAAAAACATGATAACGTGTATAAATATATAGGTTTTGATGAAACAAAGTAGTTGTATTCTCGATGTAAAGCTTTCGTGACTGCAGGGATTCATATTCTTGGTTCTTTCGGTCTTGCTGTTGTTTTCACACCTGATGATGGTTGCTTGTGTTGCAATCGAAACGTCGTGATAATTTAATGGTTTTATTTTTATTATTTTATTATTTCCCTTCCACGTGACTTTACCGAAAGAACCAAGAATATAAAGTAGTTGTACTTCCGTGCCCGTGCTTAATTTACGTTTCAATGATTTACCTTCGAAAAAAATCTGCCCGTGTCTCGCTACCCCCAGAAAGGGCATCTCTGGCAGCCCCACGAGGTAGCGTTCACCCAAAGATTAAGAGGAGCCCTTGATCGAGAGGGGGGCATGACCTAACACTCCGCGCTCACCGCAGTGCACGTACCGCATGTTCACCTTTTGTCGCACTGCACGTGGCCAGCCGTGCTCATCGGAGGTGCGGGGTGAAGGACAAAACGAAACACAAAAAGCGGCCCCAAAGAACTGAGTGAGTCAATCTCGATTATTTAAAAGTGCCGTAGCTCCTCCACTGGCTTCCTATCATGAGAAAGGAAGGGCGCTGCGGGCGGCCGTAGAAGCGGGCCGCGTGAGGTTCGCGGGCCACGCGCGGTGGTTTCTGGTGCGTGCAAACACGTTTTGTTTTGCTCCAAGTCACACGCGGGCAGTTGTAACCAGGGGGTGATGACCCCCAGTACCCCCGGACGCGTCCTTACACCGTATGCATCCTCCTCGCCATAGACGCCTGTACGAGACAAAAGACAAAGACCCCCCCCCCCCCCCGTGTAGCCTTAGCAGGCTGTTGGAGCTTAGTTCTGTCGCCGAGCAGCGCCTATGAAGGCCGTCACGTCATTTGCAAGGACCCTCTGAGAAACCCCTCTCAATGTGAAATTGCGTGTTCACTTTGGTCGTGCTGTTTGTTGCTGACCGTTCGGCACGTGGGGCTGTTGGGCCTATTTGGGGGGGGGGAGGGGGGGGGGCTTTATGCTCAGCTATTGTGGGCTACGTGCACTTTTAAGTCGCGCGCATAGACTCCGTCGTATATGTACGCATGGATGTTGAACTTCTTTCGCACCGTACGTAGCCCACCGTGCGAATCGGAGGTGCGGGGGGAAGGACGACATCGTCACCCTGAACCCAGAGCGTACCGCACGTTTCTAACAACAACACCACAACAACAACAACGCACGCACGCGCGTGACAAAGCACTTCAGCCTTTGCGCATGATGCCAAAAAAAATCCATCAACAGTTACGAGCAGAACTGCACAGTCGTGCTCGACGCTTTTCCTTCTTTGATTAAAATGTCTCATCAGTACGGTACAATAGAGTCACCAATGGTCGCTCACTCGCTGCTGCTGATGCTGCTGGCTGCGGCAAAGTCTCTTGCTCGCTTCTGGGAAGGGCGCGACGTGCCGAGCGCGTGTTTTCTTAATTTGATTGTGTTGTGTTTTCTTGATGTGATTGTGCCGTGTTTACTTAGTCGTGATGGCGTTAAGAAAGAGAGCGCCGGTCAGGCGGGGTCGATGGTGATGGTGGTGGTGGTTGGGGGGGGGGCAGTAGATTGACTCACCCCTCCCTGCCCCCCCCTGCCCCCCCCCCTGCCCCCCAACGTAGCCCGGCAAACCCTGGCAGCGTTCCACGCGCTCGATTAGCACGTTGTTTTGAGCTCTGTATTTGTTTTCGACTTCCCCATCCCCTCCCACTTTACCTTCATTATTTTTTAACGCGGCGTCTGCAATAATCTGCTGCTTGCTGCGTGGTGGGGGGGGGGGGCTTGAGTGGGGTTGTGGGGGGGTTGTGGGGGGTTGTGGGGGGGCCTGGGGTGGTGGGGAGGGCTTGAGGGGGGTGGTGGGGGGGGGGGCTTCTAGGTGGGTGGTGGGGGGGGGCTTGAGGGGGGTGGTGGGGGGGGGGCTTCGATGTGGGTGGTGGGGGGGGGGCTTGACGGGGGTGGTGGGGGGGGCTTGAGGGGGTGGTGGGGGGGGGGCTTGAGGGGGTGATGGGGGGGGGGCTTGAGGGGGTGATGGGGGGGGGGCTTGAGGAGGAAACGGGGTGCCGGGACGTGGAGAGTGTGGAGCTCCGGGAGCAGGGTACAGACTTCCTGCCCGGGAGGGGGGGGGGGCGAGAGGGGTTGAAGGGGGTTGCTCTTTATCCCCCTATCTTGATCCACCCCCGTCACCCCCCTCCCCACTCTTTAATTTACCCTCCCCCCCCGCGTCCCATCCACTTGTGAGGGCGAGACCACGTGACCGGGGGCCATGCTGAGAAGGAGACGCTGGGACCACGCGTGCTTGTGTCTTCGTGCTCGCCACCCACCCCCTCGTGTGCCGTTCCCGCCTTCATAGGTGCTCGCTAACAACACTTGCCCCAACAGTCTGTTAAGGCTATAGCGGGGGGGGGGGATCTTTGTCTTTGTAAGGACATCCCTGTCGAACCCCAAGGTGAACATGGAATTGCTCTGACTCCCGGCCACGCGGCTGTACCCGGGCCCGCCCACCATCATGAAGGTCCTTCAACAATGACCCATACAAAGACCTCATCTCTTCATGGTATCGTAGACCTTGACCAGGTCTTCAAGCAGATATGTATTAGGTCCTGTTGAAATTCCCAACACTGCCTGCTGTAGCCGACGGACAGAGGTCTGTGCAGAACCGTCTCAGTCTGAAGCCACACGCGTACAAAACGTGATTACCACCACCATCAGCCACGATCAAACCACTGCCAGTCGCCATCTCAGACGATCCTGGGATGTAACAATCCACCATTGGTACCTCCTTTTCCAGTAGCAAAATATGATAATAGTTTTTTTACCCTTTTATCTGGCAACAAACTGACACCTTTTTTACAAGGAGTCATGTTTGCATTGACCACAATACCTGCGGTTGGAATGCAAACAAAACACACAACTCTGATCATGTATGCACCTGCACGTCTCCTCGACGATCGTACTCTGCGACGCGTGCCGTCACTCTGGCTGCAACTCCGTCGTGATTATGATTCCTCACCATCGTCCCATCTCGCGACATTTTTTGGGTTTTGTTTCACCAAAGGCCACGCGCTTTTCTTCAAGGGGGGTTGAGTGTGTTTGTATTACAAGCACTGCACGCGTGTCGTGCGTGCACCCTGCGTGTTCTCCACTTCGCCTCGTCCTCTTTCTGTCTCGGCGCAACTCTAAGGCACGCGTCTCTCCGTGCCTTCTTGCGGGCAGCCATCTGCTCGGCGACACGGGGAACCTCTTCGCATCGAGCTCCTGATGGCGCACAGCGGCGCAGCGTCGTTGGCGCGAGGTCCTGACGCAACAAATTAACCCCCCCACCCCCCTCTGCTCGATCCCCCTGACACTTTAATATATTTACGCAATCTAACCCAACCCCCCCCCCCCGTATTATGGATGATATTGGTCGCGAGAGCCCACTGCGTGTTAAACTATTATGGATTAAAATAATAATTTACAGCCCTGGATGAAGGCCCCCATCCCGTCATCTGGGTTGTTTGGCCATACTTCAGCACGCTGGTCAGCGCGGGTTCGTGAAGGATGTGGGAGGTAGGGAGGAGTGACTCAGGTATCACTCGCTGTTGAGATGTCAGCGGCTGTAGGCGGGAATTGAACTCAGGTCGCCTGGTTTGTAGCGCAGTGTGCTCCAATTGTGTACATGCCTCCGACAATTTGGCTCCACATTTCTCGACGAGGGATGCAGACAAAATACGGAGGTTATATTTAATTGTGTCCGAAATTGTTGTCGGGATATCTGCGTTAGGACTGGTCCCGTGGCGTGCCACCGGTGAATTTCACCCCCGTGAATGTCTGTACGACTTTTTAGTTGCGAAACGCAGTGGGCTGGATAGATGGACGGGGAAGACAATAGCCCTGAAGACAATGGGACTGAAGACAATGGGACTGAAGACAATAGTCCTGAAGACAATATGACTGAAGACAATAGAACTGAGGGCAATATGACTCAAGACAATAGGACCGAAGACAATGGGACTCAAGACAATGGGGCTGAAGACAATAGGACTCAAGACAATATGACTCAAGACAATAGGACTGAAGACAATGGAACTGAAGACAACATGACTCAAGACAATGGGACTGAAGACAATAGGACTCAAGACAATATGACTCAAGACAATAGGACTGAAGACAATGGAACTGAAGACAACATGACTCAAGACAATGGGACTCAAGACAATAGGACTCAAGACAATAGGGATGGTGACAGACGCCAGCCTTGCCTGGGGGGGACTTGTAGCTCGAGACCAGCGGAGAGACAATCGTGGCAGCGACAAGACGAAGGGTTCAGAGCCGCCACAGCTCCCTTGTGCCACCGCTGGCAGGCGAGGCTCCCTCCCTCCCTCTCACACCCGAGAGGACATTCGGACTCACTCCTCCACGTCTGCCACACGTCGAGGAAGAGGAGTGGCAAGAACGGTCGTTTTTTTGGGCCATCAAAACGTCTTCTAACGAACAAACGAGGTACGGTACACACAGAGAGGACACGTGTTGTAATAGATACCAGTATAGACACGACGCGAAGTGCAATGATTGATTCACTGCGTAACACAATTTTTGTTCCTGGGTACTAAGTGTTATTTTTTAATTGCTTATGCCTAAAAAGTATATAAAATGGCTATTATTCACCACAAACTTTGCTTTTGTGACCACGACTTTAGGTGAACGAAGGACACAAATTCACACCACGTTTTGTCATTGAAAATAGGTACATTTCAAAATATCACTGTCCTGGTCACAAAATAAAAGTTTGTGGGGAATAATACCCATTTTCTGTACTTTTGAGGCATAAGCAATTAGGAAATAACACTTACTACCCAGCAACATTTTTTTTTGTTACACAGCTATTATTGCCAACGTTTTCTATGACGAACCTGTCAATGCCGTGTGTTTCAATCAACTCTGCGTTGCTGGTGTCCACTTCCTAAACTCGGATAACCAGAGGTGTGGACTCGAGTCATGTGACTTGGACTCGAGTCAGACTCGAGTCATGAATTTGATGACTTGCGACTCGACTTGGACTTGCATAACAATGACTTTGTCCCACCTATGAGATGTGGACTCGAGTCATGTGACTTGGACTCGAGTCAGACTCGAGTCATGAATTTGATGACTTGCGACTCGACTTGGACTTGCATAACAATGACTTTGTCCCACCTCTGCGGATAACCCTCGAGGGGAAGGGCGAGGGAGGCGCGGAGGGGGGTGTGTAATGCCCGAATGGATGATCTTAAAAATAAATGCCCCCTCGAGGAGAAGCCGTGAAGGAGTTCCAAGTTTCGTGACGTGCCTCTTGCCTACCCCTTAATTGTTTTGCTCAATATCGTTTATTTAGCCAGAAGATTGCAACGCGGGCACTTCGGGGCACAATGATGAATTTCCTCTTGAGCAAGGGGCGAGCCTGCATTGTAACATCCCAAGTCGTTTATAATACAGCAGACGTGCTTTAGAAAACACGCACATTTGAAATTCCAATGAATTAACCTTGAATTGTACCAATATTTTCCAATAAACTTTGCGGAACCTTGAATAGTTAGAAGCGGAACAATAATAAAGAAACGGAATATTTAAGATGTATTTTAATGTAGAGGAAGTAGCATGTAATCGCTGACGGAATGTCATGGTATTGGGCAAGTGGAGTGAGTGATGGATATTGCACAAACTGCAACTCCACTCTGCGTCAGACAAGGGAGTGAGTGGTGGATATTGTAGAAACTGCAGCTCCACTCTGCGTCAGACAAGGGAGTGAGTGGTGGATATTGTAGAAACTGCAGCTCCACTCTGCGTCAGACAAGGGAGTGAGTGGTGGATATTGTAGAAACTGCAGCTCCACTCTGCACTAGACAAGTGGAGTGAGTGGTGGATATTGCACAAACTGCAGCTCCACTCTGCGTTAGACAAGTGAGTGAGTGGTGGATATTGTAGAAACTGCAGCTCCACTCTACACTAGACACGTGAGTGAGTAGTGGATATTGCACAAACTGCAGCTCCACTCTGCATCAGACAAGTGAGTGAGTGGTGGATATTGTAGAAACTGCAGCTCCACTCTACACTAGACACGTGAGTGAGTAGTGGATATTGCACAAACTGCAGCTCCACTCTGCACTAGACAAGTGAGTGAGTGGTGGATATTGCACAAACTGCAGCTCCACTCTGCATCAGACAAGTGAGTGAGTGGTGGATATTGCACAAACTGCAGCTCCACTCTACACTAGACACGTGAGTGAGTGGTGGATATTGCACAAACTGCAGCTCCACTCTGCATCAGACAAGTGAGTGAGTGGTGGATATTGCACAAACTGCAGCTCCACTCTACACTAGACAAGTGAGTGAGTGGTGGATATTGCACAAACTGCAGCTCCACTCTGCACAAGACAAGTGAGTGAGTGGTGGATATTGCACAAACTGCAGCTCCACTCTGCATCAGACAAGTGAGTGAGTGGTGGATATTGCACAAACTGCAGCTCCACTCTGCACTAGACAAGTGAGTGAGTGGTGGATATTGTACAAACTGCAGCTCCACTCTGCACTAGACAAGTGAGTGAGTGGTGGATATTGCACAAACTGTAGCTCCACTCTGCGTCAGACAAGTGAGTGAGTGGTGGATATTGCACAAACTGCAGCTCCACTCTGCGTTAGACAAGTGAGTGAGTGGTGGATATTGCACAAACTGCAGCTCCACTCTACACTAGACAAGTGAGTGAGTGGTGGATATTGCACAAACTGCAGCTCCACTCTGCACTAGACAAGTAGAGTGAGTGGTGGATATTGCACAAACTGCAGCTCCACTCTACACTAGACACGTGAGTGAGTGGTGGATATTGCACAAACTGCAGCTCCACTCTGCATCAGACAAGTGAGTGAGTGGTGGATATTGCACAAACTGCAGCTCCACTCTACACTAGACAAGTGAGTGAGTGGTGGATATTGCACAAACTGCAGCTCCACTCTGCACAAGACAAGTGAGTGAGTGGTGGATATTGCACAAACTGCAGCTCCACTCTGCATCAGACAAGTGAGTGAGTGGTGGATATTGCACAAACTGCAGCTCCACTCTGCACTAGACAAGTGAGTGAGTGGTGGATATTGTACAAACTGCAGCTCCACTCTGCACTAGACAAGTGAGTGAGTGGTGGATATTGCACAAACTGTAGCTCCACTCTGCGTCAGACAAGTGAGTGAGTGGTGGATATTGCACAAACTGCAGCTCCACTCTGCGTTAGACAAGTGAGTGAGTGGTGGATATTGCACAAACTGCAGCTCCACTCTACACTAGACAAGTGAGTGAGTGGTGGATATTGCACAAACTGCAGCTCCACTCTGCACTAGACAAGTGGAGTGAGTGGTGGATATTGCACAAACTGTAGCTCCACTCTGCACTAGACAAGTGGAGTGAGTGGTGGATATTGCACAAACTGCAGCTCCACTCTGCACTAGACAAGTAGAGTGAGTGCTGGATATTGCACAAACTGTAGCTCCACTCTACACTAGACAAGTGAGTGAGTGGTGGATATTGCGCAAACTGCAGCTCCACTCTGCACTAGACAAGTAGAGTGAGTGGTGGATATTGCACAAACTGCAGCTCTACTCTGCACTAGACAAGTGAGTGAGTGGTGGATATTGCACAAACTGCAGCTCCACTCTGCACTAGACAAGTGGAGTGAGTGGTGGATATTGTACAAACTGTAGCTCCACTCTGCACTAGACAAGTGGAGTGAGTGGTGGATATTGTACAAACTGCAGCTCCACTCTGCACTAGACAAGTAGAGTGAGTGGTGGATATTGCACAAACTGCAGCTCCACTCTGCATCAGACAAGTGAGTGAGTGGTGGATATTGCACAAACTGCAGCTCCACTCTGCGTCAGACAAGTGAGTGAGTGGTGGATATTGCACAAACTGCAGCTCCACTCTGCGTCAGACAAGTGGAGTGAGTGGTGGATATTGCACAAACTGCAGCTCCACTCTGCACTAGACAAGGGAGTGAGTGGTGGATATTGCACAAACTGCAGCTCCACTCTGCACTAGACAAGTGAGTGAGTGGTGGATATTGTACAAACTGCAGCTCCACTCTGCACTAAACAAGTAGAGTGAGTGGTGAATATTGCACAAACTGCAGCTCCACTCTGCACTAGACAAGTGAGTGAGTGGTGGATATTGCACAAACTGCAGCTCCACTCTGCACTAGACAAGTAGAGTGAGTGGTGGATATTGCACAAACTGCAGCTCCACTCTGCATCAGACAAGTGGAGTGAGTGGTGGATATTGCACAAACTGCAGCTCCACTCTGCACTAGACAAGTGGAGTGAGTGGTGGATATTGTACAAACTGTAGCTCCACTCTGCACTAGACAAGTGAGTGAGTGGTGGATATTGCACAAACTGCAGCTCCACTCTGCACTAGACAAGTGAGTGAGTGGGGGATATTGCACAAACTGCAGCTCCACTCTGCACTAGACAAGTGAGTGAGTGGTGGATATTGTACAAACTGTAGCTCCACTCTGCACTAGACACGTGAGTGAGTGGTGGATATTGCACAAACTGCAGCTCCACTCTGCACTAGACAAGTGAGTGAGTGGTGGATATTGCACAAACTGCAGCTCCACTCTGCACTAGACAAGTGAGTGAGTGGTGGATATTGCACAAACTGCAGCTCCACTCTGCACTAGACAAGTGAGTGAGTGGTGGATATTGTACAAACTGTAGCTCCACTCTGCACTAGACAAGTGAGTGAGTGGTGGATATTGTACAAACTGCAGCTCCACTCTGCACTAGACACGTGAGTGAGTGGTGGATATTACACAAACTGCAGCTCCACTCTGCGTCAGACAAGTGAGTGAGTGGTGGATATTGTACAAACTGTAGCTCCACTCTGCACTAGACACGTGAGTGAGTGGTGGATATTACACAAACTGCAGCTCCACTCTGCACTAGACAAGTGGAGTGAGTGGTGGATATTGTACAAACTGTAGCTCCACTCTGCACTAGACAAGTGAGTGAGTGGTGGATATTGCACAAACTGCAGCTCCACTCTGCGTCAGACAAGTGAGTGAGTGGTGGATATTGCACAAACTGCAGCTCCACTCTGCGTCAGACAAGTGAGTGAGTGGTGGATATTGCACAAACTGTAGCTCCACTCTGCGTCAGACAAGTGAGTGAGTGGTGGATATTGCACAAACTGCAGCTCCACTCTGCGTCAGACAAGTGAGTGAGTGGTGGATATTGCACAAACTGCAGCTCCACTCTGCGTCAGACAAGTGAGTGAGTGGTTGATATTGCACAAACTGCAGCTCCACTCTGCGTCAGACAAGTGGAGTGAGTGGTGGATATTGTACAAACTGCAGCTCCACTCTGCACTAGACACGTGAGTGAGTGGTGGATATTGTACAAACTGTAGCTCCACTCTGCACTAGACAAGTGAGTGAGTGGTGGATATTGCACAAACTGCAGCTCCACTCTGCGTCAGACAAGTGAGTGAGTGGTGGATATTGCACAAACTGCAGCTCCACTCTGCGTCAGACAAGTGAGTGAGTGGTGGATATTGCACAAACTGTAGCTCCACTCTGCGTCAGACAAGTGAGTGAGTGGTGGATATTGCACAAACTGCAGCTCCACTCTGCGTCAGACAAGTGAGTGAGTGGTGGATATTGCACAAACTGCAGCTCCACTCTGCGTCAGACAAGTGGAGTGAGTGGTGGATATTGCACAAACTGCAGCTCCACTCTGCGCTAGACAAGTAGAGTGAGTGGTGGATATTGCACAAACTGCAGCTCCACTCTGCGTTAGACAAGTGGAGTGAGTGGTGGATATTGCACAAACTGCAGCTCCACTCTGCATCAGACAAGTGAGTGAGTGGTGGATATTGCACAAACTGCAGCTCCACTCTGCGTTAGACAAGTGGAGTGAGTGGTGGATATTGCACAAACTGTAGCTCCACTCTGCGTTAGACAAGTGAGTGAGTGGTATATATTGCACAAACTGTAGCTCCACTCTGCGTTAGACAAGTGAGTGAGTGGTGGATATTGCACAAACTGCAGCTCCACTCTGCGTCAGACAAGTGAGTGAGTGGTGGATATTGCACAAACTGTAGCTCCACTCTGCACTAGACAAGTGGAGTGAGTGGTGGATATTGCACAAACTGTAGCTCCACTCTGCGTTAGACAAGTGGAGTGAGTGGTGGATATTGCACAAACTGCAGCTCCACTCTGCGTTAGACAAGTGGAGTGAGTGGTGGATATTGCACAAACTGTAGCTCCACTCTGCGTTAGACAAGTGAGTGAGTGGTATATATTGCACAAACTGTAGCTCCACTCTGCGTTAGACAAGTGAGTGAGTGGTGGATATTGCACAAACTGCAGCTCCACTCTGCGTCAGACAAGTGAGTGAGTGGTGGATATTGCACAAACTGTAGCTCCACTCTGCACTAGACAAGTGGAGTGAGTGGTGGATATTGCACAAACTGTAGCTCCACTCTGCGTTAGACAAGTGGAGTGAGTGGTGGATATTGCACAAACTGTAGCTCCACTCTGCGTTAGACAAGTGAGTGAGTGGTGGATATTGTACAAACTGCAGCTCCACTCAACCCGCGGGGGGCTGGACGTGGAGGGGGGGGGCGAATGCAAAGATCATAAATGTCGTCTTTGCTCAGGCCGGCCTCATCGTGGTGGTGTGGGTGGGGGTGGTGGTGGTGGTGGTGGTGCTACCACGTGCACCTGGCCTGGCACAGGCGCCGTGGTGATGTCACTGTCACTTCGTGGCGAATGGCGGCTGCTGCTACTGCTGGTGGTGTTGGTGGCGGTGGTGCTGGTGGTGCTGGTGGTGTCAACCGATTTGGCGATGGTGCCCTCTTGATCTCTCCCTCACGCCGCTGGCCGAGCAGATTTAGCAACGAGCAAAACAATGTCAAAACAAATCTCAGCCTTATCCAGACCACATGCTCGATAGAACTGCAAGCGTGGCCGTTTTTGTAATTTCAGACCACCGACTCAAAACATTGAGCAAGTGTGGCCATCCGTGCAGGCAGCAGTGAAACGCAGACACAACCGCGGACTGGTTTCGTCCTGATTATAACTCATCAGCAGAGCAACAGTCATCAATGTTCGCTGCTGCCAAACCCCTCTGGGGAGGGGGCGTGTACCTTTTGCACAATGGGAGACCCCGTTAGGGGCCATCCATTTAGCAAAAATATGTCAAAACTTGACCCCTCCCCCCCTCCCTGTACGCACGCTGACTTTTTACACCCCCCGAATCCTACAGAACGGCCGATATTTAATCCACGCAGAAACGATCAAGGATTAATAATATGAGCGTGTTTAAGCAAACAGATGTAGTCCACCGCCGGCTGCATTAAAGAATTAAGTGGCGTACCTCGGCCACTTGCTGAGCTGCGTGATGGCTGCAGTCAGGGGCACGGTGGCACACGAGTGACACCTCTACCAGAGTTCCACTTCTCCCGGCAGGACTTGTTGTCTGACAGCTGAAACAACTCAACTGTGGCTCATTTGAAGGCAAATGTAGACAAATTATTATCGAGGCTTTACCCCCCCCCCCACCGTTTCCCATGCGTCCGTACATTGTCAGTAGACCCCCCCCCCATACGCAAGCTACGCGTTTGGGTTAACCCCCCTCCCTCGCCCCTCCATGCGTACGGACTGAATGGATGTCCCCTTCGCATTGGCGTGAAGGGGACAATGATTCAACTGGAAAAGCCACTCGCGGCGACAGAAGAATGAGCGCAGGCCTTCACTCGTTGAGAAACCTTGCCAATATCCCGTTTGTTAAACGCAGTTGGTTCTTCGTGAACTACCATTAAGCAACAATATGCGGAATAGGAGCAGGGTAACGGATGTCGTGTTTGTTTTAAAGTGATAATTCAAGAGTGACATTTCAATGAGAATGATTTGGTCTTGTAATGCGCACAGCGATCCGCTCAACTCTCAACGCGAGAGAACGACTCGGAGGGAGAGAGAGAGAACCGCCCTTGCGTGCGAGGGGGAAACACTCTATCCCACACGGAAGAGACACGTGATATTCTCGTTACAGCTCCTCCTCGACGCCCCAGGAAGGGGGTTAGGCAACATTCGCGTGCCGTGTGATCCACCAACCCGAGCTGCCGACTCCACACGGTGCTGGATAATAAAATAATCATCGGCAGCCGCGTGCAGCAGCAGCAGCACAACCACCTCTGCCCGGCTGTCAAAGTGGACAAATGAGCCGTCATTTCTGATAGCCATGTCACTTCGGGAAAAAAGCACATTCCTACGGAGGGAGCTGGTAGGAACGTTGGGTTGCTCGGTCAATGGCCAGGGTCAACGGCGGCGTGGTGTATTCCGCAAATATGCCCGACTGTGAGGGCGGGCACAAGCTGGCGTGAGTAGGTTAAACATTGAGTTTTATAAGGGCACCACGGGGTGACCAGCCCCTCCCCACCCAGCCCCACCCCTCCCACCCCCCAACCAGCCCCACCCTCCCCACCCTCCCCTCCCCACCCAGCCCCTCCCCACCCAGCCCCACCCCACCCTCCCCTCTCCACCCAGCCCGACCCCTCCCATTTTTGGAATCACGACGGACGGACGGACACAATAATCCCCTATGGGCTTGTGGAACCAGGTGGTTCCTACCAGTATAAGTGAATACCTCAGTGGGCTTTGCCTGGTAGGATGGGGATGGTTTCGTTTTATTTGAATTTGTGTGGGTGATTTGTTTGCATTTCCTGTACTTTGGACTGCTATATTATTGGTTCTTTCGGTAAAGTCACGTAGATGGAAAAGAATTAATAAATAAAACTGTCGTGCGTTTGTCATTGTTTGTTATTGGGACGTTCTTCCCCGCCCCTACGATACTGGACGTCTGTGGCAAAAAGCCTCGTAGCTCATCGGATTTCTCCAGCGGTCTAAATAAAGAGGAGGAGGAGGATCGTGACGGCGGATCCCGCGAGGCACAGATGGCCTCGCCGATGTCGGGAGGACGTCGGCTGAGCGCCACGAGAAGGCCCACCACGCAGGCGACGGGGGCCGTCGGGAAGGCCCAATACGCAGGCGACGGGGCCGTCGGGAAGGCCCAATACGCAGGCGACGGGGCCGTCGAGAAGGCCCAATACGCAGACGACGGGGCCGTCGGGAAGACCCAATACGTAGGCGACGGGGCCGTCGAGAAGGCCCAATACGCAGACGACGGGGCCGTCGGGAAGGCCCAATACGCAGGCGACGGGGCCGTCGGGACGCGGTGGTGGCTCGCGCACTGGACTCGCAATCCAGAGGTCGCTCGCCAACATTTAAGGCTGCAGGGGCAGTGCGTTAAAAAAATCAGTGTTTTTCATAATCAACGTTTTTGGGTTTAGATCGCGTTATTTGTAAATGTGTCGTAACCCTCCACCACCCGACACGGCCAATCAGTAAAAAAGTGTCACGTTGACAAAAGACAAATAGTTTACTGCTTTAGCCCACCGGTGTGTTGAAGCGTGAAAGCACAACATTTACTTTTCGATTTAAAGCTTTCGTGACTGCAGGGATTCATCTTCTTGGTTTTTTCGGTAAAGTCACGTAGAAGGGAAGTAATAAAATAATAAAAATAAAACATAATAAAATGAAACAATTCTCACGACGTTTCGGCCACAACGCAAGCAGCCGTCCTCAGGTGAAGAATGAGACAATCCAAGCTAGGAGCTTACATATAAGCTGGGTTGGGGGTGGGAGAAGAGCGCCTTAACAAAAAGAATGTGCATATCAAGAGGAATTTAGCATATACATGGGAAATGCGCAGGGCGCGGGGGGGCTTCAAAGTCATACCATGCCCACGCACTATGCAGGATCAAGAGCACCAAGGGGGGGTGCAGGGATTAGCATTAACAAAGGAAAGGAATGCCAATGATATGTAGCTGCAGTTACTAAACAACACCGTAGAAAACTAAAGTATAAACTACATACAAAAAACTAAAATATAAATTGCTCGAGTAGATGTAGCTCTCAAGGGTTTGAGTCACATCGCTGCAGACGTAGCTAGATCCGAAATCTCTGCAACCCTCAAAAACGCCAAGATGCCAGCTAGCAACATCAGCAAAGATGAGCGTTTTGAATTAGCTCAATTAAAAAGAGGGATGACATTGTCATCCTCTCAGCCGACAAAGGCAATGCCACTGTCATCATGGACAAAATAGAATACAACAACAAAATTCAAGAACTACTCAACGATGGCAGCTATACAAAAATAAAAAGAGACCCCACCAACAGCCTTGTCACTAAAACCAACAATATCATTTCTGATTCAACCGCTTTATTTGATCAGACCAAACAGTTCTCGTTGAAACCTTCTGCAGCCAGGCCACCAAGATTATACGGCTTACCAAAGATACATAAATAAGATACACCTCTTCGTCCCATTGTCTCTACTATCAACTCCCCCACCTATAAATTGGCTCGTTTTTTGTCTGAAATCCTACGGCCTTTCACTGGAAAAACCACCTCTGCGGTACTAAACTCTACTGACCTGGTATCGACAATCAAGGGGATTGCCCTGTCCCCAGACGACCTGCTTGTCAGTTTTGATGTGGTTTCCTTATTCACCAAGGTTCCTGTACCTGACACCATCGCAATCATTGAAGACTTGGTTCATCAAGGACTGAATGCTGGGGTACCCCCCTGGTGAGACACTGCTTAACCAATACATACTTCACCTGGAATAAAACTTTCTACAAGCAAATTGAGGGCACCCCAATGGGCTCCCCCCTATCTCCGGTTGTAGCTAACATCTTCATGGAGAAATTTGAGACGGACGCCATCCAGACTGCCACTCTACGCCCGACCTTATGGAAGAGGTACGTAGACGACACTTTTGTCATCTGGCCACATGGCCGACCTGCTCTAGACCAATTTCTTGACCACATCAATTCCATACACCCAGCCATCAGATTCACCATGGAAGTCGAAAAAGATGGCAAGCTACCCTTTTTGGATGTCCTAATCAAAAGGAGACCTGATGGTTCAATGAGCCACTCTGTCTACAGGAAATCCACCCATACGGACGCTTATCTAAAACCGGATTCCCACCACCATCCATCCCAGAAGAATTCCCTCATCAAGACTCTATATCATAGAGCCCAATGCATATCCGACCATGAACACATTTCCAGTGAACTCAAACACGTACGCCAAGCTCTTAAGGCTAATGGTTACTCCGACTACACAATCCGCAAAGCCATCTCTCCAACCATCAAGAAGGATCCTGTTGAGGAGCCTTTCAAGACCATCACCTTACCTTACATTGCTGGGGTCACAAAAAAGATCTCCAAAATCCTGATTAAACACAAGATCCAGGTCCGATTCAACACAGTACATAAAATCCGTGATCTGGTACCGTCTGTAAAAGATGTGGTTCCAGACATACAGCACCCTGGTGTCTACAAACTAAGTTGCCTCTGTGGTAGCAGTTACATTGGACAAACCAAACGACATGTCTCGGACCGCATCCGTGAACATAAAGCTGACCTGAAACACGGTAGGACAAACACCTCAGCCGTGGCAGATCACTGTTACAACTCAGTGGGCTCACATGACATTGACTTCTCCAAGACAGAGGTTCTCTGCAAGTCACCTGGCTATCATGAGAGATTCGTTCATGAGGCGATCCACATATACAAACACAGAGACAATTTTAATCGAGAAGATGGATTCTGGCTTAGCAATCATTGGAAGGACGTAATAAACCATTTTGATACACATTAGGGTAGGTAGAATAATACATAGTGTTATGTTGAAATGTGGTTTATTGCAATACAGTATATAATTTAATGTTGGGTTTATCTATGGCAGTATATAGTACGGTATATGCTCGGTTGATGTAAGAGAATAAAGTTTAGATGGAAGCATATTATATAACTTTTACGACGTAGAATTGTAATGTATTACTTGCTGTTAGTAACTCAGCTTATTGTAGAGTATAGTAAGTATACTGATGGTGCTATGCAGTTTATATTTTAGTTTTTTGTATGTAGTTTATACTTTAGTTTTCTACGGTGTTGTTTAGTAACTGCAGCTACATATCATTGGCATTCCTTTCCTTTGTTAATGCTAATCCCTGCACCCCCCCCCCTTGGTGCTCTTGATCCTGCATAGTGCGTGGGCATGGTATGACTTTGAAGCCCCCCCGCGCCCTGCGCATTTTCCATGTATATGCTAAATTCCTCTTGATATGCACATTCTTTTTGTTAAGGCGCTCTTCTCCCACCCCCAACCCAGCTTATATGTAAGCTCCTAGCTTGGATTGTCTCATTCTTCACCTGAGGACGGCTGCTTGCGTTGTGGCCGAAACGTCGTGAGAATTGTTTCATTTTATTATGTTTTATTTTTATTATTTTATTACTTCCCTTCTACGTGACTTTACCGAAAAAACCAAGAAGACACAACATTTACATCGGGAAATTCTGGCGAATTCTGGCGAATTGCCCGATGATGCTGGATGCCATTACCAGCGAAACGTCGTACTCAAATTGTAAATGTTGTGGTTTCACGCTTCAACACACCGGTGGGCTAAAGCAGTGAACTATTTGTCTTTTGTCAACGTGACACTTTTTTACTGATTGGCCGTGTCGGGTGGTGGGGGATTACGACACATTTATAAATAACGCGATCTAAACCCAAAAACGTTGATTATGAATAATATTGGTCGCGAAAGCCTACGTGTTAAACAAATCAGTGTTTGTTGTTCTTCGACACTGTGGTTCTTGTTGTTGTTGAAAACAAATCTCGCAGTGGTTGTCCAGGGTGGCCACAACTCGTAGCTTTGGCCACCAAGCTCGTTACGCGACTGATCTCCTTGTTTCTTTTATCCAGAAATAAATGTTTGATTAATTATTGAAGAGTGTGTCTGTTACTCAATGGCTGCCCACAGCGTACATAGTACCATGCCATTCAAACTAAATAAAGACAAACTCTGGTTATTGGCAAACGTTATGAACATGTAATTATCATCTCTCTGGCGTCACTGTTGGTATGTGTGCACCTGTGTTGGACTTGATAATTGTTTTTTTGACATTAGCTGCTGCTGCTGCCGCTGTTGTTATTTGTGCTTGTGCACCACTGCTAACGCAGCAGCAGCAACACGAATGTATCAGAAAACTTGGACCGGTGGTGATTTGACTGAAAATCAGAAACTTTCCCGGCATTCGTGTCGGCGTTTGCCAATCAACGTGTGCACGTGCTATGTGGGGAGCGGTGGCGCAGCGGTTAGCGCTACGCTGCGCTGCGAAACCCAGGGACCCGGGTTCGATTCCCGCTCACGGCCAACACCGGTGACAAGTATCTGAACCGGTCCTGGGCCTCCCTTAGGTCAACTCAGCCTCAAATTAGTAGCCAGTGTGGTGTGTAAACATCGCCACTGGGGAGACAAAGGCGGTCGAGCGTGGTGCTGGCCACCCACCCCCTCGTGTGCGGTGCCGGCCTCCATAGGTGCTCGCTAACAGCACTTTCCCTAACAGTCTGTTAAAGCTATACGGAGGATCTTTGTACGTATGTGGGGAGCGGTGGTGCAGTGGTTAGCGCGCTGTGCTACGCAACTCAGGGACCCGGGTTCGATTCCCGCTCACGGCCATCCCCCGCACTTCCGATTAGCGCGGTTGGCTGCGTACGGTGAAAACAAAGTTCAACACACCCACATACACACACACACATTTTTCCCCAATTCTCGGAAGCCTGCGTTCGCTCCCCCAGTTCCAAAAACTCTCCACCCACCCTCTCTCGCATCTCTCCAATCTCCCCCCACCCCGCCCCTCAGTGCTGCCCCCCCTCACCATCACCATCACCTCCTGCCCCTCTTCCTCGACAACATCAGCAGCAGCAGAAGTCGCTCGCCGCCGCTTCTGATTTAAATCCTCGAGCCAAGCTGCGAAGTGGCCGCGTGGTGAGCTGCCTTCAGGTGTGTGTACGCCTGTGTGTGTACACGTGTGTGTGTGCACGTGCTATGCACATGTGTGTGTATGCGCCTGTGTGTGTGCACTTGTATGTGTGCACGTGTACGTGTGTGTTTATGTGTGCACGTTTGTGTGTGTTTGTGTGTGCGCGTTTGTGTGTGTTTGTGTGTGCGCGTTTGTGTGTTTGTGTGTACTCGTGTGTACTCGTGTGTACTCGTGTGTGTTTGTGTGTGCACGTGTGTGTTTGTGTGTGCACGTGTATGTGGCACATTTATGGAGAGCCGTGGCGCAGTGGTTAGATCGCTGCGCTACGAACCTGGCGATACGAGTTCGGTTCCCCGCTCACGGCCAACATCAGTGGTAATCGTCTAAGTCGTCTCAGCCTCAAATGAGTACCTGATGTAGTCCGTAAACATCGCCACTTGGGAGACAAAGGCGGTCGGGCGTGGTGCTGGTCCCCTCGTGTACCGTTCAGCCCTTTATTGGTGCTCGCTAACAGCACTTTCCCCAAAGGCGTTTGAGGCTATACGGGGGACATTTGTCTTGTGTGCACATGCATATGTATGTGCGCACGTGTCTTTTGTGTGGGGAGCGGTAGTGTAGCGGTTAGCGCGCTGCGCTATGAACCTGGCGACCTGGGTTCGATTCCCGCTCACGGCTAACACCAGTGACGATTATCTGAACCGGTCCTGGGCCTCCCCTAGGTCGACTCAGCCTTAAATGAGTACCTGGTGCGGTGTGTAAACATCGCCACTGGGGAGACAAAGGCGGTCGGGCGTGGTGCTGGCCACCCACCCCCTCGTGTACCGCTCCGGCCTTCATAGGTGCTCGCTAACAGCACTTGCCCCTACAGTCTGTTAAGGCTATACGGGGGATCTTTTGTAAGGCGTGTGTGGTGTGTGTGTCACGTGTGTGTGTACGTGTCTGTAAGGCGTGGGTGGTGTGTGTGTGTCTCAGGTGTGTGTGTGTCTCAGGTGTGTGTGTGTCTCAGGTGTGTGTGTGTCTCAGGTGTGTGTGTGTCTCAGGTGTGTGTGTACGTGTCTGTAAGGCGTGTGTGGTGTGTGTGTGTCTCAGGTGTGTGTGTACGTGTCTGTAAGGCGTGTGTGTGTCACGTGTGTGTGTACGTGTCTGTAAGGCGTGGGTGGTGTGTATGTGTCTCAGGTGTGTGTGTGTGTGTCTCAGGTGTGTGTGTGTGTGTGTACGTGTCTGTAAGGCGTGTGTGTGGTGTGTGTGTGTCACGTGTGTGTGTACGTGTCTGTAAGGCGTGTGGGGAGCGGTAGTGTAGTGGTTAGCGCGCTGCGCTATGAACCTGGCGACCCGGGTTTGATTCCCGTTCACGGCTAACACCAGTGACGATTATCTGAACCGGTCCTGGGCCTCCCCTAGGTCGACTCAGCCTTAAATGAGTACCTGGTGCGGTGTGTAAACATCGCCACTGGGGAGACAAAGGCGGTCGAGCGTGGTGCTGGCCACCCACCCCCTCGTGTACCGTTCCGGCCTTCATAGGTGCTCGCTAACAGCACTTTCCCCTACAGTCTGTGAAGGCTATACGGGGGATCTTTGTCTTTGTAAGGCGTGTGTGTGTATCTCAGGTGTGTGTGTACGTGTCTGTAAGGCGTGTGTGGTGTGTGTATCTCAGGTGTGTGTGTACGTGTCTGTAAGGCGTGTGTGGTGTGTGTGTATCTCAGGTGTGTGTGCACGTGTCTGTAAGGTGTGTGTGTGTGTGCATATCACGTGTGAGGTGCCCACGTGTGCAAGCATCTCCGGCGTGCAGGTTCGTGTGCAACTCAGCACCATGTGTTTGCATATCAACGGTGTGTGTGCGTGTGCATCCCACATGTGTGTTTGACTATTCCCGGTGGATGAACTTGTGTGTGTGTGTGTCATTTTGGTGGTCGTTAACAGCACTTGCACCAATAGTATGTTAAGGCTATACGGGTGATCTTTGTCTTTGTGCGTACGTGTGTGTATTTTATCTTAAGTGCATGTGCCGCGTGTGTGTGCATCTCAGTGCGTGCGTGTTTATCAGGTGTGTGTGCATCTCAGGTATCAGTGCGTGCGTGTTTATCAGGTGTTTGTGTGTGTATCAGGTGTGTGTATGTGTGTCAGATGTGTGTGTGTGCACGTTCGTGTGTAAGGTGTGACAATTATCTGAACCGGTTCTGGGCCTCCCCTAGGTAGACTCAGCCTTAAATGTGGTTACCCGGTGCTGTGTGTAAACATCAGCGCTGGGGAGACAAAGGCGGCCGGGGCCGTGGGGCTGGCCACCCATCCACGCGCTCGTGAGTCGTGCCTGCCTAAATAGGTGTTCACTAACGAAACAGAATCACGTTGAACACGGTGATCTTCGTCTCTGCGTGCGCGCTTGCGTGTGATTCATCAGACTCGCGCGGGCCTCAAACACCTGAAGCTTGGCTTCAAAGGCGCCGCCTGCACCTGTGCAGCTCCACGGGGAGGACGGGACGTGCCGCCCGTCAAAGAGAGAGCGAGAGAGAGCGAGAGGGAGAGCGAGAGAGAGCGAGAGGGAGAGCGAGAGGGAGAGCGAGAGGGAGGGAACTTCTGCCGACTTCTCTCACATCTCTTCACCCCCTCTTCCACTCCACCTCCACTCACCCCCATCCCCTCTCTCTCCTCATCTCCCGGAACTTTCGACCTTTGTACCCCCCCCCCTCTCTCCCCCAGAGCCCCCCCCCACCGCCGACCCCCCCCCCCCAAACCTCGCGATGGCCCCCCTCCTGCGTGTGCTCCTCCTCGCCCACCTGGTGTCGCAAGCTGCCCCCCAGACAGGTAAGGCGCGCGCGCTGTGGATCGCGATCTCTGCGAAAGCAAAGGGTTGGTGGATCACGTAAAGATTTGTGAAATCATCTTCCATCACCCCCCCTCCCCTTCCTCACCACCACCACCGCCATCAATCCGCTGGGCGGAGTGGTTGCCTCGCCTCAGTGGATGGCAGCACAGCAAGTGGGCTCGAGAATGAAGCCGTCGATGCGGATCGTTGAGTGTTTAGGGTGCCGTGGTGGCGAGATGTTAACTACCTCGCCTGGTGTACAGGAGGTCGTGAGTTACATCCCGACCCCCTGACGCCTGCTGTGCATGTGGAGTTTGCGTTTCTCTCTCTCTCTCCACGTGGTCGCGTGGATTTTTCTCCGGGTCCTCCGCTTTTCCCCTCAACATTTAGAATCAACGTCACTCGTTTAGAGTCTTTATCGGCTGTGCATGTCCACGTGATGAAGCTACGTCGTCGTGCTGTCGTTTGTGGCCAGATCGCTTCCGAAAGAAGAGCTGTATAGCTCAGTGGGCCTCACCTAAAATTAAAAGTTTAGTTTTAGCCTCGTATGTGTGGTGAGCTTCCTCCAGGTACTCAGATTTTCTCACCCATCCGACAAATAACACCCCACTCCCGCGTTTCGCTTTCATGATTTCACCTCGTAACGCTGTGCCACCTCCGATGAGCACGGTTGGCTACGTACGGTGCGGAAGAAGTTCAACGTACGTACGCACATCGCTCTCGTCGAGAGAGGACGACTCGGACACGGCCCGGAGGAGGAGCCACAGGCGAGCGGGGAGGGCAGCAGCAGCAGCAGCCGCGGCGGTGACCCGGCATGGCCAACAGTCGGCCAAGCTCTGCGATCCCCTCTGTATATTAAGGTGTTATCGACCAATTAATGAGCGTCCATGCACGTGGGTGGAAACCGGAGTTCCCGGCGACAACTCGCGGATGCGAGGGGTGAACACTCGATGGCTCTCTGCACCTCCGTTTGGTCCGGTGCGAAAGGAGTTCAACAAACGTGCATATGCCGTACAGATGGATCAGATGTTCGTGGCGTTCACATTGGCGTGCACTGCCTTCTCATGGCGAGCCCGGCTACGTCTCCTGGACGCCCAAACGGGAGGGGAATGGTCACCGCGTCTGTGTGTGATCCGCCAACCCTGTCGCGTTCACTGCGTGCGTGACACGGGCGCCAGTAAGCCTCCGATACGCCGAGCGGCCAGAAGGAAACGGCCCTGCAAGTCACTGTGTGACGGTGGAGGGTCGGCGCGTTTCTGGAGCGGAGCAAGGTCGTCGTGATAAGAGCTAGGGGCGGCGGTGGGAGAAGAGAAAATTACAAGGTCGGGCAGTGCGAGGGAGGAAGCAGAGAGGGCCGAGTGTTGGACTGCAAAAGTGGCCAAAACATTCCACTGCGAGATTCTCCTGAAACGAGTCATTAGGGCTCGGACGAGGCTTTGCCGGATGAATCAAAGATATCGTTTGCGGCCGCAGAAGAGACAATGATTGCATTGCACCATCTAGCCCTAAACGTTACAATTTTTTTTTTTACAAAATTATTAATTTGTCTATCTACTGCTGATATGAAGACTTTTCGCAGCAGATGCCTTTAGACTTTGGTTGACTCTGTGTGTGCGTCACCATACTTTACCACGACTGATCAGTGCCGGGCATGGGGGGGGGGGTGCGAGAAGAACCCAGGACGGACCGGTTCAGACATTGCTGAAGTTAGCCGTGGCCTGGAATCGAACCTGGGACCAGCTGAGTTCACTGCACAGTGTTCGAAGCACGACCTCTCCGCTCCACCAACGCCTCCTGGGGTGTTCCCCTACACATTAAGACTCAACATCCAGGCGTTTCGATGATTTTGCTGATGCAAATGTCCACGTGACGAGCCACTTCGTTTGAGCTGCCATTGGCGCCCAGGTCGCTTCTGAAAAAGAAGCTCATAGCTCAGTGGACCTTACCTGGATAGGTAAACAATATGATAATTATCTGGCAACAAAACTGACACCTTTTTTTACAAGGAGTCATGTTTGCATAGACCACAATACCTGCAGTCGGAATGCAAACAAAAAACATAACTCTGATAATGTATGCACTGTCCTTGAAGTTGATTGGTCCACACCCGCGGCAGCTTTCCTCAGAGCCTAGTCTCACATGGGTTGAACCAGCTGACACCAAAAGGCACACAACTCAAAGACAATGCACCATCAGAGTGTGATAGCTCAGGGTAAGCAAATGAGGTTCCAATGGAGAAAAACAATAGTTTAGTTTTATTTGTATATTTTTTATTGTGATTTGTTTACCTTTCTTGTACTTTGCGCTCCTAGCGTGTTTTTGTATCGTTTGTTTGTTGTAACGTTCTAACCCCGTGCCCCGACTGGACATCTGCAAAACATAACTGTTATTCTGATTCTGCTGTGGAATGGTGGTGTCGCATGAGCCGACACCACCATTCCACGCGCTCCTGTTGCTGCCCTCGTACTCCGTTCTCACTCAGTCATCCTGAGCGGCAGCAGCCACAATCTATCATCTATCCACCGCTGGATGATGACCTCCCTAAGCCGCCCACATAAGTTGAACCCGTGCTGCGTTAACCCCGTGTCAATTTACAAACGCTTCAACCCATCAATCTTAATTTTGGAGCTTCAACCCATGCCGCAGGCACAACAGAACAACGGCCCCTGCATTGAATTTCAAGAGGCGCGGGAGGGACAAGGCCTTCATCGAGCAGTGGATAGATAATGGCTGCTGATGGTGGTGGACCTAGAACACTTGATTCATAGACAAGGTGGGGATGAGGATGAGGAGGAGGCACGGTGCGTGGGTGCCTACGAAGCTCTGCGCGACTCATTGTTTGCAGAGGAAGCTCGCGGGGGAGCGATTTCAGAGGAAGCGAGGGGGTTGGTGGTAGGAGGAGGGGGGGTCAGCGATAGGGGGGCGGGGGGGAGCAGAGGTGGGAGGGGATAGGGGATCAGGGGAAGTCAGAGGAAGGGCGGGTCCGTCTACTCTTGTGAAAAGACGACGAGATCCCTTCCTCTTAACTTCACACGCGTGTGTTTGTGTTCGAGTAGAAACACACACACACACGGATAAAGATCCCCCGCGTAGCTTCTATCAGACTGTAGGGGCAAGTGCTGTTAGTGAGTAGCACCTATGGAGGCCGACACGGCACACGAAGGGGCCAGCACCACGCCCGGCCGCCTTTGTATCCCCAGTGGCGATGTTTACACACCGCACCAGCTACTCATTTGACGCTTAGCCGACCTAGGGGAGACCCAGGAACGATTCAGAAAATCGTCACCGGTGTTGTCCGTGAGCGGGAATCGAACTCGCAGCGCTAACCACTACCCCACCACTCCACGCGCACGCCCGCACACAATAATGTAGGAAATGGTCAAACATCCCAGTGGCGCAGGAGTCTCACGAAGAGTAATCTTGAGACTCGGGGAGGCTTTCCTGGGCACACAAAGGGCTATTGTTGTCACTGCATCCGCCCGGGCATTCTGCTCTGGTCAAGAGGTCCCGACTCACAGTTCGAAGGCCAATTCATCATTTTCTTGTCGCACGGCTGCTGATGTCGATGCAGAGCAGCGACTACGATTTCACAATCAGGTGGTCAAGTCCGATAACCGCGTCAGGGGCAGCGGAGTGCGTCGCTGCGATGTCGACTTCGTGTTTGTGGATCGGGGCATCGCGTCCTTGCACGTTGTACGGCCTCTGTTCTGGATGGCCACAGTCGCACCGCGATTTGTGCATCGGGTATCCGCATCTGCCGTGATTTGTGCACCGGGTGCGGTTCAGGGTGGACCGCGAGCCTCGTGGAAGATCAAAAACCCACGGGGGATCTTCCGCGTTGGGTCTTTCACATTGACAGACGTAGCAGACAAATGAAGCGAATTATAAACTCATCGTCATCAATCTTAATTTTTGGAGCTTTCGTGACTGCAGGAATTATTCTTTGGTTCTTTCGGTTAAGTCACGTCATCAACAGCGGTTGTGCACGTGGCTGCCCGTAATCCAGCACTGTGGAAGCAGCAGCCAGAGTTTGTGGATCGCACACAGACGCTGCGTTGACGAGGTGTCATCACCGTGATGCATCAGGAGAAGGCTGCATGGCAAAAATGTGGACTCCACCTGTTCCATCTGTATGGGATAGAGGGTTGCCCCCTCGCATACATGGGCTTGCCATCGGGCGCTCCGGTGTCGTCCTCTCACATGCATAAACACGCGTGAATTGGCCGATAACACTTTCATGCATAGGGGACCGCAGAACTTGGGCATTTATTGTGGTTGCGCCGGATCACCGCTGCATGGCTGCTGCTGCTGCTGCTGCCTTCATGCTCGTCTGTCGTTCCTCCTCCTCCTCTCTCTCTCTACGACGGCGAGTGAAGACTGTGCGGCTGAGCGTTACCAGTTGACACGCTCATTATTTTGAAGGGGCACCACGGTGGTGGTGATTTTCGATGTAAAGCTTTCGTGACTGCAGGGATTCATCTTCTTGGTTCTTTCGGTAAAGTGTAAACATAATGCACGGGCATAATATGACTTTGAGACCCTCCCCCCCACCTCCTACGCATTCCACAAGTAGTGACTAATCCCATATCTGCATTTTCCATAAATATGATAAATTCCTCTGTTGATATGCAAATTCCTTTGTCAAGGCGCCCTTCCTCCCCTAACCCAGCTTAAATATACGCTGCCAAGCTTGTTGGTGTTCATTCAGACGCTGTCTTTCCGACAGACCTGTTCTTCACCTGAGGACGGCTGCTTGCGTTGTGGCCGAAACGTCGTGAGAATTGTATTTTATTATGTTTTATTTTTATTATTTTATTATTTCCCTTCTACGTGACTTTACCGAAAGAACCAAGAAGGTGGTGGTGATGTTAACTACCTCGCCTGGTATACAGGAGGTCGTGCGGAGGGGGGGGGGGGCACGGGGGAGGGGGGAGGGGAGTAGGGGGGTGCAGGGAGGGGGTTGCACACAGAGTTACTTCGCGGTAAATTAGCTGTAGATTTGAGGTTCTTTACAACATCAGTAGGACTGATACATTTACGGAAGTTTGCGGTATTTAGGGGCGCCGCGGTGGCGAGATGGAGTTCCATCCCGACCCTGACCCCTGCTGTTTATTTGGAGTTTGCGGTGTCTCTCTCTCTCTCTGTGGTCGCGTGGATTTTTCTCCGGGTCCTCCGGTTTTTCCCTCCACATGTAGAATCAACAATGTGCGTTTAGAGCATTTTGCCGCTATACATGTCCAAGTGATGATAAGCCACTTCGTTTCGCTATCGTTTGTGGGCAGGGCACTTCTAATAAAAAATATAACTACATTGCTCAGTGGGTCTCAACCTGGCACAAGAAAACCAAAAATAGTTGCGATGTGGCCCAACGAACTTCTCTGTGGTTCTCGTTCTCTGAGCGGCCACTATCGCTGCTGCTGCTGCTGCTTCGCTCAGCCTCAAACCCGAGATGACTTGCCACTGCGCCTGATTCCTTCCACGTAAGTTTTTTTTTTACTTCAGCCGGAACAGTCCGGAACGCTTTGACCAGAGTTCGATTCCCGCTCACCGCCAGCACCAGTGGCGAGATTATCTGCACCGATCCTGGCCTTCCCCGAGGCCAACTGAGCCTCAAATGAGTACCTGGTGCTGGCGAGTAAAAACAAACATCGCCACTCGAGAGATAAAGGCGGACGGGCGTGGTGCCGTAGCCCGGTCTTCATAGGTGCTGCTCACTAACTGCGCTTTCCCCAACAGTTTCTTAAGGCTACACGGGGGATCTTTGTCTTTTTGGCGGTGTGCAAAAACACGTGCATTAGGATTCTAGGAAGATATGGTATGATAATGATATACATAGATTATTGGTAATTGTGTATATTGTACTATATTATTATTATGGTTTGCACTCTAGTGGTAGTGCCTTACGCCAAACAATACTCGGTACTTTACACCATGCCTAGCAGCGTCCTGCAGAGAATACCGCGTGAGCGATGGAGCCTCGCTTCCACACGATAACCCGCTGCCGTCGTCTTCCTGTTCCTTTCTGTCGCCTCTAGAGCCAATCACCTTCCTCCTGGAGAACAAGGCGGGTGGCCAATGCCTGACCGTGCAGAGTGGAGCGCTCAAGTTGGCGCCGTGTGACCCCAAGGTCACGGGACAGCACTGGCTCTGGGGCTCCACCGAGAACCTCATGAGCGCGTCCCAGACCCCCGAGGATCGAGGCCTCTGCCTCACCGCCACGGCGCTCAAGAAGAGCGCGGCTGTAAGTGAACGGAGGGAGGGGGGCGAGGGGGGTGGAGAAACTGGCAGGAGGAAGGCGGCGATGACGATGTTTTTGCGTTAGTGGTGGTGGGGAGCGGTAGTGTAGCGGTTAGCGCTACGCTGCGCTATGAACCTGGCGACCCGGGTTCGATTCCCGCTCACGGCCAACACCAGTGACGATTATCTTAACCGGTCCTGGGCCTCCCCTAGGTCGACTCAGCCTGAAATGAGTACCTGGTGTGGTGTGTAAACATCGCCACTGGGGAGACAAAGGCGGTCGGGTGTGGTGCTGGCCACCCACCCCCTCGTGTACCGTTCCGGCCTTCATAGGTGCTCGCTAACAGCACTTGCCCCGACAGTCTGTTAAGGCTATACGGGGGATCTTTGTTGGCGTCAGTGGCAGCAGGGCGAAGGTCGAGATGGAGTCCTCCTCGGCACGGTGCCCCCCCCCATACCCCCGACGCCTTCAAACTAAATCTGAAGTATGACATCTGACACCGTAAAGTCGAAGCGCCCCCCCCCCCCCCGCTTCCCAAAGCGCGGGGCCCAGGGCGGCCGCCCCGACTCGCCGTGTCCGTGGGGAAGGCTCTGCCTGCAGGGACCACTCTTTTCAGTTTCACTCTCACAACCACGTGGCCTTACATCCTCTCGAGGAGAGCCATCAGCTGTAGCAGCCCCGTGGTCACGGCGGTGATTATGACACTGACGCTGCTGCCACTGACGGTGACGGAGGCGATGACGTTGCTTCTGTTCTTGCTGCTACTGATAATAATCATGATGACTGTGACAATGATGGACGTTGCTGCTGTTGATGACAATACAAATGACGACATCGCCGCTGCTGCCGCTGCGTGTAGGTGTCGGTGGAGCGGTGCTCTGCGTCCCAGGAGAGCCAGCAGCAGTGGCAGTGTCGCGACAGCGAGCTGATGGCGGCCAAAAAGCAAGTGCTGTCCCTGACGATACAGAGCGGGCAGCTGTCGCTGGGCCGCACAGGGGGCATCAGCTGGAGGATCCATGGCTCGGAGGAGACTCCGTGCAGCGTCAAGCATCAACGTGGGTGTTTGACCAACCTCCCCCAACCCGCACAACCACGGCCCATCGCTGCCAACCGCAGCTCAGAATCATCAACAAAACACGTTAATGAGACTGCAGCGCGTGGAATCCGATGAGCTATGATGCTCTTGTTTCCACAGATGCCCAGTACGGGCGCGGTCAGCGAGTTAGAATGGCAAACCGCACGACAACAAAAAGCGATAGGAGTGCGAACTGGAAAAAAATGGTAAGAAAGTCACGAAATATAAATACTGAATAAATAAAGTTTAACGAAGTCCGCTTTGTCAAGCTTGGGCAAGGCAGCAAGTACAGCAACAACAACAGCAACAACAACAGCAACAACAACAACAATGGGTCCCAGACCACACCAAGATAACGCCACACAGCAGCTGTAGTCGTCTCGATACAATGGCCACATGGACATTGAACTATCGATACACGGGTAATGATCAAAGTTACAAATCACATTCGCAAATGCGACCGCTGTATCCAGCACTAATCTCCTGCTTCAGGATGGAACCGCTAGGGGGCCGTCCATAAATGACGTCACGCACCTAGGGGGGGGGGGGTCAGACATTTGTGACGATGTGTGACGAGGGGGGGGGGGGTGAAATGTGACGTCACATCAAAATGCGCAACTTTAAATAAATATAGACAACACGTTCTACTTAATTAAATAGACTTTTTAATAAATGTTTTCTCCTACAACATCAAAGTGCAGCGGCACATTAAATACGCACTACAATGACAATAGTTTAAAGCGATTTGAAGCATTTTTTTTGGGGGGGAGGGCAGAGCTTTTTGACGTCATATTTGAGGGGGGGTCTGACTTTGTGACGCCGTGTGACGAGGGGGGAGGGGTCAAAAATTGTCCAAAATCGCGTGACGTCATTTATGGACGGCCCCTAAGTCGCCAACGACAACCAGCCATGATAGAGGTGTTTTGGGGTTATATCGCGTAAATATATAAATGTGTCGTTTGACCCACCGCCACCCAACACAGCCAATCAGTAAGGTTTGTCACGTAAACAACACGTCACGTAAACAGAACGTCGCGTAAACAACACGTCACGTAAACAACACGTCACGTAAACAGAACGTCGCGTAAACAACACGTCGCGTAAACAACACGTCGCGTAAACAGAACGTCACGTAAACAGAACGTCGCGTAAACAGAACGTCACGTAAACAACACGTCACGTAAACAACGTCACGTAAACAGAACGTTGCGTAAACAAAACGTCACGTAAACAACACGTCACGTAAACAACACGTCACGTAAACAGAACGTCGCGTAAACAACACGTCACGTAAACAGAACGTCACGTAAACAACACGTCACGTACCATTGGAACCTCATTTGCCAGTAAAAAATATGATAATTGTTTTTTTTTACCCTTCTATCTGGCAACAAAACTGACATCTTTTTTTACAAGGAGTCATGTTTACATAGACCACAATATCTGCAGTCACGTAAACAGAACGTGCCACTTAGTTTCTGCTTCAGCACCACAACCGCCGTTGTGTTGGAGAGTAAGCCCACAAATTGGCTGCGTCGTGCGGTGTCTGGGTGAACGACACATTTAGATGCACGCGATCTAACCCAACACACTTTTATCATGAGAAGCATCAGCTGCTGCTGGATCTGGCGGAGGGCAGAGATCGTTGGTGACGCGGTGGGCTCCTGGCATTGGTTACCGACTAAACTATTAAACTATTGTTCTTATTTGACTTGGTAAGACCCACTTAGCTACGTCTTCAGAAGCGGCACTGGCTATCACAAATCATCACGTGGAAATGTATAGCAGCAGCCTTGTTGATTCTAACTGTGGAGGGAAACACCGCAGGTCCCGGAGGGAAATCCACGCGACCACGTGGAGAGGGAGAGACACGCAAAGTCCAAATAAATACAGCAGCAGGCGTCAGGGTCGGGATCAGACCCACGACCTCCTGAGATAACATCTCGCCACCGCGGCGACCCTAAGTAGCTCTACCGTACATTTACCGGTGGTACTAATGTTGTAAAGCACTTTAAATCTAATTCTAGATTTGAAGCTTTCGTGACTGCAAGGAATCATCTTCTTAGGTTTTTTCGGTAAAGTCACGTAGAAAGTAAAATAAAATAAAAAAATAAAAACAAAAATCACGACGTTTCGGAGGCAACACAAGTCTCCGTCATCAGGTGGGACCGTCACAGCCAGATTAGCTGTATCAAGTGAGGCAATGATTCAAGATGTAATCCCTTAAATCTACCGCTAATTTACCACGAGGTGCCTTCAATCTCGGGCGAAGAGCCCCCTCCATGTGCAGCCCCCTCCCGTGCCCCTCCCCTCCTACCCCCGCCCCCCGTGTGGGTGGAGGCTGTGGGTAGGTGTGGTGGGGGCTGTGGGTGGAGGCTGTGGGTAGGTGGGGTGGGGGCTGTGGGTGGGGGTACATGTGCAGTAGGTGGCAATCATTGCTCATTAGCAGGACCGCATCAACGGCTTTGGCCAACGACGACGTCTGGGATCCTGCGTGTCCGATTGGCGCGGCTCGAGTCGCCTTTTGCTGCTGCCATCGACAAAACATCAAAAACCACGGGGGCCGCGTGAAATCAAATCGCTGGCCCCGGGTCCCCCAAACCCCCGACCCCCTTACACCCCCCCTCTCTCTCTCGCTTAAATGTTGAATGTCTCTGCGCGTCTGTCGGTTGCCGTCTCGCCCGTGACAGCGGTGTCCACGCTGTTCGGCACGGGCCACGGGCAGCCCTGCCACCTGCCCTACCGGTACAAGGGCACGTGGTACGTGGGCTGCACGACCGTGGAAAGCCGCACGGGGCTGCCGTGGTGCGCCACGACGCCCGACTACGACCAGGACGAGCTGTGGGGATACTGCCCGACGGCGCGTGAGTGCCGAGCGGAGCGGCCCGCTCACTCGGAGCACAGAGACACGCAGAGAGACACTCAAACACACAGCGAGACACGCAGACACACAGAGACACGCAGAGACACAGCGAGACACAGCGAGACACACAGAGACACAGCGAGACACGCAGAGAGACACTCAAACACACACAGAGACACAGCGAGACACACAGACACAGCGAGACACACAGAGACACAGCGAGACATGCAGAGAGACACTCAAACACACAGAGACACACAGAGACACAGCGAGACACACAGAGACACAGCGAGACACACAGAGAGAAACTCAAACACACAGAGACACACAGAGACACAGCGAGACACAGACACACAGAGACACAGCGAGACACGCAGACACACAGAGACACGCAGAGACACAGCGAGACACAGCGAGACACACAGAGACACAGCGAGACACGCAGAGAGACACTCAAACACACACAGACACACAGAGACACAGCGAGACACACAGACACACAGAGACAGCGGGACACGCAGAGAGACACTCAAACACACAGAGACACACATAGACACAGCGAGACACGCAGACAAACAGAGACACAGCGAGACACAGCGAGACACACAGAGACACACAGAGACACAGCGAGACACGCAGAGAGACACTCAAACACACAGAGACACAGCGAGACACACATATACACAGAGACACAGCGAGACACGCAGAGAGACACTCAAACACACACAGACACACAGAGACACAGCGAGACACACAGACACACAGAGACAGCGGGACACGCAGAGAGACACTCAAACACACAGAGACCCAGCGAGACACACAGACACACAGAGACACAGCAAGACACGCAGAGAGACACTCAAACACACAGAGACACACAGAGACACAGCGAGACACACAGACACACAGAGACACAGCGAGACACGCAGACACACAGAGACACGCAGAGAGACACTCAAACACACGCTGACTCAGTTGTTTAATCACACCCAATCACTCACAAACTCACTTGACTCTTAATTCACTCAATTACTCATTCATTCAATTACCCCTCAACACAGCCGCTCTCTCAACCTCTCTCGTGCACGCATCCTCTGAGCTGCCCCCTCAACCAGTGACTCGGTCATACGAACACAAAGACCCCCCCCCCACCCCCTCTGTATATTATACACGCCAACTTCGTCACACTCACTCATTCGCACGCTTACCAAACCACCCACTCAATCATCTGATAACTCGATCACGCTCATTCAAACAAACACATTCACAACACTCAGTCACGTAACTACTCATTCACCTCCATAGTAGCCTGGAACAGGCTGTTGGGGCGAGTGCTGTTAGCGAGCACCTATGAAGGCCGACACGGCACACGAGGGGGTGGGTGGCCAGCACCACGTCCGGCCGCCTTTGTCTCCCTAGTGGCGATATTTACGCGTCGCACCGGGTACTCATTTGAGGTCGAGTCGACCTAGGGGAGGCCCATGACCGGTTCAGATAATCGTCACCGATGTTGGCCGTGAGCGGGAAATCGAACCCGAGCGGACAGGTTCCGTAGCGCAGCGTAGCGCTAACCGCTCCACCACCGCTCCCCACAACTCAACACCCCCACACGATCTTCTTGGTTCTTTCGGTAAAGTCACGTAGAATGGAAAAAAATGAAACATTATAATATTTATTATTTATTATGTTTTATTAGAATGGAAATAATAAAAATAAAACATAATACATTTTATTATGTTTTATTTTATTATTTCCATTCTACGTGACTTTACCGAAAGAACCAAGAAGATGAATCCCTGCAGTCACGAAAGCTTTAAATCGAAATTTAACCCCCACACCAACTCACTGACATGCGCGCGTGTTCTTCTCCCCGCGTGTGCCCCCCGTGCCCCGTGCCCTGCCCCCCGTGCCCTGCCCCCCGTGCCCTCCGCAGAGCCCGCCGAGGACGGCGGCTGCCCGCAGCTGTGGAAGTTGGAGGCGGGGTCGCGCGCGTGCGTGCAGGTCAACGAGGGCACGCGCCTCACGTGGCACGAGGCGCGCACAAGCTGCGCTCTGCAGGGCGCAGAGCTGTTGAGCGTCGAGGGGAAGTGCGAGGCCGTCTACTTCGCCGGTGAGACTTCACGCACAAAGACTGTAGGGGCAAGTGCTGTTAGCGAGCACCTGTGAAGGCCAGAACGGCACACGAGGGGGTGGGTGGCCAGCACCACGCCCGGCCGCCTTTGTCTCCCAAGTGGCGATGTTTTCACGCACCGCACCAGGTACTCATTTGAGGATGAGTCGATCCTCCGATTAGCACGGTTGGCTACGTACGGTGCGAAAGAAGTTCAGCATACATCAACATACATACATCAACATACATACATCCGCACACTCGTTCCACACATGCAGGCACAACTCCATTCAGAGATACCTTTTCGGATTGTAACATATTGCGTAACCGATTTTCGGATTTATCACGGTATTTTTTTTGTTAGGAATTTCACTTAATTCACACTCACTCCTTTCAAAATGCACCGCGCTCATTCACTCGCCCACCCGCTCGCACCATCTGGAACTCGGGGGGCTGCTCTGGCATCTCTCACCGGCGACAAAGGTGGCAACCCGCACCGGCCGTGCGATGTTGACACGCGGTGGGGTCCAAGCGGACCGCCTCGTCCTCGTTTGGTCCCTCGGTGGTGCCAACGTCGCCCACCACTGCGATGTGTACATTAGGGGGGGAGGGGGGTCGGCATTGTGGACGGGAGTGCGTGATGGACAGGAGTGCGTGATGGAGGGGAGTACGTGATGGACAGGAGTGCGTGATGGCCTGAACAGAGGTGGCAGCGGCATCAGCAAGCCACAGAACGCAATGTGTTGCTGTACGAAACATGTTCAACACACATGCAGACGCGTGTGTACATGGATGCAGGTTGAACTTCTTTCGCGCCGTACATAGCCGACCGTGCTAATCGGAGGTGCCGGGGGAAACACACACAAAGCAAAGCGGTTCTAAAGAAACGAGTTTTACATTTAGGAGTGAGTTCCAGCCATCGCTCCCTCCGCTTGCTGCCTCCCCTCCCTGCCTCCCGCAGGGGCGATGCTGGGAAAGGATTCCCTCTTCTGGATGGGGCTCAACCGCCTCAACTCGGTGGGCGCGTGGCAGTGGAGCGACGGCCGAGCGCTGACGCGCGTGCACTGGGAGTCGGGTGAGGCCCTGGGGTGGGCAGCGATAGGCGGGGACGTGGGGGGGGGGGGCCGCGTGCAATGTGGGGGGGGGCGTGTGGGTGCACGGACACATGGGAGCAACTGTGAATGGTAACGATGATGATGTTGTTATTAATGCGATGATGTTATTAATGTGATGATGCTGTACTTGGCGATGGTGGTGACGATGGTGATGATGATGCTGATGACGGTAATTATGATGATACTGATGTTGGTGGTGATGATTATCGTGGTTATGATGATGGTGATGATGGTGGTGGTGATGAGAGTAGTGATGATGACAGTGATGATGATGGTAATCATGATGCTAATGGCGATGATGGTAGTGGTGATGATGATGGTGATGACAGTGATGATGATGATGGTAATAATGATGCTGATGATGATGGTAGTAGTGGCGATAATGCCTTTGTTGTCACACTCAGAGCGGCCCACGAGTGACGACGAGGCTAGCTGCGGGGTATTGAACCCGGAGTCGCACGGCTTGTGGAAGGTGGTGCGCTGCACGGAGAAGCTGCCCTACATCTGCTACCAGCGCCTGCCCGAAGCAGCGACCAATGCCACCGCGCCCAGCCTCCCACCCCGTGAGAGACACGCAGACACACAGACACGCAGACACACAGACACACAGACATGCAGACACAGACCACGTGTCTGTGTGCCCGCGTGACACACAGACAGACACGCAGAACCGCGGGCACGAAGACGCACGCATAGACGGACAGGCAGACGAAACATACGGACGGGCAAACAGACGGACGCACACACGGGCGTCAGTACGAGAGAGAGAGAGAGGGAGGACGCACGTAGGGGCAGAGAGACGGACGGATGCGTGGACGCACGGGTCGACCAAGGAACGTACGAACGGGCGCACAGGCGGACGGACGGACCAACGGACCCAAGGGCAAACAGACGGACGCACGGCTGAACAGATGGAGATGTAAACAGGCAGACACGTGAACAGACAGACACGTGAACAGACAGACACGTGAACAGACAGACATGTGAACAGACGGACACGTGAACAGACATGTGAACAGATAGACACGTGAACAGACAGACATGTGAACAGATGGACATGTGAACAGACAGACATGTAAACAGGCAGACATGTGAACAGACAGACACGTGAACAGACAGACATGTGAACAGACGGACACGTAAACAGATAGACATGTGAACAGATGGACATGTGAACAGACAGACATGTAAACAGATGGACATGTGAACAGACGGACACGTGAACAGACGGACATGTGAACAGACAGACACGTGAACAGACAGACACGTGAACAGATGGACATGTGAACAGACAGACACGTGAACAGACAGACACGTGAACAGACGGACATGTGAACAGACAGACACGTGAACAGATGGACATGTGAACAGACGGACACGTGAACAGACAGACATGTGAACAGATGGACATGCGAACAGACAGACATGTAAACAGGCAGACACGTGAACAGATGGACATGTGAACAGACAGACACGTGAACAGATGGACATGTGAACAGGCGGACACGTGAACAGACAGACATGTGAACAGATGGACATGTGAACAGACGGACATGTGAACAGACAGACACGTAAACAGATGGACATGTGAACAGACGGACACGTGAACAGACAGACATGTGAACAGATGGACATGTGAACAGACAGACATGTGAACAGACAGACACGTGAACAGACAGACACGTGAACAGACAGACACGTGAACAGACGGACATGTGAACAGACGGACACGTGAACAGATAGACATGTGAACAGATGGACATGTGAACAGACAGACATGTGAACAGATGGACATGTGAACAGACGGACACGTGAACAGACGGACACGTGAACAGACGGACACGTGAACAGATGGACACGTGAACAGATGGACATGTGAACAAACAGACACGTGAACAAACAGACATGTGAACAGATGGACATGTGAACAGACAAACATGTGAACAGATGGACATGTGAACAGATGGACACGTGAACAGACAGACACGTGAACAGATAGACATGTGAACAGATGGACATGTGAACACATGGATTGACAATTCTTTGGATGGATGGATGGACAGACGGACTGATGGACAATCAAGTAGCTAAACAGGATGGCGGAAAGACGGACAGATACACGCAGACGGACAGGTGGAGCTGATAGTAACGATGCCCCGATGCTGCGCTGCTGCTGCTCATGATGCTCATGATGCCGATGATGCTGATGTTGCTTATGACGTTGATGATGCTCAGGATGCGAATGATGCCTATGATGATGATGCTCATGATGATGCCAATGTTGCCTCTGATACGTGGCAGCCGTGCTCGCCAACGCCACGTGCCCACGCGGCTGGAGCGCGCACGGAGCCGCGTGCTTCCGCGCGCAGCCGACGGCGCTCGTCACGTGGCACGAGGCGCGCGCCGCGTGCGTGCGCGACGGTGCCGAGCTCGCGCGCGTGAGCAGCGAGGACGAGCACGACTTCGTGAGCACGCGACTCGCGCCCGGTAACACACAGATACACACACACACAGACACACACAGACACACACACAGACACACAGACACACACACAGACACACATAGAAACACATAGAAACACACACAGACACACACACACAGACACACAGACACAATAGAAACACACAGAGATACACACACGGACACACACACAGACACACACACACACACACATAGAGACACACACACAGACACACAGACACACACAGACACACATAGAAACACACAGACACACACACAGACACACACACAGACACACAACAACAACAACAACCGCCATTCGCCACTAAGTGGCGGTGACGTCACCACGACGCTTGTGCCAGGCCATGTGCACCTTGAGGCCACGTGAAGTGTCGAACGCCCGCTGGCAGGAGGTCACGGGGCAGACCCAGGTGCCACGGGTCGACTGACCGAGATGACCGAGATGACTGGCTGATGCACCACCTGTGCCCCCTACTGTACCAACTTGCTGTGCTTTAGCCACCCGGCGCTCCGCTCGTTGTTGTGAGCGTCGCTCCTCCGCCCTCCGTTGTTGTTGGAGGGCGACTGCCTCCAACTGCCCAGTAGCGTCCTTCACGAGCCTCCTCCACTGAGGCCGATCTTGACACCGCTGGTACCAGTCATCGGCAAGTCCACTCAGCTCCACGTCCTCCTGTACCACATCACTCCATCTCTTCTCTAGCCCGTGCCGTGCCCGTTTAGCCCCCTCGATCCGGCCGAACAAAAGCTGTTTAGGCATGCGGTGGCTGGGCATGCGGGCTACATGACCCAGCCAACGCAGCCTTGCCTGCCGGAGGAGCTCACTGATGGGACTTTGCCCAGATCTTTCAAGGACTTGTGAGCTCCTCACACAATCCAGCCTGGTTAAACCCAGGATGGATCGTAGGCAGGCCAGCCTAAATGTTTCCAACCGGCGAAGATGCTCCACTAGGGGGGTCCACGTTTCGCAAGCGTAGAGAAGGGAGGGAATGACCGTGGCCGAGAAAACCTGAAGCTTCGTGCGGAGCGACAGACCAGGTAGCTTCCACACAGCGTTACGCAACCGATGAAAAGATATTGCCGCTCGACTGATTCGGAGTGAGACCTCTGCTGATAAACTGGAGCCGGTCATAAGCACACTGCCCAGGTATGGGAAACTCTCCACTCTCTCCACAACTGCCCCATCACCAATTGGGAGTTGTGGGGGTGGAGTGTCCGATGGTACAAAATACCCAGGCAGGTGCTTAGTTTTGGTGGGGCTGATGGTAAGGCCCCACCTCTTAGTGGCACGCTCCAGTCTCAGCAGCAGCGTCTCCAACTCCTCTTCTGAATGAGCAGCTATTACCAAATCATCGGCATACATAACGTGGTTGACCAATAGGGAGCCATCCCTTGATCGCACCCGGGCGTCGATCAGCCTCCCATTATATCTGTACCAAATGGAAATTCCCCCGGTACAGCTATTGAAGGCTTCACGAACTACGCAGTCGAAATAGATGTTAAATAATGTGGGAGCCAAAGGACATCCCTGTCGCACCCCAAGGTGTACAGGGAAAGGCTCCGACTCCCGGCCACGTAGTTTTACCCGGGCCCGCTCACCATCATGAAGGTCCTTAATGATCGTGAGCAGAGGGTCAGGGACTCCGAAAGCACGAAGAACAACCCAGAGCCCAGTCCTACTGATGGTATCATAGGCCTTGACCAGGTCAATAAAGCAGAGATGTAGGTCTTTTTGGAATTCCCTACACCTCTGCTGTAGCAGACGGACAGAAAATATGGCATCTGTGCAGGACCGCCCTTTCCTGAAACCGCATTGGGGCTCCGCAAGCCTCTCCTCAGCGTGCCTAGCAAGGCGATGTTGAATAATCCTTGCCAGGACCTTACCCGGCACACTGAGGAGTGAGATGCCCCTGTAGTTGTTACAGTCGGTACGGTTCCCCTTCTTAAAGAGGGGGACCACCAGGGCATCCTTCCAGTCCTGCGGAACCCGTCCAGTGGTCCAGACTGTTGTTATGATGTCATATAGGGCAGTCTGTGCACAAACGCCACCCTCCCTCAGCATTTCGCTTGGGAGATCATCTCTGCCCGGTGCCTTCCCTGGTCTCAGACTCCGGATCGCCCTCAGTACTTCCTCAACAGCTGGCACCTCAGCCAGCCACTCACAGGGGGTGACCTCTTCCAATATTTGAGGCACCGCAGCCTCAGCAGGGTTATCCCCACTTTGTGCCATGATGTTTTCCTGGCTGAGAGATTTTCCCTCCCCCAGGACCTCACAGAAATGCTCAGCAAATCTGCAAACCTGTTCCCGGGGGTCGGAGATTGGATCACCGTTTTTTCCTCTAATGATGGTAATAGGTGTGGCGCTGCAGGTTACTTTTTTGATGGAGTTAAATAGTGATTTGTGATCGCGGGCCACTGAGGCAGACTCCATCTCCTCAGCAACCCGCGACCACCACCCATCCTTACAGCGCCTTACGGCTCTCCGAACCTCCGAGCGAAGGCTGGGGTAAACCTCCTCATTCTCTGACGTGGGATGCTGTAGGCGATGAGAGTGGGCCTGTCGCTTTTTCTCAATTAACCTGAACACCTCCTCCGTCAGCCAGGGTTTCTGGGGAGGTCTGGACCGCGTACCCAAAGCAGCCATTGCAGCTGCATGAGTCACAGTCTTAAACCTCGCCCATTTACCCTCGACATCAGGTGGAGTGGGGGACGATGCCAACCCCAGCTGCAAGCGATGATGAAATTCTCGCTTGCAACTTTCATCAGCTAACTGAGACCAGGCCACTTTTGGTTGGAATGGGATCCTGGGTGTACACCCACCACCGGAGTGGAAGAATGGCAGGCGCATCTTACAGATGACTAGTCGATGGTCAGAGGGCAGATCAGCTCCACGGTAGGTCCTGGTGTCAAGGACATGGGCTCGCATCCGCTGGTCCGTCACTATGTAGTCCAGCAGATGTTCTTGCTTGGACCCGGCATGTATCCATGATGTTGTGTGGATGCGCCGATGCCGGAAGAGCGTGTTGGTAATTACAAGCCCATGGGCTGCACAAAAATCTAGCAGCCTCCTACCGTTATTATTGAGCTGATCTGGCCCATGCCTTCCAATCACTCCAGACCAGGTGTCAGCATCATGACCAACTCGGGCATTGAAGTCACCCAACAAGATGACTCTGTCCCGAGTGGCCACTTTAGCCAGCACCTGTGACAGGAGGTCATAGAAAGCGTCTGACTCATCGGCTTTGCCTGCATCCCTCCACGGATGTTCGTCTTCGGTGGGGGCATAAGTAACCACGACCACCATTCCTCGCCTCTGATTGATGGGAAGGCGAGCCCAAAGTATCCTGGGGCTTACAGCTTCCCACACCTCACCGCCACGCTCCCACGCCCCCTTCATTCTTTTATTCAGAAGAAGAGCCACACCCTGTTGTTTGGCAGTCTCCTGCCCCGAGTAGAGGACTGTCCACCCCTCATGGTGGCAGGATCCAGAACCAGTCCACCGGACCTCCTGAATGCCACAGAGATCCAGACGGTACCGGTCCAGCTCCCGACAGAGGAGTGGCAGCCTCTCCTCCGCAGTGAGCGTTCGAACATTCCACGTGGCCATCCGCAATGGTTTTTCGTTGTTTCTGGAGGAGCCCCGAGGGTGAAAATTCAATCTCCTGGCTCCGCCAAATGGGGTTTGGCCAGGAGACATCATAAAAGCCTGACCCCCCGGGGCCTCCGGCACAAGCTTATTAGTTACAGGTCTATGTTTACTTCGTAGTTTAGTGTTGGTTAATTGAAGGTGGAGGGGTTACCAGCCCCTCGCACCCGTCCAGAGCCCCCGTTTAGCCACTGTGGTGGCCACAGACGCCATGAGGGGAGAGGCCAATGGGCATTGGCCCTCCCCCCACAGCACTACCCACGACAGTGTTGCCCATCCGGCACCGCGAGGAGGTAGGAGGTTGTTTTGCCGGACACAGACACACACACACACAGACACACACAGACACAAAGAAGAATCCCCGCATAGCCTTAACAGACTGTAGGGGCAAGTGCTGTTAGCGAGCACCATTGAAGGCCGGAACGGTACACGAGGGGGTGGGTGGCCAGCACCACGCCCGGCCGCCTTTGTCTCCCTGGTGGCGATGTTTTACACACCGTACCAGGTACTCATTTGAGCCTGAGTCGACCTAGGGGAGGCCCAGGACCGGTTCAGATAATCGTCACTGGTGTTGGCCGTGAGCGGGAATCGAACTCGGGCTGCCAGGTTCGTAGCGCAGCGCAGGTTGCTGAGGAGATGGAGTCTGCCCCATTATCCCGCGATCACAAATGACTGTTTAACTCCATCAAAAAGTAACTTGCAGCACCACACCTATCAGCATCATTATGGGAAAGAAAGGTGATCCGATCTCCGACCCCCAGGAACAGGTTTTCAGATTTGCTGAGCATTTCTGTGAGGTCTTGGGTGAGGGCAAATCCCTCAGCCTGGAAAACATCACGGGGAAAAGTAGGGATGACCCTGCTGAGGTTGTGGTGCCTCAAATATTGGAAGAAGTTTGACAGCAGAGGTCTCACTCCGAATTAGTCGAGCAGCATTATCTTTTCATCAGCTGCGTAACGCTGCGTGGAAGCTACCTGGTCTGTCGCTCCACACGAAGCTTCGGGTCTTCTCGACACGATCATGGCCTCTCTTCCCTATGCTAGTGTAATGCGAGCAAGGATTGAGGGGGGGGCGGAGTCTGGGTCACGTGGGGAGTGGGTGGAGTTAGGGTCACGTGGGGGAGAGGATTTAGGGAGAGAACCGGAAGGGGAAGGGGGAGTTGAGACGGAGTGAAACACGAGGAGGCCACGCTGGGCAAGACGGAGAGAGAGTGGCGCGGTTGCCACGCGGGGGGAGACGTCGACACCGATGGCCATCGGTGTCAGACGAAGAGAGCTAACGGGGCAGTGAGAGGCTAGCTGTGTACGGGGCAGCAGTGACGCTAGATAGCGGGGCAGCGGTGTGGCTGCAAGGATTGCCTGACGGGGCAGCAGTGAGACTGCATATTGGAGCAGCAGGGAGACTGCACAACGGAGCAGCCGAGGGCTGTGGAGAGGTCGTCGAGCGGGACGCGGGCCTGAGCGAGACGCCGTGGTACGGAGATTCTACGAACCCAATAAAGGACAACGGGATCCACATCTGAGAGAGAGTCCTTTATTACACTAGCGAAAAGTGGGCCCCTCTAATGGAACATCTTGGCCGGTTAGAAACATTTAGGCTGGCCTGCCTACAATCCATCCTCGGTTTAACCAGGCTGAATTGTGTGAGCTTACAAATCCTTGAAAGATCTGGACAAAGTCCCATCGGTGAGCTCCTCTGGCAGGCAATGCTGCATTGGCTGGGTTATGTAGCCCGCATCCCCAGCCACTGCATGCCTAAACATATTTTGTTCGGCTGGATAGAGGGGGCTAAACGACTGGCACATAGGCTAGATAGGAGATGGAGTGATGTAGTGTAACTGGACGTGAAGCGTTTGTGGACTTGCCAATGATTGGTACCAGCGGTGTCAAGATCGGCCTCTGTGGAGGAGGCTCGTGAAAGACGCTACTGGGCAGTTGGAGGCAGTCGCCCTCCAGCAACAACTAAGGGCAGAGGAGCGACGCTCACAACAACGAGCAGAGCGCCGGGCGGCTAAAACACAGCAGGTTGGCACAGTAGGGGACACAGGTGGTGCATCAGCCAGTCATTTCAGTCATCTCAGTCAGTCAACCCATGGAACCTGGGTCTGCCCCGTGACCTCCTGCCAGTGACGTTTGACACTTCACCTGCCCTGGCTGGCACAGGCGCCGTGGTGACGTCACCGCCATTTAGTGGCGAATGGCGGTTGTTGCTGTTTTGGTGGTGGTGGTGATGATGGTGATGTTGGTCGTGGTTGTGGTGGTGGTGATGTTGATGATAGTAATGATAATGGTAAATTTGGCAGTGGTGGCGGTGATGACGATGGTGGTGATGATTGTAATGTTGGCGTTCGTGGTGATGTTGCTTGTGGCGGCGATGATGGTGACGGTGGTGGTGGTTGTGGTGATGATGGTGGTGGTGTTGTCACCCAGAGGACGACTCCTTGCTGTGGATCGGACTGAGCGCGTCGGGCCCCGGCGCTGCGTTTGCGTGGTCCGACGGGAGTCCCGTGACCCTCACGGTCTGGGACCGCTCCCAACCCAGCCGCGGGGACCGCTCGCCCGCCACCTGCGTCTACCTGTCGGAACATGTACTGCTCCCCCCCCCCCCCCCACACAACACCTATCTCGTACAGGTGTCTCGCACGTGCTGCCTGCTCCAGCAGTTTCTGTCGACACTTCTACAGTCTGGCCTGTGTCTCGGTTAGCGCCATTGCGCTACGAACCTCGCAACCCGAGTTCTATTCAATACAATGGCTGATTATCTCAACCGATCCTGGGCCGCTCCTAGGTTGACTCGGCCTTAAATGAGTACCTGGTGCGGTGTGTAGTGAATAATGGCATTGGGGAGACAAAGTCGTTCGCGCGTGATGCCGCCCCCCCCCCCCCTAGTGTCCCGTGCCCAGCCTTCATAGGTGCTGCTTGCTAGCGGCACTCGCCCCGAAAGTCTGCGAAGGCTGTAACGAGGGTGGGGGGGGGGGTGTTTTTGTCTTTTGTGTTCTTTACGTCACCCGTTGATCGTTGTGTGCTTGCACCGCCTCTCCTCTCAGAGCCGCCGCTGGAGCGACGCGCCGTGCGACCTCCCCAAGGGCTACGTGTGCAGGAGGCCGAGCATCTCGGACGGCGTGCGCCCCGCGGACAACCCCGACTGCCAGCCGGTGCGTGCGCCTCCGCGCCAGCAGCTGCACCGGCACCAGCGGGCGGCAGCAGCAGTAGCACGACGACCACCATCGATCTGTCTTTCCCTTCGCTCGTACGGCCCATGATGTCGGTGCAGAGAGCATCGACTACGATTTCACATGCAGGCGGTCAAGCCAGCAGCAGAGTGCGTCGTCGCCGCGATGTCTCCTTCGTGTTTGTGGATCGGGGGCAGTGCGGCGTTAAACGTTGTCCAGGCTGTCCTGGATGACCGCAGTCGCCACACTGCTACTGGGGAGTCTGCTGCCATGGTTTGTGTGGATGCGATGTAGGGTAGAGCATGAGCTTAGTGGAAAATCAAACCCAGCGATATTCTTGACAAATTTGCTACCCCCACCGTGCCCCCTCCCCTGCGCCCCCCCCAACTCCTCCACCCCCCTTCAACCACGCACCCCCCCCCCGCCCCCAGGGCTGGGTGATGGGCCCCCACTCGTGTTACTGGGTGGGGGCAGAGAAGGCGGAGTCGTTCACCGGCGCCTTCAACGCGTGCCGTCGTCACAACGCAACGCTGGTGTCCATCACGAGCAGGCGAGTACAGGCCCTGCCTCCAACTCTAGCTCCAACACTAGCACCAACACTAGCCCTAGCACCAGCACTAGCCAATGCACCAGCATTCTCTCTAAGACTAGCCCTAGCACTACCACGAGCCGTATTCCTAACACCAGCCCTACCACATCAGCCTCAGCGCTAGCCCTCGTTCTAACCCCAGCCCCTGGCTCCGGCCATTCGCCTCGATCGCGACGAACAACGCAGCGCACCGGCGAGCAGCCCCCTCGCCCTGACTCTTTCACGTGTCCCTCTACCACCCCCCCGCGCGTGTGACAGCTTCGAGCAGGGCTTCGTGCACAGCATGCTCGGGGACGCGGCCGTGGGGGCCGCGGCGGAGCCCGGGGCCCACGCGTGGCTGGGCCTGCGCGACGCGCGGAGTCCCGGCGCGTTCCGCTGGGAGAGCGGAGAGGCGCTCGGCTACACGCACTGGGAGCGCGCGCAGCCAGGTGACGCGGGCAACCGCAAGGAGGTTGACGATGACGCTGGCATCATCCTTCGTGAAAATGATGTTGCCGATCACTGCCGACAATTGTTACGACTTTGTCGACGGTGACGACTGTGTCATCAAAGACGCTGCCGACACCGGCACAGTTGATGATGATGACGGTCGTGACGACGATGACGTTGTCCATTTCATGATCGTCAGCAACGGCGATGATGACGGTCAGAGCCCGGGGAAAGCCCCACTGTGTGCCCCCCCCGCACCCCCCCCCCCCAAAGCGCGGGGCCCGGGGCGTTTGCCCCGATTCGCCTGCACCCCTAGGGGAACGGCTCTGACCGCACTCGCGCGCGTGCGCAGGCGGTGACACGGGCTGCGTGACCATGGACCCGGTGGGGGGCCGCTGGAGCGTGCGGAACTGCTCGGCCTTCTCCGCGCGCTTCGTGTGCGAAAAGAAACTCCAGGGCGACACGGAGGAGGTGGGGCACTTTTCGCCGACCCCCACGACCACGGACACCACGCCCCTCCGCTGCGCCGACGGGTGGTACTCCAAGGACGACCTCCCCTTCTGCTACCAGGTACCGGCGGCGCTTCCGTTCACGAAACTAAAACTACGGACGAGTGTTAGTTTGTATTTATTTAACCGGGTAAACGCCCACTGAGCCATAGAGCTCTTTTTTCAGAAGCGACTCTGGGCTATCACAAATGATGGCTCAACGAAGTGGCTCATCATCACGTGGACTTTTGTAGTAGCAGCCAAACACTCTAAACACGTGATGTCTATTCTAAACGCGGAGAAAAAAAAACCCCGAGGAACAGGATAAAACAAATCCACGCGACCACGGGGAGAGAGACAGCGCGCAAGTTCTGAATATACAAGCGTCAGGGTTGGAATCGAACCCACGACCTCCTGAATACCAGGCGAGGTAGTCAACATCTCCTAGCCACCGCGACATTTTGGCTCCACCGCCACCGCCACCCTCATCAACATTTCTCAGCCAGGGGACCGCAATTGGCACACGGCGCATCCCGATACCGACCGCCAACCTTCGGCTGCACGTTCATTCGGTCCCCCCCTCCCCATCGTCCTCCCCCACTTCGAGAGGGATGCCCGGGGCAGCAGCGCCCGCTTTTATTCACCGCCCCCCCTCCCCGGCCCGGCGACGTAACAACTTGAGGAAGCGAACGGAGGAGAGTGAAAAGGGGCCCGAGCTTACGGAAAATCGAGGGTGGGGTGAGGGGGTAGTCGTCTGTGCCTCTGTGTGCGCGTTAAACTTCGCGTAGCCATGCCGCGCTGAGGGGAAGGGGTGGACTGGTCCGGAGCAGAGCTCACTTGTCAAACGCACACTGCTCCCACGGCTTATCCAATCAGACGCGAGCTCTACCACTAGCTCCTCACTAGCCAATCAGACGTGAGCTCTACCACTAGCTCCTAACTAGCCAATCAGACTCTAATAAGTCAGCATTCGGGGTGATTTCGTCCATATTAATGTGTTGCGTGTCTGTGTGTCTCTCCGTGTGTCTGTCTACCCGCGTGTATCTCCGTGTGTCGGCGTGTCTCTGTCCGCGTGTCCGCGTGTCTCTCCGTGTATCCGTGTATCCACGTGTCTCTCCGTGTGTCGGCGTGTCTGTCCATCTACCTGCGTGTCTCTCCGTGTGTCCGTGTATCCACGTGTCTCTCCGTGTGTCGGCGTGTCTGTGTCCGCGTGTTCGCGTGTCTCTCCGTGTGTCCGTGTATCCGCGTGTCTCTCCGTGTGTCGGCGTGTCTGTGTCCGCGTGTCCGCGTGTCTCTCCGTGTGTCCGTGTATCCGCGTGTCTCTCCGTGTGTCGGCGTGTCTGTGTCCGCGTGTCTCTCCGTGTGTCCGTGTATCCGCGTGTCTCTCCGCGCGTCTGCGTGTCTGTCCGTCTGTTCCGCGTGTCTGTCCGTGTGTCGGCGCGCCCCCGCGCAGGTGAACCGCATGGGGCAGGACGTGCGCCAGGTGTGGCGGGTGGCGCTGGAGCACTGCCGCGTGCAGGGCGCCGAGCTGCTCAGCGTCCAGTCCACGGAGGAGCACAGCTTCGTGGACGACCTCGTGTGAGCCAGGACCCTCACGCTCGGGCCCCCCCCTCCCCCGGCACCCGCCGTGACCCGAGCCCCGGCCCCTGACGTTCGCCACGAGTCTTGACACTTGACGTAGGGCGCGACCTTCGCTTCCGGGGCAGAGGTCGGCGAACCTGCGGTTTCGGACGCCGCGCGCGGCTCTTTGAGGGCCGCCTTTGTGACGTCACTCGCAGTGCGGATCTTGAGACGTTGAGTCTCTTTTGCCGAATTCGAAAACAAAACTGGCCCAGGATGGTTGGAGACCCCTGCTCTAGTTCTGCTCTAGAACTACCCCGAGCCTTAGACCTAAACCTAGACCTAGACTTAACCCTCCAGCCAACCCCTGACCCTACAGACAACTCCTAACCCTCCAGCCAACCCCTAACCCTACAGACAACCCCTATCCCTACATCCAACCCCTAACCCTATATCCAACCCCTATCCCTACAGACAACCCCTAACCCTCCAGCCAACCCCTATCCCTACAGCCAACCCCTAACCCTCCAGCCAACCCCTAACCCTACAGACAACCCCTATCCCTACAGACAACTCCTAACCCTCCAGCCAACCCCTAACCCTACAGACAACCCCTATCCCTACATCCAACCCCTAACCCTATATCCAACCCCTATCCCTACAGACAACCCCTAACCCTCCAGCCAACCCCTAACCCTACAGACAACCCCTATCCCTACAGACAACTCCTAACCCTCCAGCCAACCCCTAACCCTACAGACAACCCCTATCCCTACATCCAACCCCTAACCCTATATCCAACCCCTATCCCTACAGACAACCCCTAACCCTCCAGCCAACCCCTATCCCTACAGACAACCCCTAACCCTCCAGCCAACCCCTAACCCTACAGACAACCCCTATCCCTACATCCAACCCCTAACCCTACAGCCAACCCCTAGCCGAGGCTTTCCCTCTGGACGTGTCCCTTGACCGGTGTGTGTATGTTGAACGTCATTCCTACTGTACACAGCAAACTGTGCTAAGCGGAGGTTCCGGGGACGGCCACAAGACGGGCACTGCATCGCGTGCTTGCAGATGCGCTTCTGCGGCTGTCTGGAACGCTGTTCGGAAGCCGCTGGAGCTGTGCACTTTTAAATCATCTAGGTTGACAAACTCGGTGATTTAGGACTGCTTGTTGGTGTGTTTAGTTTGTCGTCCTTTCCCCCACACCCCCAGTTAGTACGGCGGGCTATGTACGGTGCAAAAGAATTCCAACATACGTGGAAATGGCCGAAGCACCGTCTGGAATGCGTTCACCCCGCCACGCGGCTCTCTCGCTCTCTCTCTCTCGCTCGCTCTCTCGCTCTCTCTCTCTCTCGCTCTCTCGCTCTCTCTCACTCTCTCTCTCGCTCTCGCTCTCTCTCGCTCTCTCTCTCGCTCTCTCTCGCTCGCTCTCTCTCTCCCTGCTCTCACCTTGCTCCCTCTAAGCTCTCTCCCCCCGTTCCCTCTCGTGCGTGCGCGCGCAGGGAGAATTCGAACAGTAAGCGCTCGATCAGCGACATCATGCACTACTACGACTACTCGGAGGAGAGCGACTCTCTCTCGGACCCCGAAGCCTTCTGGGTGGGCGCCAACCAGCTGGACCCCGACGAGGGCAACATGTGGAGCGATGGCTCGGCCGTGCGTCTCCGCACGCTGCTGCACATCCTGCTGCACGTGCACACCTACACTCCTGCTGCACAATATCTGCTGCACATCCTGCTGCACTTGCACACCTGCTGCACACCTGCTGCGCATGCACACCAACACTCCTGCTGCACAACTGTTGCACTACCTAGATACAGGGATACCCACCTACATAAGCACTTTCACACCTGCTTGCATGCACACCTACACCCCCGCTGTACACCAGGATGCATGGATACCTATGCACCTACATACGTGCCTGCACTCATGCTCTCCTGCACTACTGGACACCTAGACAGCTGCACAGATGGGCACCTAAGCAGCTGAATATGTACACACTTGGACAAGTAGATGCCTGGACACAGAGACACTTGGACACCTGCACGCATGAACATCTAAACACCGGGACATAGACATTCTCACCTTCATTTATGTATCCCTATACACATAGACACACAGAGCATAATGCCTGTACACGTGCTTGTCTGTTCATCGTGTCGAGTCGAGCGGAGTCGAGTCGAGTGAAGTTCGAGTTCAGCGTGATGGATCGCATCGAGTTAGGGCCGCGACCCGGGTAAAGTCGCGCCGAGTTGACTCGGCTGAGCAGAGGAGGCCGCATCTCAACCCCCCCCCCCCACCCCCCCAGGTGGACCGCCAGTTCGTGCGCTTCCACCCGAGCGAGTCGGAGGGCCACTGTGGCACGGTGGAGAACTCGTACGTGACCCTGTGGAGGATGGAGGCGTGCGACCTGTTCAGGAGCTGGATCTGCAAGGTCGCCAAAGGTGTGGAGGGCAAGAGGCGACCGCATGCACGCCGGATCCAATGGGGGGGGGGGATACGGGCAGCCTACAGTCACGCAGAGAACACAAAGATCCCCCGTGTAGTGGTGGTTAAGGAGGTTAAGGAGTTTAGTGGCGATGTGGCTGAATCCTCAGTCGACCCCAGGCAGAGACGACAGGTTCAAGATGAGGAGCCCGGCTCCCAAATGAGCGGCACATGATCCACCGTTCCCTGGCCGTAGAATGTGGAATTTCAACTAACTACGAATTGCTATCCTGTTCTAATTACAGTGATGTGACAAGGACAAAGATCCCCCGCATAGCCTTTGACAGACTGCTGGGGCAAGTGCTGTTAGCGGGTAGCAGCAGCTATGAAGGCCGGCAATGTGACACACGAGGGAGTGTGGGTGGCCAGCACCACGGACAGCCACACACAAAGACAAAGATGCCCCCTATAGCCTTAACAGACTGTTGGGGCAAGTGCTGTTAGCGAGCACCGATGAAGGCCGACACTGTGGCACACGAGGAGGTGGGAGCCCAGCACCACGCCCGACCGCCTTTGCCTCCCCAGTGGCGATGTTTACACACCACACCAGGTACTCATTTGAGGCTGAGATGACTTAAGGGAGGCTCAGGACCGGTTCAGATAATCGTCACTGATGATGGCCTTTGAGCGGGAATCGAACTCCGGGTCGCCGGGTTCGTAGCACAGTGCGCTAACAACTACGCCACCGCTCCCCACATGTCGCACACACACAGTCACACACACACACAGTCACACACAGTCACACACACACAGTCACACACACAGTCACACACACACAGTCACACACACACAGTCACACACACAGTCACACACACACAGTCACACACAGTCACACACACACAGTCACACACACAGTCACACACACAGTCACACACACACAGTCACACACAGTCACACACACAGTCACACACACAGTCACACACACAGTCACACACACAGTCACACACACAGTCACACACACAGTCACACACACACAGTTACACACAGTCACACACACACAGTCACACACACAGTCACACACACACAGTCACACACACAGTCACACACACAGTCACACACACAGTCACACACACAGTCACACACACAGTCACACACACAGTCACACACACAGTCACACACACACAGTCACACACACACAGTCACACACACAGTCACACACACACAGTCACACACACAGTCACACACACAGTCACACACACACAGTCACACACACACAGTCACACACACAGTCACACACACAGTCACACACACACAGTCACACACACACAGTCACACACAGTCACACACACACAGTTACACACAGTCACACACACACAGTCACACACACACAGTCACACACACACAGTCACACACACACAGTCACACACACACAGTCACACACACACAGTCACACACACAGTTACACACAGTCACACACACACAGTCACACACACACAGTCACACACAGTCACACACACACAGTCACACACACAGTCACACACAGTCACACACACAGTCACACACACAGTCACACACACACAGTCACACACACACACAGTCACATAACAACAACAACAACAACAACAACCGCCATTCGCCACTAAGTGGCGGTGACGTCACCACGACGCTTGTGCCAGGCCATGTGCACCTTGAGGCCACGTGAAGTGTCGAACGCTCGCTGGCAGGAGGTCACGGGGCAGACCCAGGTGCCACGGGTCGACTGACCGAGATGACCGAGATGACTGGCTGATGCACCACCTGTGCCCCCTACTGTACCAACTTGCTGTGCTTTAGCCACCCGGCGCTCCGCTCGTTGTTGTGAGCGTCGCTCCTCCGCCCTCCGTTGTTGTTGGAGGGCGACTGCCTCCAACTGCCCGGTAGCGTCCTTCACGAGCCTCCTCCACTGAGGCCGATCTTGATACCGCTGGTACCAGTCATCGGCAAGTCCACTCAGCTCCACGTCCTCCTGTACCACATCACTCCATCTCTTCTCTAGCCCGTGCCGCGCCCGTTTAGCCCCCTCGATCTGGCGAACAAAAGTTGTTTAGGCATGCGGTGGCTGGGCATGCGGGCTACATGACCCAGCCAACGCAGCCTTGCCTGCCGGAGGAGCTCACTGATGGGACTTTGCCCAGATCTTTCAAGGACTTGTGAGCTCCTCACACAATCCAGCCTGGTTAAACCCAGGATGGATCGTAGGCAGGCCAGCCTAAATGTTTCCAACCGGCGAAGATGCTCCATTAGGGGGGTCCACGTTTCGCAAGCGTAGAGAAGGGAGGGAATGACCGTGGCCGAGAAGACCTGAAGCTTCGTGCGGAGCGACAGACCAGGTAGCTTCCACACAGCGTTACGCAACCGATGAAAGATATTGCCACTCGACTGATTCGGAGTGAGACCTCTGCTGATAAACTGGAGCCGGTCATAAGCACACTGCCCAGGTATGGGAAACTCTCCACTCTCTCCACAACTGCCCCATCACCAATTGGGAGTTGTGGGGGTGGAGTGTCCGATGGTACAAAATTCCCAGGCAGGTGCTTAGTTTTGGTGGGGCTAATGGTAAGGCCCCACCTCTTAGTGGCACGCTCCAGTCTCAGCAGCAGCGTCTCCAACTCCTCTTCTGAATGAGCAGTTATTACCAAATCATCAGCATACGTAACGTGGTTGACCAATAGGGAGCCATCCCTTGATCGCACCCGGGCGTCGATCAGCCTCCCATTATATCTGTACCAAATGGAAATTCCCCCGGTACAGCTATTGAAGGCTTCACAAACTACGCAGTCAAAATATATGTTAAATAATGTGGGAGCCAGAGGACATCCCTGTCGCACCCCAAGGTGTACAGGGAAAGGCTCCGACTCCCGGCCACGTAGTTTTACCCGGGCCCGCTCACCATCATGAAGGTCCTTAATGATCGAGAGCAGAGGGTCACGATCATTAAGTCACACACACACAGTCACACACACACAGTCACACACAGTCACACACACACACAGTTACACACAGTCACACAAACACAGTCACACACAGTCACACAGTCACACACACACAGTCACACACACAGTCACACACAGTCACACACACACAGTCACACACACACACAGTCACACACACAGTCACACACAGTCACAGTTACACACAGTCACACACACACAGTCACACACAGTCACACACACAGTCACACACACAGTCACACAGTCTCACAGTCACACACACAGTCACACACACACAGTCACACACACACAGTTACACACAGTCACACACACACACACAGTCACACACACACAGTCACACACACACAGTCACACACAGTCACACACAGTCACACACACACGCAGTCACACACACAGTCACACACACTCACACAACAACAACCGCCATTCGCCACTAAGTGGCGGTGACGTCACCACGACGCTTGTGCCAGGCCATGTGCACCTTGAGGCCACGTGAAGTGTCGAACGCCCGCTGGCAGGAGGTCACGGGGCAGACCCAGGTGCCACGGGTCGACTGACCGAGATGACCGAGATGACTGGCTGATGCACCACCTGTGCCCCCTACTGTGCCAACTTGCTGTGCTTTAGCCACCCGGCGCTCCGCTCGTTGTTGTGAGCGTCGCTCCTCCGCCCTCCGTTGTTGTTGGAGGGCGACTGCCTCCAACTGCCCAGTAGCGTCCTTCACGAGCCTCCTCCACTGAGGCCGATCTTGACACCGCTGGTACCAGTCATCGGCAAGTCCACTCAGCTCCACGTCCTCCTGTACCACATCACTCCATCTCTTCTCTAGCCCGTGCCGCGCCCGTTTAGCCCCCTCGATCCGGCCGAACAAAAGCTGTTTAGGCATGCGGTGGCTGGGCATGCGGGCTACATGACCCAGCCAACGCAGCCTTGCCTGCCGGAGGAGCTCACTGATGGGACTTTGCCCAGATCTTTCAAGGACTTGTGAGCTCCTCACACAATCCAGCCTGGTCAAACCCAGGATGGATCGTAGGCAGGCCAGCCTAAATGTTTCCAACCGGCGAAGATGCTCCACTAGGGGGGTCCACGTTTCGCAAGCGTAGAGAAGGGAGGGAATGACCGTGGCCGAGAAGACCTGAAGCTTCGTGCGGAGCGACAGACCAGGTAGCTTCCACACAGCGTTACGCAACCGATGAAAAGATATTGCCGCTCGACTGATTCGGAGTGAGACCTCTGCTGATAAACTGGAGCTGGTCATGAGCACACTGCCCAGGTATGGGAAACTCTCTACTCTCTCCACAACTGCCCCATCACCGATTGGGAGTTGTGGGGGCGGAGTGCCCGATGGTACAAAATACCCAGGCAGGTGCTTAGTTTTGGTGGGGCTGATGGTAAGGCCCCACCTCTTAGTGGCACACTCCAGCCTCAGCAGCAGCGTCTCCAACTCCTCTTCTGAATGAGCAGCTATTACCAAATCATCGGCATACATAACGTGGTTGACCAATAGGGAGCCATCCCTTGATCGCACCCGGGCGTCGATCAGCCTCCCATTATATCTGTACCAAATGGTAATTCCCCCGGTACAGCTATTGAAGGCTTCACGAACTACGCAGTCGAAATAGATGTTAAATAATGTGGGAGCCAGAGGACATCCCTGTCGCACCCCAAGGTGTACAGGGAAAGGCTCCGACTCCCGGCCACGTAGTTTTACCCGGGCCCGCTCACCATCATGAAGGTCCTTAATGATCGTGAGCAGAGGGTCAGGGACTCCGAAAGCACGAAGAACAACCCAGAGCCCAGTCCTACTGATGGTATCATAGGCCTTGACCAGGTCAATAAAGCAGAGATGTAGGTCTTTTTGGAATTCCCTACACCTCTGCTGTAGCAGACGGACAGAAAATATGGCATCTGTGCAGAACCGCCCTTTCCTGAAACCACATTGGGGCTCCGCAAGCCTCTCCTCAGCATGCCTAGCAAGGCGATGTTGAATAATCCTTGCCAGGACCTTACCCGGCACACTGAGGAGTGAGATGCCCCTGTAGTTGTTACAGTCTGTGCGGTCCCCCTTCTTAAAGAGGGGGACCACCAGGGCATCCTTCCAGTCCTGCGGAACCCGTCCAGTGGTCCAGACTGTTGTTATGATGTCATATAGGGCAGTCTGTGCACAAACGCCACCCTCCCTCAGCATTTCGCCTGGGAGATCATCTCTGCCCGGTGCCTTCCCTGGTCTCAGACTCCGGATCGCCCTCAGTACTTCCTCAACAGCCGGTACCTCAGCCAGCCACTCACAGGGGGTGACCTCTTCCAATATTTGAGGCACCGCAGCCTCAGCAGGGTTATCCCCACTTTGTGCCATGATGTTTTCCTGGCTGAGAGATTTTCCCTCCCCCAGGACCTCACAGAAATGCTCAGCAAATCTGCAAACCTGTTCCTGGGGGTCGGAGATTGGATCACCGTTTTTTCCTCTAATGATGGTAATAGGTGTGGCGCTGCAGGTTACTTTTTTGATGGAGTTAAATAGTGATTTGTGATCGCGGGCCACTGAGGCAGACTCCATCTCCTCAGCAACCCGCGACCACCACCCATCCTTACAGCGCCTTACGGCTCTCCGAACCTCCGAGCGAAGGCTGCGGTAAACCTCCTCATTCTCTGACGTGGGATGCTGTAGGCGATGAGAGTGGGCCTGTCGCTTTTTCTCAATTAACCTGAACACCTCCTCCGTCAGCCAGGGTTCCCGGGGAGGTCTGGACCGCGTACCCAAAGCAGCCATTGCAGCTGCATGAGTCACAGTCTTAAACCTCGCCCATTTACCCTCGACATCAGGTGGAGTGGGGGACGATGCCAACCCCAGCTGCAAGCGATGATGAAATTCTCGCTTGCAACTTTCATCAGCTAACTTAGACCAGGCCACTTTTGGTTGGAATGGGATCCTGGGTGTACACCCACCACCGGAGTGGAAGAATGGCAGGCGCATCTTACAGATGACTAGTCGATGGTCAGAGGGCAGATCAGCTCCACGGTAGGTCCTGGTGTCAAGGACATGGGCTCGCATCCGCTGGTCCGTCACTACGTAGTCCAGCAGATGTTCTTGCTTGGACCCGGCATGCATCCATGATGTTGTGTGGATGCGCCGATGCCGGAAGAGCGTGTTGGTAATTACAAGCCCATGGGCTGCACAGAAATCTAGCAGCCTCCTACCGTTGTTATTGAGCTGATCTGGCCCATGCCTTCCAATCACTCCAGACCAGGTGCCAGCATCATGACCAACTCGGGCATTGAAGTCACCCAACAAGATGACTCTGTCCCGAGTGGCCACTTTAGCCAGCACCTGTGACAGTAGGTCATAGAAAGCGTCTGACTCATCGGCTTTGCCTGCATCCCTCCACGGATGTTCGTCTTCGGTGGGGGCGTAAGTAACCACGACCACCACTCCTCGCCTCTGGTTGATGGGAAGGCGAGCCCAAAGTATCCTGGGGCTTACAGCTTCCCACACCTCACCGCCACGCTCCCACGCCCCCTTCATTCTTTTGTTCAGAAGAAGAGCCACACCCTGTTGTTTGGCAGTCTCCTGCCCCGAGTAGAGGACTGTCCACCCCTCATGGTGGCAGGAGCCAGAACCGGTCCACCGGACCTCCTGAATGCCACAGAGATCCAGGCGGTACCGGTCCAGCTCCCGACAGAGGAGTGGCAGCCTCTCCTCCGCAGTGAGCGTTCGAACATTCCACGTGGCCATCCGCAATGGTTTTTCGTTGTTACTGGAGGAGCCCCGAGGGTTAAAATTCAATCTCCTGGCTCCGCCAAATGGGGTTTGGCCAGGAGACGTCATAAAAGCCTGACCCCCCGGGGCCTCCGGCACAAGCTTATTAATTACAGGTTTATGTTTAAATCGTAGTTTAGTGGTGGTTAATTGAAGGTGGAGGGGTTACCAGCCCCTCGCACCCGTCCAGAGCCCCCGTTTAGCCACTGTGGTGGTCACAGACGCCATGAGGGGAGAGGCCAATGGGCATTGGCCCTCCCCCCACAGCACTGCCCACGACAGTGTTGCCCGTCCGGCACCGCGAGGAGGTAGGAGGTTGTTTTGCCGGACACACTCACACAAAGACACACAGTCACACACAGTCACACACAGTCACACACACAGTCACACCCACACAGTCACACACACAGTCACACACACACAGTCACACACACAGTCACACAGACACACAGTCACACACACAGTCACACACACAGTCACACACACTCACACACACTCTCACACACTCACACAGTCACACACACAGTCACACCCATACAGTCACACACACACTCACACAGTCACACACACACACTCACACACACACAGTCACACCCATACAGTCACACTCACACACGCAGTCACACACAGTCACACACACACAGTCACACACACACAGTCACACACAGTCACACACACAGTCACACACACAGTCACACACAGTAACAGGCAAACGGACTCTGTGTAGCCGAGTGGCGTTCGTTAAGCGCCCACGCCACTGTGTTTACATTTCCCCCATTGTCTTTTGTTTTCCAGGAAAACCTTTAAATCCGATGTCGAATGACATGTTCCACAAAGGTAAGCACGTCGCACTACTTATATGCGGATCGCGATGTGCCACCCGACACAGCCAATAATATTGAAGCAAATCTAACCCCCCCAAAAAACTATGTTATAGATTGCATTGGTTGCGAAAGTCTACGTGTTAAACAGACATTTATTGTGTGTGTAATATGTTATATACAAAATACAAAGATCCCCCGTATAGCCTAAAACAGACTGTTGGGGCAAGTGCTGTTAGCGAGCACCTATGATAGGCACACGAGGGGGTGGGTGGCCAACACCACGCCCGACCGCCTTTGTCTCCCCAGTGGCGATGTTTACTCATTTGAGGCTGTGTCGACTTAGGGAAGGCCCAGGGCCGATTCAAATAATTTTCACCGGAGTTGGCCGTGAGCAGGAATCGAACTCGGGTCGCCAGGTTCCTACGTCGGATTGTTCCAAAAGTGCGACGTAGGAAGAAACGATATTGTAAAGTATCAAAGTAAACTGTTGTGATTTTAGCAGACAAGGCCCACCGTGCTATTAGCTCGATTTCAGAAGCGACCTGGCCACAAATGATAGCTCCACGAAGTGTAAATTTACAACAGCCAAATACGCTCAGCGCGTGACGTTGATTCTAAATGTGGAGGGTGGAAACCGGAGGACCCGGAGAAAAATCCACGCGACCACGGGGAGAGAGGATAGAGAGAGAGAGACGCAATCTCCAAATATACAGCAGCATGCGTCAGGCTCGGGATCTAATAGCACGACCTTCCTGCTGCAGACAACACCCTCCACAGCTTGCCATCAGCCGATGCCACCTTTCAAGACGCAGTCAAACAATGAAAGCCCCTCCCCCCCGTACCCCCTCCTCCCCCTCCCCCCCCCCCGCGGGACACAGAGAACATGACGGCGGACGGCTGGTACGCGCTGGGCACGCGCGACATCTTCTACAGCCGCAACGAGACCGCGACGTTCGCCGCGGCTCGGCGCGAGTGCGCGCGCGGAGGGGGCGACCTGGCGATGCCGCGCAGCGAGCGCGAACAGCGGGAGCTGCTGCGCATCGTGAGGAGCTCCCGGGGGGGGGGGGGCTCTGCCGCACCTGGGAGGGAGGGGGGTGGTGGGGGGTTGTTGGCATGCTAGGGGGGTGGTGGGGGGGTTGGTTGGCACGCGAGGGGCAGGGGAGGGGGGCACAGGCGGTGCGTGCACCAAGTCGTCGGAGTCAGTCGATCCACGGCCACCACCTGGGTCTGCCCAGTGGAGAAGTCGACAACTCACGACACGATCATGTTGACGCGACCTAACCCAAAAACCCTGATTATTATTTATGGGTAATTTTCATCGCCAACGCCTCCGTGTTGAACTCACTTTCAAACAATTTTTTTGTATTCAAAATAAACTTTTTATTTCATCGGGTAAGGCCCACTGAGCTATTAGCTTATTTTTCAGAAGCCACCTACCCACAAATGATAGCCCCAATAAAGTAGCTGATCACGTGGAAATGTATTGCAGCCAAATGGAGGACGGCACACTGCGCATGAGGGGTGGCGTGGCACGCACCACGCCCGACCGCCTTTGTCTCCGCAGTGCTGATGTTTACACACAGCACCAGGTACTCATTCAAGGCTGAGTCAACCTAGGGGAGGTCCAGAATTGGTTTAGATATTAACCACTGATACCGTGGCCAGGAATAGAATCCAGGGTGACCGGGTTGAAAGTGCAGTGCGCCCAACCAGTCCTCCACCGCTCCCCCTACACACGCACACCCAGATACATTATGTGCAAAGACACAGACTGCTTCACACGTAGAGAGTTACTTGTTCACTTCTTAAAAATGTTGATAAAAAAATTCAATTATTGATGCCCATTCATTGAACTGTGTCTCTCTGTGTCTCTCTGTCTGTCTGTCTCTCTGTGTGTCTATACCTCTCTCTCTCCCTGTGTCTGGGTGTTTGTGTGTCTCTCTGTCGTCTCTGTCTATGATGCGTAGACATCCAAGTACGACCTCCAAGAAATATGGATGGGTCTTCAGATGGATAAAGGAGTGTTTGGGTGCGTACTCACGCTAAACACAATAGCATGCACACACGCAAGGTAGTCACACACGTACACAATAAACAAGGGAGGCACGTACACATGGATACGTACAATAGTTTCACTCACCACTCATGTCGGCCCTTGCCTGGATTATAATTTAGGTCACCGGACTCATAGAGCACCACGCTAACCACTGCGCCACCGTTCTATGCAGAATGCGTGCGCACGCACACGTAGACAAAGACACATTGAGAAGTGCACATAGACGTGGAGGCACGTAGACGCGTACGCATCACACGGACACGCAAGCACACGGGACACGTATGTAGACACACACACAGACGTGTCCACAAGGCCTCATTGGATCCGCGTCTGTTCGGCTCGGAGATCCGTAGACATATTTTTGAGCCCGGCCCACCGCATCCAGTATGCCTCCCACTGGGGCCACTCCTAGTCACGTGCCACCTACTCCAGTCCACCAGCGTCCCGGTAAAGATCCCTGTATAGCCTGTAACACAGACTGTGGGAGCAAGTGTTGTTAGCGAGCAGCACTGATGAGGACCCGCACAGCACACGAGGGGGTGGTGGCCAGCACCACGCCCAGCCGCCATTGTCTCCCCAGTGGCGATGTTTACTACACACCAGGTTACTCATTTGAGGCTGAGTCGATCTTGGCGAGGCCCAGGACCAGGTCACTGAGTGCTGGCCGTGAGAGACAATCAAAGCCGGGTCGCCGGGACGTGGTAGCGCGGCGAGCTAACCGCGACACGACCGCTCTCCCCACATCGACACGGACACGCTCGCATGGACGCGCGCGCGCGCGATTACCACGCTTGGCTACGTGCCGGTGCCAACGACGCTCGACGTGCACACGTGCAGGTGGGTCGACGGCTCGCCGCTGAACTACACCAACTGGTCGCCCTTCGAGCCCAACAACCACGCGCTGGAGGAGTACTGCGGCAGCATGAGCTCGCAGATCGGTGAGCAGAAGTCCTGCCCCTCCGTCCGTCGGACTCCGACCAATCCCTCCGTCCGCCTCACGCCGAATCTCTCCATCCCCCTGTCCGTCTACCCATCCTTCTGTCTCGTGCGAAGTGCACGTGCGTGCGTGTCTGCCCGTCTCATGCCATCTGTGTCTGTCTCCATACATCGATGAAATCCCCGTCCTCCCTATCTCTGCCTCCTCGCCTGCGAGTCTGTGATGTTGGCCGCTCAGTCTCTGAGATCATTCTGCCGATGATGAATTGATGATGCTGATGACCCAAACCGACGAGACGATGACCGTGCGTGTGCCCCCCCTCCCCTCCCCACCCGCCCTCGCAGGGAACTGGAACGATCGCAACTGCGGGGCGCGCCTCGCTTACATTTGCCAGCGTGGGAACGGCACCACCCCCATGGCCACCCCAGCCCCTACCGCCCCCTCCACGGGGGGATGCCCCCGCAAATGGCTCCTCTTTGGCAGCAAGGTGACCCCCCCCACCCCCACGACGCCACCACCCTCCCCCACCCCAACAAACAAAAGACAAAGATCCCCCGTATAGCCTTAAGAGACAAGTGCTGTTCGCGAGCACCTGTGAAGGCCGGCATGGCACACGAGGGGGTGGGTGACCAGCACCACGCCCGACCGCCTTTGTCTCCCGAGTGGTGATGTTTACTACGCACCGCACCAGGTACTCATTTGAGGCTGAGTCGACCTAGGGGATGAAGCCCATTACACAGCTGATGATGCTGCGGATGATGATGTTGATGACGGTGCAGATGATGGTGATGGTGCTGATGGTGCTCATGATGCTGGTGATGCTGATGATGCTGATGATGCTAATGATGCTGATGATGCTCATGATGCTGATGATGCTGATGGTGCTGATGATGCTCACGATGCTGATTGTGCTGATGATGCTGATGATGCTCATGATGCTCATGATGCTCACGATGCTGATTGTGCTGATGATGCTGATGATGCTCATGATGCTCATGATGCTCATGATGCTCATGATGCTGATGGTGCTGATGATGCTCACGATGCTGATTGTGCTGATGATGCTGATGATGCTCATGATGCTCATGATGCTCATGATGCTCACGATGCTGATTGTGCTGATGATGCTGATGATGCTCATAATGCTGATGCTCATGTGTTGCGAGCAGTGCTATTTGATCCGGGCATCCAACTCATCGGAGTACGTCAACTGGGACTCGGCGAACCTCGTCTGTCACAGCCGAGGAGGGCACCTCGTCACCGTGCAGTCCCCCCTCGAGCAAGGTTCTCAATCGATGCACATCATCATCGTCATCATCATTCACATCGTCATCTTCGTCAACATCATCATCGTCATCATTCACATCGTCATCTTCGTCAACATCATCATCATCATTCACATCGTCATCTTCGTCAACATCATCATCATCATTCACATCGTCATCTTCGTCATCATCATCATCATTCACATCGTCATCTTCGTCAACATCATCATCGTCATCATTCACATCGTCATCTTCGTCAACATCATCATCATCATTCACATCGTCATCTTCGTCAACATCATCATCATCATTCACATCGTCATCTTCGTCATCATCATCATCATTCACATCGTCATCTTCGTCAACATCATCATCATCATACACATCGTCATCTTCGTCAACATCATCATCATCATCATCATTCACATCGTCATCTTCGTCAACATCATCATCATCATTCACATCATCATCTTCGTCAACACCATCATCGTCAAGAGCACCATCGTGATTACCATCATCCTAATCGTGGTCAACAATAGCTGTTGCCTTTATGTGTCCGTGTGTGTCCGTGTCTGTGTCTCGGTATTTGTGTATGTCTCCCTCTCTGTGTGTCTGGCTATCTGTGCGTGCGTCTCTATGTGTCTGTGGCACGATGTTTGTGAGTCTCTCTGTATCTCACTCTATGACGTGTATTATTGTAGACATCCAAGTACGACCTCCATGGTACATGGATGGGTCTTTAGATGAATGAAGGAGCATTTGGGTGCGTGCTCGCTCGACCGTAATCAAGCGCTGCCAACCGTCGCCATTCCTTCTCGCAAGGGATTGCTGGGAGACGTTCTCGGGGAGGCCTTCATCCAGCAGTAGATCGATCGTGGTTGCCCAGGATGACGATGATGAGCAACGCCCTCCCCCACTCCCCCCCCCCCGCAGCCTTCCTGCTCAGCAACATGGTGCCGAATACAAACGGTCACCTCTACATCGGCCTCACAGACCGCAACAAGATGGACGAGTACCTGTGGACTGAGAACCTGCCGCTCTCCTTCAGCAACTGGGCGGCCGGGCAGCCCTCGCGGACTTACTCGGTAGTGCTGAGGTACCGGCGCGGTACCGCCACTCGCTCGCTGACTCGCCCGCTCGCTCGCCCGCTCGCCCGCCCGCTCGCCCTCCCGCTCGCTCGCTCGCCCGGAGGGTCCTCGCGGCGCGGCCAACGGAGTCCGCCGATGTCCCCAAACGTGCACCCCCCCCCTCCCCGCCTCCCTTCTTCGGAAGCCCGAGAAGGGCCGGGGGTGGCGGCGCTCGGGGAGTTCGCCGGGCGCCGGGGGAGCGGGGGGGCGAGGGAGCGGGGGGGCGGGGGGCGGGGGAGCGAGGGGGCGGGGGGGCCGTTCGGCCGCTCCCGAACCGTGCCCCCCCCCCCCCCCCCGTGGTGAGCTGTGAGCGCGGAGTCGGCGTCGCGCCCCGATCAGCGCTGCGGTCGGATGCGCGATGGCGATGACCTCTGACCTCTGTGCTGGTGTACGCCAGCCGGCGTCGTGTTGCTGCTGCTGCTACTGCCGCTGCGCGATTCCTCACAACCGCTACGCTCTGGCATGCGGTCGTTGTCTTTGGCTTCCTTGCGTAGTTGTTCAACGCTCTCCGCTGCATTTCCTGGAGTCTGTCATTTTTCCGCATTTTCCGCTTTCCCCACCTGTGATGCATCATTGTCGCCCAGCCACCCCAGCCATCCAAAGCCTTTCCGCTGACGACTTCCCGACTCTCTCGAGTGCTGCTAAGCTTGGCTTTTAAGTAGGAGATTATCGGTGTAAGGCACTACCACTGGAGTACGAGCTATGTGCCTAAACAAAGCGGTGGACGTAAAGTTAAGACATCCAATGGTATGACTCCATCCTGTGCCGGACACTCAGAAACGTTATTGTTGATGTTGTTGTTGATGTTGTTCTTAATGCCATTGGTGATGTCATCGTCGATGTCATCGTTAATGTTGTTGTTGATGTCATTGGCGATGTCATCGTTGATGTCGTTGATGTCATCGACGATGTCATCGTTGATGTCATTGTTGATGTCGTTCTTGATGTCATCGTCGATGTCATCGTTAATGTCGTTGTTGATGTCGTTGTTGATGTCATCGTTGCTGCCATTGTTGTGGTGGTGAGTGCAGCACGACTGCGTGGGCATGGATCCGTTCACAGGGAAGTGGGTCACCATCTCCTGCTTTGAGCTCAGTGGCTTCATCTGCCAGAAGTTCCGAGGTCAGCAGGTCACCCCTTCCCCGCTCACCCACACGCTCAGCCCTCCCCACTCACCCACACGCTCACCACTCCCCGCTCACCCACACGCTCACCACTCCCCGCTCACTGGCGCGCTCAGCCCTCCCCACTCACCCACACGCTCACCACTCCCCATTCACCCACACGCTCACCACTCCCCGCTCACCCACACGCTCACCACTCCCACTCACCCACACGCTCACCACTTCCACTCACCCACACGCTCACCACTCCCACTCACCCACACGCTCACCACTCCCACTCACCCACACGCTCACCACTCCCACTCACCCACACGCTCACCAATCCCACTCACCCACACGCTCACCACTCCCACTCACCCACACGCTCACCACTCCCACTCACCCACACGCTCACCACTCCCGCTCACCCACACGCTCAGCCCTCCCCACTCACCCACACGCTCACCACTCCCCGCTCACCCACACGCTCACCACTCCCCGCTCACTGGCGCGCTCAGCCCTCCCCACTCACCCACACGCTCACCACTCCCCGCTCACCCACACGCTCACCACTCCCCGCTCACCCACACGCTCACCACTCCCACTCACCCACACGCTCACCACTTCCACTCACCCACACGCTCACCACTCCCACTCACCCACACGCTCACCACTCCCACTCACCCACACGCTCACCACTTCCACTCACCCACACGCTCACCAATCCCACTCACCCACACGCTCACCACTCCCACTCACCCACACGCTCACCACTCCCACTCACCCACACGCTCACCACTCCCACTCACCCACACGCTCACCACTCCCACTCACCCACACGCTCACCACTCCCCGCTCACCCACACGCTCACCACTCCCCGCTCACCCACACACCCCTCTTCTCACCGGCATACTCACCGCTTTCCGCTCACCCACACGCTCACCCCTCCCATCTCACCAGCACACTCACCCCTCTCCTCTCACCTGCACCATCACCTACCTGCATCCTGTCTCACCTCGATACCTGGGCACAGTTTCACCTGCATCCTTCCCACACAAAATACTCCCCTATCTGTGGATATATCGATGGATAATCACTGAAATAAACATTGTAATCCACTCCTATGGGTAATGTAATCCACCGCAATGAGGATTGTAATCTACACCTATGGGTAATGTAATCCGCCGCAATGATAATTGTAATCCACTCTTATGGGTAATGTAATCCGCCACAATGAGAATTGTAATCCACTCCTATGGGTAATGTAATCCGCCGCAATGATAATTGTAATCTACACCTATGGGTAATGTAATCCGCCGCAATGAGAATTGTAATCCACTCCTATGGGTAATGTAATCCGCCGCAATGAGAATTGTAATCTACACCTATGGGTAATGTATTCCGCAGCAATGAGAATTGTAATCCACTCCTATGGGTAATGTAATCCACCGCAATGAGAATTGTAATCTACACCTATGGGTAATGTAATCCGCCGCAATGATAATTGTAATCCACTCTTATGGGTAATGTAATCCGCCACAATGAGAATTGTAATCCACTCCTATGGGTAATGTAATCCGCCGCAATGATAATTGTAATCTACACCTATGGGTAATGTAATCCGCCGCAATGAGAATTGTAATCCACTCCTATGGGTAATGTAATCCGCCGCAATGAGAATTGTAATCTACACCTATGGGTAATGTATTCCGCAGCAATGAGAATTGTAATCCACTCCTATGGGTAATGTAATCCGCCGCAATGAGAATTGTAATCCACTCCTATGGGTAATGTAATCCGCCGCAATGAGAATTGTAATCCGCTCCTATGGGTAATGTAATCCGCCGCAATGAGAATTGTAATCCACTCCTATGGGTAATGTAATCCACCGCAATGAGAATTGTAATCCACTCCTATGGGTAATGTAATCCGCCGCAATGAGAATTGTAATCCACTCCTATGGGTTATGTAATCCGCCGCAATGAGAATTGTAATCCACTCCTATGGGTAATGTAATCCGCCGCAATGAGAATTGTAATCCACTCCTATGGGTAATGTAATCCGCCGCAATGATAATTGTAATCCACTCCTATGGGTAATGTAATCCGCCGCAATGAGAATTGTAATCCACTCCTATGGGTAATGTAATCCGCCGCAATGAGAATTGTAATCCACTCCTATGGGTAATGTAATCCGTCGCAATGATAATTGTAATCCACTCCTATTGGTAATGTAATCCGCCGCAATGATGTAATTGTAAATCCCACGCGAACCCGTCTCTCTCCACCCGCGCCAGACCCGCTGTTCCTGCCCCCCGCCGCCACGCCGGCCCCCCGGCAGCGCAACTTTGGGGGGCTCAGCTACTGGGTGGTGGCGGGGGAGCGAGTGGCGTGGGCCCGCGCCGCCGAGGTGTGTGCTGCCGAGAGCGCGGGGCTGCCCCACGTGATGGACCCCACGCACCACGCCTTCCTCACCGTGCTCGCCAGCCGCCTCAGGGAGCCCATCTGGCTCGGACTGCACGCACACGGCAACAAGGTGATGGTGGTGGTGGCGGTGGTGGTGGCGGCGGTGGTGGCGATGGTGGTTGTGGCACTGGTGGTGGTGGCAGTGGTGGTGGGTGGCACTGGTGGTGGTGGTGGTGACGGCAGTAGTGGGGACGGCGGTGGTGGTGGCGGTGGTGGCGGTGGTGGTGGTCGTAGTGGCGGTGGTGGTGGCGATATTGGCAGTGACACATTCACAATCATCATCATCATCATCATTGTCGTAATCATCTTACAACAAAATAAATAAATGTTTATCATCTTTGACATCACCGTCTTCATCACCATCATTGGTGGTGATGCTGGTGGTGGTACACAGTGTAGCAAACTCAATAATACAATCCAGTTAGAGCTGGGCTATCCGATTAATTAAGTATTAATTTACTCGCTCAGGTGAGTTCGGGTTAACTCGGCTACCTCAGGTCAGGAGCGGTCGAGGTTCACTCCGCTTGGCCTCCGCGCGGTTCGCCAGTCACCAATCTGTTCCCGTGTCGCTTCTTGGGCCGCTCCAGACCTTGGAGGCCCGCTCGCGCTTCGCGTGGGCCAGCGGGGAGCGCCTCTGGTACGAGGAGTGGGCGCCCGCGGAGCCGCGGCCCGGCAGGGACTGCGCCGTCATCTCCCTCAACGGCAGCTGGGCGAGCGAGGAGTGCGACGCCACGCGGCGCGTCGTGTGCCAGTCCTTGTCCGGTACGCGACATCAATCGTGAACGCTAGTCGACACTTTACTAACCCGACCGACTTCAGACTCTGCCTTCTCGACAGACCTGTTCTCCACCTGAAGACGGCTGCTTGCTTTGTGGCCAAAACGTCGTGAGAATTATTTTATTACGTTTTATTTTCATTATTTTATTATTTCCCTTCTACGTGATGACTTTACCGAAAGAACCAAGAAGATGAATCCCTGCAGTCACGAAAGCTTTAAATCAAAACTTAACCCGACCGAGTTAAGAAGTAGCCTGCCGATGATGAATCGCCCCCCCGTACCGCCTGCCGATGTTCAAAGCATGAAGCTAGTCAAATGTTTTTATTTTTTAATTTCATATCGCGCTGTGATTTAGCTTGGATAATCAGAATGCTGTAAACCGGCTTAGCAATTGGCAAGATTTCTGCTGTCAATTCCAAACCGTGCTTGCCAGTCCTACCGCTGATCGGTAGTGTTGGCATGTATGCATGCGCGAGGGAGTTTACGATTGGCAGGATGATGATGACGATGATCAGTCGCATAGCGGCAAAGTGTGCAGGCAGAGCAACTACATCTGGGGGCCGCAGGGTCCCAGGCGCCGGGCTAAACATGGTGTAGACCACCTCCAATTAGCACGGTTGGCTACGTATGGGGCGAAAGAAGTTCAACAATGCATACATATTCGCTGGTCACGTCCGTCAATCCCGTGAGCTCCCGAGCAGTGCGATTCGCGGGGTGTCCACTCGTGTGCAGCTCTGTCACAGGGCTCTATCTGCTGTCGGTCTGTGGGAAGACTTTATCTCCTTCGGTTGGCTCACTGCTGACGTGACCTTTTCACCCTGTTGTCCACTTATTACCGCCCCTCTCCCCTCTTATCTTTTCCTTTCTCTTTTCGATCTCTTCCGAATGTTCCCTCTGTCTCCCTTTCCTGTCTCTTGACCGTCCTATCGCCTCCTCGGTCACGGCTCGGGGCCTCCTACCACTCTGCGTGTGTATTACTCTGCTTGCGTTTGACACTGTTGAAAATAATCGCGTCATCTTTTTTTATTGGAAAACTCAACACATTTGTCAATAAGATTGCGCCCAGTAATGTGGGAACAGCGCGGGAAACCAGCACAGAGTGAGCTTAACGACGACCCACTGTCTATTGTCCAATTCTAACCTCACCCCCCCCCTTCTCGTAAATGCGAATTTAACGTAAGGTATTTCGAATCGTTCCCTAAGTTATACGTTACGTTTTTGAGAAACTCCATACATTCTGTTGCCGTCTAACGACGTATGCCCATGTGCAATAGGCGACATTCTGGGCAATGTCCCTTCTTCGCAGCGCATAGAGAGGAGCCACAGAGGTATAATGCGTTGATTGTTTTTTTTTGGTGCTGTCATTTGTTCTTGTGCACCACTGACAATGCAGCAGAAGCAGCAGCTCCGTTCGATCATTTTTAGTTAGAATGTTTTAAGTCACCCACTGGTTACCCAAATGTTCTTCATGGCGGCCCTCAGTGGCCTTCAGTGCAGCCCCTGACTTGCGGCCCCCGACAACACATGAATGTGAAAACACCTCCCAGCATCATCGTGCTGCTACCACACTCAGTGGTTTAGAATGTGTGGCGGCCCTGACACTGATAATGTCTTCTTGGCGAAATGAAACGAAGCTATTTTAAACCGCTATTTTATTTATTTCACCAGGCAAGGCCCACTGAGCTATGTAGTTCTTTTTCAGAAGCGACCTGGTTACCACAAATGACAGCTCAACGAAGTGGCTTTTCTAAATGTGGAGGGAAAAACAGGAGGACCCGGAAAAAAATCCACGCGACCACGGGGAGAGAGACACCGCGAACTCCATATATACCGGTGTCAGGGTCGGGATGGAACCCACAAACTCCTCCAGACCAGGCGAGGGAGATAGCATCTCCCAGCCACCGTGGCGCCTCGTGGTGTGACCCACCGTGACCCGCCGTGACCCGTCGTGACCCACTGTGACCTGCTGTGTCCTGCTGTGACCCGCTGTGACTCACCGTGACCCGCCGTGACCTGCTGTGACCCGCTGTAACCCGCTGTGACCTGCTGTGACCCCCTGTGACCCGCTGTGACCCGCTGTGACCTGCTGTGACCCACTGTGACCTGCTGTGACCCGCTGTGACCCCCTGTGACCGGCGTGCAGCTGGGCGCACGCCCGAGCACGGCACGTGCCCCGAGGACCCGTCGGGCACCAGCTGGGTCGCGTTCCGTGGACACTGCTACTCGATCCACACGGACAGCCCCAAGTCCTGGTCGCTCGCCGTGCGCCACTGCATGGGGCTGAGTGCGTGTGGGGGGGGGGGGTGGGGAGTGGGGAGTGGGGGGTGGTGGGGTGCACAGGGCACGGTAGGGGGCACAGCTGGTGCATCCACCAGTCATCTCAGTCAGCCAACCCATTGGCACCTGGGTCTGTCCCGTGACCTCCTGCCAGCGGGCGTTCGACACTTCACGTGGCCTTGAAGTGCACGTGGCCTGGCACAAGCGCCGTGGTGACGGCACAGACGCTTAGTGGCGAATGGCGATTGCTGTTGTCAGGGGGCTGTTTTTGCTGATGCTGATGATGGTTGCCGTGCTGATCCTGCTGCTGCTGGCGATAGTGCTACTAATTATGATGCTGCTGCTGTTAGCGCTGGGGGTGCCCGATCTGGCTTGAGGTGCTGCTTGCACCAGTGGTTGTGCTACTGCTGCTGCTAGTATTAGTGCAGGGAAGAGGGGAATGTGGTGTGGTGGTGCAGGGGGGTGGGGGAGCAGTGATGGTGTGGGTTGTGAGAAGTGGTTTAGTGGTGTGACCTGCGGGAGTAGAGGTGGTGGTGGTGAAAGGTGTGGGGGTTGACCATAAGGGTGTGAGGGTGTGAGGGTGATGGTGTGATGCATTGAAGTACCCTACCCTCTTGCCTTCCCGTGTGCATTCCCGGGACATCCACCATCTCCCGTGCCTCCATGTGTACCCCGTTGTTTCATTGTATTGTATCTTCTTGTATCTTCTTGTATCTTCTTGTATCTTCTTGTGGCTCGGTCTCTCCAAGAGCCTCCCACATATCCCCGCGTCTCACGCAATTCCCGATGTCTCGTTGTGCTATCATCTGTGGCCAGGTCGCTTGTGAGTGGGCTTTGTCTGGTACGATGGGGATGGTTAAGTGTTGTTTTTGTTTGTGTTTGGGTGGATTTGTTTACCTTTCTTGTACTCGGCACTCCTATCGTGTGTTTGTATTGTTGTTGTTGTAACGTCCTGACCCCGTGCCCCTACTGGACATCTGTGAAAAAGAGCTTCATAGCTCATCGGATTCCTCCAGTATAAATACACATTCTGATTATGATGATTCTGATCTCCCTCGAGCTGCTTGCATCTCCCTCCCAACAGCCTCTGTGTCTGGCTCTGACTCTCATTTCTCCCTCGTACCCCTCCCTGCGCCTCCTTCTCATCTCACGGCATCTCCCTGTGTCTCTCCCCCGTGTCTCGTCGTGCATCCCCCGCTATCCCCCCCCTCGTGTCTCCGTCCCACACAGACTCCTCCATGGTGAGCATCCACGACATGGAAGAGAATAAGTTCTTGGTGAAGATGTCCGTGATGTCCGATTCCCTGAGCCAGGGCCTCTGGACGGGCCTTTTCAAGTTGGAGACCGGTGAGGGCCGCAGTTCCCATGACCGCTCAGGAGGTAACTTCCCTCCAGCGGGGCTCCATGGACACCCCATCTCACGCTCTCACATCCTGTCTCTCCCTTCTCTGTTCTCTCTCTCCTCTATCCAATGCCACCTTCTCACCCTCTTCCCTCTCTGCCCCTTGGACTCCCCTCTCTGCTCTCTACCCCATCTCACGCCCCACCCCCTCTCTCTTACGTCCCCTCTCCCTCCCCGTGTGCGCCCATCATCAGCTCACGTTCCAACCAACCTCTACTGGCAGGACGAGAGCCCCGTGTCGTTCACCAACTGGAACTGGGGGGAGCCCAACTCCGCGATGGAGCGCTGCGTTGAGCTGCTGGTGGGCGGCCGATGGAACGACAAACCCTGCTCCATGGTGCTGCCCTACGTGTGCAAGAAGCCGCAGGGTGCGTGACGGCCACGGGGGAGAGCCGGGCGGGAAGGGAGAGGGGACAGAGGGTAGTGAGCGAGGGAGAGACGAGAGGGAGGTAAGGGAGAAGGAGAGGGCGCGGAGAGGAGAGGGGAGATTTTGAATGATCGCTTGAATAGTCAAAGGCCATCTGGCGTCGTCTTGTTCTGGGACGAGGAACGTAACGTCACCGTCGCTTATGAAACGCTCGTATCTCCAACGGGGCAGACGAGGGTTGTGCAGCTTTAAACACTTCAACCTGAAACTTTCTCGAGCGGAGCCGGCAAGCGCGCACAGGCTCGGGGCGTGGGAGGTGCGGGAGAGGAGCTGCGTGGTGCGTCGCTCGCTCGCCGCGATGGGGTTCGCGTGAGAATGCACGGCGTGCGTGCCCAGTGGGGGGGGGGGGGCCTTTCTAACGCGACGTTTTCTCGTGTGTGTCTTTGTTGCAGTGAGCGTCTGGGCGGCTCAAGTGTCAGGTGAGCAATCCGAGTCGAGGGTAGTTTTGTTATTTGTTAAATGTGCGCCTGCTCATTCGTCTTTGCATGCATGTGTCTGTCCGTCTGTCCATCCATGTGTGTGTGACCATCATGGGCGCAGTTTGTGGGGGGAGGGGGGGGCAATGCCCCTCAACTGGACACCTTCATAAATGTATTTTCAGTTGTTTACAATTAAGATTAAAAATATATTAATTATATGCACCCGCGATTCCTAATTTGAGAGACAAAGCGAAACCATGCCCCCCGCCCCCCAAATCGAGAGCTCAAACTCCACCTATGATGACCGTCCATTTGCCCATTTGTCTGTTCAGCAGTATTTGTGTCTGCCCGTACATATGCACTGTACATGCATCCGTCCTCATGTCCGTCCGCATATCTGTATGTCCGTCTGCCTGTTCATCTGTGCTCTAGGCTGACCTTGCCATATGAGTGTTACCATTTATAATCTGAGCTGTCATTTTTCGTGTCATAAATCGGAAGAAATATTGGCTTCCTGCCGTCTCTATTTGTCAACGCTGACTTGACAATTTTTTTGTCAAATATTGGCTTTCTAGCCCTTTTAGAACAATAGAATGTACGTCTGACACTAAGGATGGAACTGTGCACCACATTACAGCAGTGATGGTGTATTCATAAATTGACGTTGAGAAGTCTACCCCAAGACACGGAGAAGTTAGCTCTATTGGAATCCAAACACTAAGGCTGGAACTGTTCACCACATCCGCAATGCGATGAATCGTCTCGAGCAGTGCTTCTTCTTGACCCGGGGTGCACGCACCCCTGGGGAGCGTGAGATGCCCTTTCTAGGGGTGCGAAACATTGGCATATTTTTTTAGAAGGTAAATAATCGAAAACACAAATTAAGCACGGGCACGTAAGTACAACTACTTTGTTTCACAAAACTTATGTATTTATGAACATGTACAGCAAGGCTGCAGTAAAGGTTAGGAATCACTGGACGAGAGCAATCATCAATCAATCTCATTGATTCTTATTTTCCTTTGTGGTGCGTGTGGAATTGACAGCAGTGTGAATCTGTGGAATGCACACTGGAGTTGATCTACATAATCTAGAGGTGTGACTCCATATACGCTGCAGTGATGCGGAATATGTTTCATCTTAAACGGTGTGAGCATATAGAATCTACAGCCCCATGCATCTATAGCGTCTAGTGGTGGATCTATATAATCAGCAGCGCTGTGAGCCTGTACAAACAGACACTCATATATGATCAAAATCACTGTTGCCGAGCACGTACTGTATGTGTGTTGAACTTTTTTTGCACCGTACATAACCAACCGTGCTAATCGGAGGTGCGCGGGGGGGGGGGGGGTTAAGGACTCCAAACTAAACACACAAAAATCAGTTCTAAAGAAATGAGTTGGGCACAGACACCATAGGTTCCCAAGCGCCGAGCAGCCAGCAACAAACAGCACCAATAACAATATCAATATGAATTTGCCGAGCAGAGTCACTCATTTCTAGATTGGAAGTTTGCGTGACTGCAAGGATCCATACTCTTTGTTTTTATCGGTTAAGTCATGTAGATACAAATATATATAATAAATTAAAATTTTTACGAAAATTGTATTTATCTTATTGGTTCTTTCGGTAAAGTCACGTGACTGTACCGAAAGAACCAATAAGATGAATCCCTGCAGTCACGAAAGCTTTAAATCGAAAATTGTATTTGTTTTCATTTTAATTCATTTAATATGTTTTACCTACGTGACTTAACCGATAAAACCAAAGAGTACAGAGTCACTCACTCTCTCTCTTTTCCTGTCATCCCTACCCCTCCCCCGGCGTGATCTGGGCGCCACCACCACCTTCGTCACCATCATGTTGCAGGGGGCGCGGTGTCTCCCGCGGGCATTGCGGCCATCGTGCTGTGCATGCTGCTCGTGGTGGCCGTGCTATGCACGCTGGCGGTGCGTGCCTCGCACACGCGCGGCCTCTGGGCGCTGCCCTGCGTCCCCTACAGCGGGGTCATGTTCGCCGCGTCACGCGACAGCACCACGGACAGCGGTCCCAAGATGCTCATCAACGACGACGAATGCAACGAGCAGCTCTGAGACGGGGGGGGGGGGGGGGGTGGTGGTGGGTGGGGAGGGGGTTGGAAGTGGTGGGGGGTGGGGGGTGGGTAAGAGAGGAGGAGGAGGGGAAGAGGTTGAGGATGAGATGGGACGCAATGGGGAGAGAAGAGGGATGGACGGTGCAGAGAGGTTTGGTGTGTGTTGGAGAGTGGGTAGTGGGAGATATGGTGAGTGGAGCCATACGTAACACAGATTAGAGGGAGTGGTGGGGGGGGGGAATAGATAAACGAAGGGGTGAGAGTTAGAGAGGGATATGTGGACGGAAAAGATGATGGAGTGAGAGCAGCGAGATGCACGGTTTACTACGTGTGGTGCGAAAGAAGTTCAACACACACGATTGGTGGTAAACCGGAAAGGAAGGAGATAGAGAGAGAGTGGGTGGTGTGAGAGAGGCAGACCATTGAAGGAGTTGGGGGAGAGTAGATGGGTGGTAGAGGGAGAGAGAGAGCGCGCATGGAGACGTGAGAGAGGAAGTGATGGGGGAGTAGAGGGGGGTGTGAGAGAGAGAGAGGGGGGGGGGGTAGAGGGAGCAGATGAGGTGTGAGCCAGGAGACAAATGGCAGGTAGCAGGGTGGAGGATCTGAGAGAGGGAGCGGTTGGCATTGGAGAGGGAAGAACAGAGACGGGAGAGAGATGCATGGGGAGAGTGAGAGGGGGGCAATGGTGAGAGAGGAGAGAAGCACGAGGCCAGACGTGATGCGGCATCACGTGGAACGCGGGGAAGAGAAGGCAGAGATGGGGGGGGGGGGGGGTGAGGGAGGAGAGTGGGGACAGAGCAATAGATGGGGCCAAGTGCCGACGCGAAGAGAAAGAGACGGGTGAGAGAAAGAGCCGAGATGCAGAGGGGATCTGGGAGAGTGAGAGGGAGGGATGGCAACAGGAGGAGAGGTCGACGCGAGGGAGTGCATACAGACAGAGGAAGGGGAATGAAGGGCAGTGGTAGATGGTGGGTGTGGGATGGAGTGAAAACGAGAGACGCGAGAAAGACAGGGAAACGGGAGAGATCGTCAAGAGAGGCTATGGAGAGTTAGAGATTAGTCCGAGGGGGGAGACGGCAAATATAATATGCAGAGAAGAGAGACGGGGAGGAGAATTGAGTCCCGAGTCAAGAGATCCGCAAGGAATGAGATAGCAAAGCTGTCAGCCCACACGGTTTACCCCGTATTCTTGTACAGGGAAATTGAGCTTTCAGCTCCGTACGGCGTACAGCCGTTTCTATACTGGCCAAACAAAATGTGTCTATTTTGTTTGTGTTTCTCCCTCGTGATGGGACTTTGTAAGATGAACGTTGAGATGTAAAAAGGGGGCACGGGGTTAACCATTAATGTCTGAATTTGTCTGTAATAAGGTAGAGGAGGGCACTGATTAAGGGTTGACAGCTAAGAGAGAGGCAAGGGGGATGCAGAGAGGCGAGGGCATTGCAGAACGGGAGGTGGGGAGGAGAGCTGAGGGAGAAAGCTAAGAGACCACGAGGGTAACAAACATCACTGGCGGTGATGCAGGGGCCGCGTTTGTCGGCGGTGGTTGTGGTGGCGGGGGATGCACACGGAGGGCCTCTGAGCCGCGTACAGCTTTGCACCACCATAATCTATGCCGTGTGAGCGCTGCTACAAACGATCTAATCTTATTATAATTAACCAAAGTGATTCGTTCCGTTGGTCGCCGGCGAAGTGATTTGTCGCCGGCGACTTGGAGGTCGTGGAGCCGAGTGCGTCGTGGTCGCGTGGGATTTGTCGAGTCCGGATTTCGTTTTTTGGTTTTATCGGCGATTTGAGTGAAATTGTCCGCCCATCCACGAGCCCAACACAAGCTGGGGGGTCGAACGTGCAACTCTCCTGCACGAACCTTCGTGAAAGTCTTCATGTATTCTGCAACATTAATCTCAATTGTGTGTGTGTGTCATGAAGAGGCCGGGAGGTCGTCTCCGGCTTTCCCGGGTCCCTGCGAGCCGGTCAGAGGATCTAGGCAAGGAAATGTGTCTGCTCGGCCTATGGCTAAAAAAAAAAGCTAATCAAAAAAAGCTATCGAGTTGCAAAAAAAAACAAGGAAATACATGACAAATAACTCAGGTGCGTGTCGTTTTACTTCATAAAGTGAGATTACTAAAGACGTGTTTAACATCGAAGCTGTTATCCCTTCAGCAGCACTATCCCGGTGCAGCCAACCTCTGTGCGCGCATTACCAAGTCAACGAAGCGATTTGTAAGAACAGCAAAACGTTAAACTATTGTGTTTATTCCACCGGGTAGGGCCCCACCGAGATATGTTTGAGCTCTAGATTTGTTGTTGTTGCAGACGCGACCTGGCTATCACAAATGAGGCCTCAACGAAGTGGCTCATCGCCGTCACCCGCGTGTTTTAAAAATTTGACGGCGTCAGCCAAATGGTCTCAGACGCGCGTTTGATGAATTCTCAACGTGATGCCGGGTTGATGAGAAGTTGCAGACTCACGTTTCCCCAACCCCCAAGTGTTGCTCCCCATGTTCAACAGAGCCACATCGGACAACATTGTTGCCAGGAGGGGATTGTGATTCCTCGTTTTTTTCCGGAACGCTGCGAGGCTGACTTGGATTATTGGCATAAGGCACTACCACGAGAGTACAACCCGGTATATCCGTGGTGATCCTACATTGGTGTAGCATAATTGTGAAGTTGCAGTCGTTGCCCCACGTCTACATCAGTCATACGTAAGAAGAATAAGAAGTTGTACCCTATTACCTTCATAGACCAAACAACGCACCGTTCAAACTTGGGCTTCCGACAACACGAACACAAAGGCAGGCTCTGTGTAGAACGGTTTCTGTTAGTCGCTGGGTAGTGTCCAATAACATGAATGTCACCTTTTGGTAAATGGGTTCCACTCGTGTGTCAAGTCGCTTTCAATCGATGGGATTGTTTTGGCTCCGCGCGGGAGAGAAACCCGCCTTCGTGTGCTGTGACGCTCAAATTGCTGCACAGATGGATTCACGAAATGTGTATTTCTGCGCCAACCATCTCCCGCAGGCAAAGTCTCTTCCCTCCCAACCCACCCCTGACCCAAGTTAGCGACCAGGCCTCCAAACCAGCTTAGCTTTGGCGTAGGGGGGGGGGGCTCTTGAGATTTGAAGAGACGGGGCCACACACAATGCTCATTTAGCAGCACCTCGACAAAGCTCGCACCGCTTGCTGTCCGATGTGTGTTTTCTGGTCGTGCCGCGTGTTACGGGAAGGTGCCCGACGTTTCGCTGCACGTGCCGGGAGGTGTTTTCTTGTCGCGGAACTAAAATCCAGTCGCGTGCCCAGCAGCACGCGGTACGAGCCGACAGCAAGCATCGGAGAGGCTGCATCATGTCCATGTCTGGTTGGGAAACAGGGTCGATTTTTCTCCGAATCATCACCCGGCTATATACGTATATGATTATGTATATCCTCTTGTAAGGGCAGAGCTAATGATGTGAATGCGGGTGAGTGTTGACTGATTTGTGCTATGCGCGTCGCTATAAATGCACTCTTGTTCTTGTTTTTTTTGCTCGTTTTCACGTTTTGCGCGTTCACTGCCGTCGCCTGAAGGTGACGGGAGAAGTGTCACATTTGCAAACGAGCGAATTCGGTTTTTCTGTTTAATTTTTAAACTCGTACTTGTTCAATTCACAGTGTGTCGTTACGTCGCAATTGCTGACGGTATACGGAATGTTACGCAGTATATGTATATGATAGGGTGTTCTCCGCGTCTTACCACAGTAAACTTAATATATATTAGCTACAGTACAAAATGGGGATTGGTTGTTGTTTTTGTTTCTTTCATTCGTCTCGGGGTTGGGGTTTTGTTGTTGTTGTTGTTTTGTTGTTGTTGTTGTTGGCTCCACTGAGTTCGGCGTTGCAGTCAATGCGGCGGTTCCACGGTCGTTGTAAACCGGAGTCGCATTGATTCTCAATCTCATTGATTATCAGTCTCATTGAATATCGATCTCATTGAATCTCAATCTCATTGAACCTCAATCTCATTGATTATCAATCTCATTGAATCTCAATCTCATTGAACCTCAATATCATTGATTATCAGTCTCATTGAATATCAATCTCATTGAACCTCAATATCATTGATTATCAGTCTCATTGAATATCAATCTCATTGAACCTCAATATCATTGATTATCAGTCTCATTGAATATCAATCTCGTTGAATCTCAATCTCATTGATTCTCAGTCTCATTGATTATCAGTCTCATTGAATATCAATCTCATTGATTTTCAATCTCATTGAATCTCAATATCATTGATTATCAGTCTCATTGAATATCAATCTCATTGAATCTCAATCTCATTGATTTTCAATCTCATTGAACCTCAATCTCATTGAATCTCAATATCATTGATTATCAATCTCATTGAATATCAGTCTCATTGAATATCAATCTCATTGAATCTCAATCTCATTGATTTTCAATCTCATTGAACCTCAATCTCATTGAATCTCAATCTCATTGATTATCAGTCTCATTGAATATCAATCTCATTGATTTTCAATCTCATTGAATCTCAATATCATTGATTATCAATCTCATTGAATATCAGTCTCATTGAATATCAATCTCATTGAATCTCAATCTCATTGATTTTCAATCTCATTGAACCTCAATCTCATTGAATCTCAATCTCATTGATTATCAGTCTCATTGAATATCAATCTCATTGAATCTCAATCTCATTGATTATCAGTCTCATTGAACCTCAATCTCATTGAATCTCAATCTCATTGATTATCAGTCTCATTGAATATCAATCTCATTGAATCTCAATGTCATTGATTATCAGTCTCATTGAATATCAATCTCATTGAATCTCAATCTCATTGATTTTCAATCTCATTGAACCTCAATCTCATTGAATCTCAATCTCGTTCAATCTCAAATCTTATTGAATCTCAACGTTGCATGGTCCACCGCACCCAACTCCGTCACTGTGCCTCTCCTGTGGCATTCGAATTGTAGCGGGAAGCGATCATCACCACGACACGCTAAAACATGTTTCTAGAAATGCTACTTTGATTGCTATCGGTGCCATGTGTCGAGAATCACATTCTCCTATTTCTATTTGGGAACCCCAGCACAGTGGGCGTTGCAACACCGCACCTCCGATTCGCACGGTCGGCTACGTACGGTGCGAAAGAAGCTCAACATACATCTTGTGTTGTTATAGAGCGGCCCCTGGAACTACTCCTGAAGCGTCGTCAGCTTGGACTATCCACACAAGATACCGTCCGTACCTCACGTTCACCGCAAAGAGTGTTCGTCACAAGTCCATTCAAACCTTAAATATTCAGATACCGAGTACAAGCCGAATGAAATGAAAATCCCACGTTAATAGTTGTTTCGGCATCATCAGCCACGGTGAATCTACTGCTGGATGAAGGCCGCCTCAAGCCGCGGCCATCGCTCACGAACACGTGATGTAATAATTGCACACGAGCCGATTCATAATCGGAATCTTCACTTAGACCGGAGAAGTCCGATGAGCTGTAAATCTCCCTTTCACATATCCAGTAGAAAGTTCAAGGTTCATGGCTCGGTACCATCGCGTTCCATGCCTTTGGCTGCATCATTATCCTTGACCATGTGCCCCTCAATCATCCCTCCGAGCGACGTGTCCTGCCCAAACTCACAATAGGACTTCCAATGCCATCAACGTGTCCAGGACAGCCTCGCCGAGCCTCAAGCTCCTATTGTCAGGAGGGGTCTGCATCGGGTTAGGGGCGGGGGGTGGGGTCGGTATTTTGGCCAATTCCTCGTTCAAGAAGTGTTTTCCGCGTGAGAGGAAACGGCAGCACCCGGCCGCGAAGCGTCGGGGACAAGGCCAGGATGGTGCCTGAGTGGGCGTGCCCCTGCGGGGGGGGGGGGTTTGTGAAGGGACGAGAGGTGAGGAGGTTGAGACGTCTGGAGATGTATTTTGTGAACGTGGATTTCCTGTGTTTGTGCAACGCCGAGCGAGACGATCACTTCCACAGAGGAAGCGAGGCGATGGGTCTAGCGCACAACAAAACAGACAAAGACAAAGCTCCCCCGTATAGCTGTGCAGCCTGTTGGGGGCAAGTGCCGGTAGCGAGCACCTATGAAGACTGCAAGGCGCACGTAAGGAGTGGTGGGGCCAGCATTATGCCCGTCCGCCTTTGTCTCCCCAGTGCTGATCTTTACACACACCGCACCGCGTACTCGTTCAGGGCTGAGTCGACCTAGGGAAGGCGCCGGAGCAGTTCAGGCATCGCTCGCCACTGACGTCAGACGGAATATCACCGACTCGCTGCGTTGGGAGTGCAATGGACGAGCCGCTGCCCCAACCGCTGTCTGTGACGGTCCCACCTGATGACGGAGACTTGTGTTGCCTCCGAAACGTCGTGAATTTTATTCTGTTTTGTTTTATTTTACTTTCATTAATTTTAATGTTTTTACCTACGTGACTTTACCGAAAAAACCTGAGAATACACACGCAGACACATCCCACCCACACCCCCACCACTCACACAAACGCACATCAGCACACAGGATGTGCCCCGCTATTTTATTAAGTTCCTGTTACTCTCATCGAACCACTGGGGACCTGGGTTAGAGCCAGGGTCAGGTCGGTTTTTTTTTATCAAAAGGGGACATTGGGGGGGTTTCCCCACTCCTCCCCCACGCGGCCTGCGACCTCCCCCGGTTTCTTCTTCCCGTCCCCATAGACATCACGATTCGGCCCGTCCTGCCACTGTCTCCTCTCTCTACACCCTCTCGTCCCTCCCCCATTATCCAACCTCCCTACCCAGTGCGCGATTAAGCTAATGCGGGGCCTGTAGCATGTGTTGTTATAAAGGGGCCCTAATTAAAAACAACACAACTATTAAAATAAATTGTTTTCCTGCCTAGTAAAGTTATTGTATTTTCTCATTTGCTATACAGCCAGATAATGCGACTAATCGCTAACCTGAAACACCCAGTCGTTCATAAAAGGTGAAGGCAGTATAGTACTATAGTATTAAAGCAAGTGCAGAATCCCTGAACCGGAATTGATAGCTTGAAAGCATTTAGCGCGGGGCCCTTGAAAGTGCGGGGCCTGTAGCATTTGTAGCTACTTGTGCTACGAGGATAACCCGGCACTGTCCCGACCCCCCACTTCAAACCACCCACCGCTTCTTCTAAGGCGGGGGTCGACAACCTGCGGCTCCGGATCCGCATCTTGGCTCTTTGGCTGCCCCCTTGCGGGCAGCCGTTTTAAAAATGGACAACATCAATTTTAAACAAAGTAACATAAATATTTTTTTTTAATATGGCAAGGAAGGGGGTCCCTATGGAATGTCTTGGCGACAGCAAAATGTACATCGTTCAAACTGTATTGTTCAAGAACAACCAAGGGGGGAATAAACTCAAATAGACGCAGTTTTATTCCATCGCCTATTTTGTTTATTGAAGTTAGAATGCGCCGTAGTCTGCTGTGTGCCTGCTGCTGTGATGTTTGTGGAGCTCCGCGTGTGTGTGATGCGGCCCTCCGAACCGTTTCGGTCAAAGACAATAAAAAAAAGTGACGCTTCTTCTTTGGAAGGTTGTCGACCCCTGTTCTTTGGGCTTGGGAAAACGTCTCTTTGTGAACGATGCAAGCGCCGGCCGACGCGTGAGCCAATCGGCGTGGCGAGAATTTATGCACTGAAGCGAGTCGGTGAGTGCATCAGTGAAGTTGCCTTTTCGTGTTTAGTTTGTTGTTGTTGTCGTAGTCTTTCCGCCGCACCTCCGATTAGCACGGTTGGCTAAGTACGGTGCGAAAGAAGTTCTGCATACATACAGTCGGTCAATGAGGCAGTTGAGTCGGTCATTTAAAATTACAATGCTTCTTCCTACATCGTCTAAATCCGACCGAATCGCAGTGCCGTATTGGATGCTGTACCGAAACACGAGGCAAGATTTGTTTTATAAAGAGCGAGATATACTGACATCAGCCACAGGCAGAGGAAAGAAGGAAAGGGAAAAGTAATACAGGTTTTTTTTTCTCATGTAGTTATTATGGATGATATTGGTCGCGAAATCCTATACGCGTTACACTAATAGAGTGTAGGACTTGGAAGAGGGGCGGGGAGTCCACAGCATGGACGGCGGGCGGATGGGAGTTCCAGACTCTGAAACTTTTTATTTTACCAGCAAAGTCCCACTGAGCCATATCGCTCTCTTTTAGAAGCAACCTGGCCACGAATGATACCGCAATGAAGTGAGTTAGCATGTGAAAATGTACAGCAGCCAAATAGTCTAAGCGCGTGATGTTGATTACAAATGTGGAGGGAATAAAACCGGAGGACCCGGAGAAATATTCACGCGACCACGGGGAGAGAGAGAGACACCGCAAACTCCAAATATACAGCAGCAGCAGGCGTCAGGGTCTGGATCGAACCCACGACCATCCTGTATACCAGGCGAGGTAGTTAACATCTCCTAGCCACCGTGATGTTGATGAGAGAGAGAGAGACGCCGCAAACTCCAAATATACAACAGCAGCAGGCGTCAGGGTCTGGATCGAACCCACGACCTCCTGTATACCAGGCGAGGTAGTTAACATCTCCTAGCCACCGCGGCCACCCAGACAATGGGTGTTGAGGAGGCGAATGAGAGTGACTGTCTCACTGAGCGGAAGGTTGACCGGGGCAGAGGAGGGAACTGGGGGGGGGGGTAGGGAGAGGGGTATAGTGCTCTCGCTTGCGCTTCATCCACCCCCTCCTCCTCCTCCCAGGTTCCTCCATTCCAGCTCCCACACAGTCCCACTGCTGGTTCTGGGCAAATAATGCATGCACCTAGCCTGGCACAAGTACCGCAGCTAACATCGCCGCCACTTGGCGAATGATAGATGTGGGTTGTGTGTGTTGTGTATTTTATTGCGTGTGTGTATTGTTCGTGTGTATGCTGTTTATGCGTCGTGTGTATGTGTGGATTGTGTATGTGTGTGTTTATTGTGTATTTGTGTATGCAAGAGGTGGCGCAATTGAACAGCGCACCGCGCAATGAAACCCAGTCGTCTGAGTTGGATTCCCAGCAACGGCTAAAATCAGTGGCGAGTGATGTATCTACGGTCTCTTGTGGGTCTACCTGGGGCGACGTGTAAACTTCGCCACTGGGGAGACAAAGGTGGTGCCGGCCACCACAGGCCCCTCATGCGCCGTGCCGGGCCTTCATAGGTGCTCGCCCAACAGCGCTTGCCCCAACGGTCTGTTCGAGGCTACACGGGGGATCTTTGCCTTTCGTTTTTTACGATCAGTGGAAACAAGAAGATGCTCGGTGTAGTCGGCACTTTGCTTCGTTCATCATTTCGTAAAATGTTTTATTTATTTATTTTATATTTATTTTTTTTGCCTTTCGTGTGGTTTGCGTGAACGTGCAAATGATATCAAGACAAAGGTCCCTCGCCTCTAAAAGGCTCCACGTGCCCCCACCCAACCCATACACATCTGGGCGCCTGTGTCGTGCCCGCTCACTAATTGTCGTCGCTGACAGCGGGAGGCGATGTTGGGGAATTGAATTTGGAGGCGCAGACAGGAGAGAGGAGTTAGCCGGGCGGTGGGAAGCGTGGCGTGGGGGTGGGTGGGAGCCCCAGGGTTAATTAATCACCATGGAAACCGACATCCACAATTTATTGTCCACACGGACGCCGGTCAGATTGACCGTTCCGCTTCCACCCACGCTGCCTTCGAGCGCAACGCGGCAGAGTGGCCGCTGCAGGTCACGACGACGATTCTCGCGGTCCGATGTTCGTCGCTGGCGTTGGCCCTGAGCCGGGAATCGAACTCGGGGTAAGCCGGGTTCGTAAAGCAACGCGCTAAGCACTGCGCCACCGCTCCCCACAACAAACAAACAACAACGACCGCCACACGCCACCAAGTGGCGGTGACGTCACCACGGCGCCTGTGCCAACTAGGTGCAGGTTGAGGCCATGTGAAGTGTCGAACGCCCGCTGGCAGGAGGTCACGGGGCAAACTCAGGTGCCGTGGGTCGACTGAGATGACTGGAAGATGCATCACCTGTGCCCCCTACTGTGCCAACTCGCTGTGTTTTAGCCACACGGCGCTCCGTAACAAACACAAAATACACACAACACACACAACACACACACAACAACACACACAACACACACACGAACACACCATCGTCTCCTGATCACTCTTCCTTCTTTCACCACTACTCGTAAATTCCCCCAACCCAAGTCTATAAGGGAGATGTTTGCCGCCTTGTCGTGTATGTGTGTGTGTTGTGTGTGGTTTGTGTGTATTGTGTGTAGTTTATGTGTGTTTTATGCTTGTGTGTGTATTGGGTGTGCATGTATTGTGGGTATGTATTGTGTGTAGTTTGTATGAGCATTGTATGTATTTATGTGTGTAGTTTGTGTATGTATGTGTGTAGGTATGTGTGTATGTGTGTGTAGATTGTGTCTATTGTGTATGTGTGTATGTATGTGTCTTTGTACGGTCATTTAGCCCGCATGCCCAGCCACCGCATGCCTTAACAGCTTTTGTTCGGCCGGATCGAGGGGGCTAAACGGGCGCGGCACGGGCTGGAGAAGAGATGGAGTGATGTGGTACAGGAGGATGTGGAGCTGAGTGGACTTGCCGATGACTGGTACCAGCGGTGTCAAGATCGGCCTCAGTGGAGGAGGCTCGTGAAGGACGCTGCTGGGCAGTTGGAGGCAGTCGCCCTCCAGCAACAACAACAGAGGGCGGAGGAGCGACGCTCACATCAACGAGCGGAGCGCCGGGCAATAAAACACAGCAAGTTGGCACAGTAGGGGGCACAGGTGGTGTATCGGCCACTCATCTCGGTCAGTCGACCCATGGAACCTGGGTATGCCCCGTGACCTCCTGTCGGCATTCGACACTTCACGTGGCCTCAAGGTGCACATAGCCTTGCACAAGCGCCGTTTTGACGTTACCGCCACTTAGTGGCGAAAGGCGGTTGTATGTATGTGTGTATGTGTGTAGTGGGGAGTGGTGGTGTAGCGGTTGGCGCTCTGCGCTATGAACCGGCGAGCCGAGTTCGATTCCCGCTCACGGCCAACACCAGTGACGATTATCTGAACCGGTCCTGGGCCTTCCCTAGGTCGACTCAGCCTCAAATGAGTATCCGGTGCGGTGTGTAAACATCGCCACTGGGGATACAAAGGCGGCCGAGGGTGGTGCTGGCCACCCACCCCCTTTTGTACCGTTCCGGCGTTCATAGGTGCTCGCTAACAGCACTTGCCCCTACAGTCTGTTAAGGCTATACGGGTGATATTTGTCTTTGTGTATGTGTGTGTGCATTGTGACCGCACGCGTGCGTGACCTGGTGCAAAATGACGAGTCTGAAAGGACACGGGGAAGATTTGCATCTTCTACTCACTATAGCCTTTTTATTTGTATTTTTTTCTTATTTTTAGTTACAAACGCTACTTTAATGTTTAATTTTTTTTGCTCAGACGAGCAACACCTCTCTACTGACCCACGAAGAGCCGACGTGAAGCCATCGGCTGCGAGACCCCTCCCTGCCCCTCTCGACGCCACGATCGCACGCATTGACGCCCGTGCAAATCCCGCCAGGAATCTGACTGCAGGAGCAACCCCGGACGACTTGCCGCCTACTCCTTTGTGTGTGTGTTGTTCCCGCAGATTTTGTGCTTTTTTGTGTGTGTGTTTGTGTTTGTGTTTTTTTTCTCCCCTCCGTCGTTCACCCGCTGACGACGGCGCAGCGAGAGTGCAGCGCCGCGTGTGCGCAGCTTCACATCTTTGTTGACCAACAACGCTCATTTGTCGCATTTCGTCCGTCCGTCCGTTCGTGCGTCCCACTTTTTTTGTTTGAATGAAAACTCGCCGCGAGTCTTGTTATGGCCAAAGACGACGTTTGTTGGGGTCAAGGCGTTCGTAAAGCGCCCCCCCCCACTCCCTCACTAACTTTGTCTCGTCTTTGCTCAGCACAAACGTACCGCTCGTGAATCACGCCCGAATTGCGGTTTGCTTTTTTGGCGAATGCGAATTGGGCGAAACCAAGTAAACTTTAAATACCCCCTGTACCCCCCCCCACCACACACACACATATACCCACCCATCCACGCTCGCCCCCCCCCCCTCTCCTTCATTCCAGGTCATGGTGTGCTCCTCACCCAAAAGGCATTTATTTTCTCTTCACGTCTAGCACACCCACCCCCGTGCCGAATTCATTTAGCCACCGCTTCGTCCAACCTACTTGCTGTACATCCATCTCCTGGGCAAAATGTAAAGAGGAGCACGTTACACCGTGTTCGTTTGCATGATCCACCAACCCCCCCCCCTCCGCCCCCGTCACATCGCCGCTCGAGTCACAGGCCACGCACCGCCGCTATCACCGCCGCCGGCAAAATAAATTATCCGCTTAACTCGCGCGTCAATTGAAGCCACGAATTGCCTCTCGCCCGTGTAAATCTCCCCGCGAACAGAGCGACTCCACTTTAATTGATAAATAAATAAGCAGGGGGTGGGGGCGGTGGGTGGTGGGGGACGAAACGGGTCAACTCGTCGCTGCGTCGTGAACCCGGCGACCCGAGTTTCATTCTCGACGTGCGTTCCTTTAAGCGCAAGAATCGATTTTAATCGATGCAATCAATGTTGCATGCCTATTGAACAAATATCGCAACCGGCCCCCCACCCCACCATGCCCTCTTAGGACAGGCGGTGGCAGCACAGCAAGTGGGATCTTTGTGAAGCTGTTTGTGTGCACGTGTGAGTGCTGTCCCCATGCACGTTGCAGGCTTCCTCCCACGTGCAATGGGATCAACATCCCCAACTGTGGCAGGATCCTCCTGAAAATATGTCTTGAGATTCAGCGAGGATTGGAACGCTCTTTCGTTCGATTATAATCGGAAGCCACCGGAGCTGTGCGCTGTTAAATAATCTCGATAGAAAACCCATTTCTTTAGAGCTGATTTGTGTGTGTTTAGTTTGCTGTCCTTCCCCCCATCTCCGATTGGCACGGTTGGCTATGTACGGTGCGAAATAAAGTTCAACATACATACGAGGCTTCCCCTGGATAAATCAATGTTATTGTTGTGCACCCACCCACCTCCCTCCCAAACGCCTGTCTCCTGCTGCCTGAAGATTAAAAACTAAAATAGCATTGGTGTTTAAGCACAAATGAAAGAGGACATTTTTAAACAAACAACTTGAGCAATGTCCCATCTCCATGGCAGCCAGGTCACAGAGGTCGACTCCAATGCAAGCCGGCTCCTCACCTGAGCGATCGGTTGAGCAACTTGGTTGCAATGCATGCAACTGAATTGCTTGTGTAAGAACGTCTCGGCAACCAGTTGCAACCAGTCGCCCAAGCGTCGATCTGCTCGGCGATGTTTTAGCGGCGTATTTAATCACGTGCCATGCGTTGGCGAGCTACTGTGATTGGCGGTTACAATCCTGAACGTGCCATTTTACCTTTGTGGTCCTTACCCCCGCACCTTTGATTCGCACCGTTTGGCGACGTACGGTGAGAAAGAAGATCAACATGCATACGTACAACTTCCTCAATGCGCAACTGCTCGCTCCGATGTGGACAAAGGAGTCGCGGGCGATTATTAAAGTGGCACGCTTTCTGGACAGATTCTGATTGGCACGACTGATCGCTTGGATCCGGACCCGGCGTTAAAGATCGCACTTCACACACTCTGGTGTCTTGAGAGATGTCGCCAGAAAGTTGATGATTTTCAATTGGCATGAAAACAGGAAGGCAGTCCACTGGGACAACAATTGAGCGAGTGCAGCAAACCCTTCCGAACGGGTCATGCGTTCCCCTTTCCACGAATCGGCACTGACCAGCGTGGTGAACTACAGTCAATCGATCCACCGCGACTGACATGGAGCGGAGTGACGCCCGTTCTCAATGCACCATGGCGGGGAATTGAGAACGGCCGGAGGTTTCTGTCGTATCATAACTGAGGCTGCTGAGGTGCATTATGGGAGACGGACGACATCACCTGGAACGTGTCGAGGAGCGCCACTGTTACGTTTCGGCAAGGTCACGTGAGGAAGAAGCCGCCGCTCAACGCATGAGCTCAGGTGAGCTCAGATGAGCTCACGTGTTCAGGTGAGATCAGTTAAGTAAGCCCAGGTGAGCTCAGCATCACTGGGATGAACCCAGGTTCACTCAGCTGACCTCACGTGATCTCAGGTGATCTCCAGTGATCTCAGCTCAAGCCCAGCTTCACTCACGTGAGCACAGATTCACTCACGCTCACAGGGTCACTCGGGCTCACAGGTGAGCAGAGGATCACTCGTGCGCTCACCCGGGTGAGCACAGACTCACTCGTGATCTCACCCGGGTGAGCGCAGGCTCACTCGTGCGCTCACCCGGGTCAGGTTCACTCGAGCTATCACACAGGTTCACCGGGGGGGGGGGGAGTGGGGGGGGGTGCAGAGGCTCAGGTGCGCTCCACGTAGTTGGCGGGCAGCATGCCGGTGGCTCCGGTGCGTGCCACCGTGCCGTAGAGCCAGCCGTCGTCGATTCGCTGCACGTTGCAGAAGAGCTCCCCCTCGGCGAAGCTCAGCTCGTCCTCGTCCGCAGCCACGTAGTCGTAGAGCGCGCGGAACGTGCCCTGTTGGGGGGGGGGCACGGTGGGGGGGGGGGACACAGTGGGGGGCACGGTGGGGGGCACGGTGGGGGGGGGGTCACAAGATTATTCAGCAGTGGCTCCTGTCGCGTGAGCGAGGACATCTGTGGTGAAGAGCTTTATAGCTCACTGCATTCCTCCGCTATAAATACATATTCTGATTCTCCATTGTCTGTGTCGGGTGATGGAGGGTGTACGACACGTAGTAGGCTTTCGCGACCAATATCCATAAGAGGTTTTTTGGGGGGGTTAGATGGCGTAAATATAAATGTGGTGGCGGGTTTAACGACGCATTTATATTTAGGCGATCTAACCCCAAACAGGCCTGTATTATGAACACACGTTTTACTCACGCGATGCCTTCAACTAAGAGTCTGCTGGGTGTTTGAACATCTTAACGCCCGTGTGATTGCCAGCAATGGATAAAGCCTTTTCTAATTTTTTGTTAAACGATTCCGACGCCCTCGCGATCGCCGCCGCCGAGGCGAGCAGCGCCGTCAACACTCACGTCCACCGAGGGGCGGTGGTGGAGCGGGTGGGGGGCCGTCATGGGGGGTAGCGTTCCCTGTTGGGGGGCCGCGCTTGTCTGTCTCGCCTGACCGCCCCCCACGGCCGCCTTCCCCAGCTGGGGGTAGCCTGCAAAAGACAAAGACAAAGGTTCCCCCCCGCCCGTGTAACCTTAACAGACTGTTGGGGCAAGTGCTGTTAGCGAGCACCACCTATGAAGGCCGGCACGGCACACGAGGAGGTGGGTGGCCAACACCACGCCCGACCGCCTTTGTCTCCCCAGTGGTGATGTTTACACGCCACACCAGATACTCATTTGAGGCTGAGTTTACCTAGGGGAGGACCTGAACCGCTTCAGATAATCGGCACTGGTGGTGGCGGGAATCTAACTTGGGTCGCTGGGTTCGTAGCACAGGGAGCTCACCGCTACACTACCGCTCCCCACCAACACGCACACACACACACCAGTTCATCCATGAATATCGATTATTGCGCTCTCGATGCCTGCACGGAGAGATGATCTTCGATTTTGTGCGAGTTGGACGCAAGCCTCGTGTCGGCACAGGGACAACAGCCGCCACTGGGGGGGGGGGGAGGCACTGCAACGTTTGGGATGTGATGCAAAAGGGAGGTGGCGTTTCTGCGGCATTCGGACAATCGCGCTTTGAGTGCCGATCTCGACCCCCCCCCCACCACCCCCCCCCTCCCCCCTCACCGGCGTGGCGACCCCCGGGGATGGCGCGGCCCCCCGCGGGGCGGTCAGGCGCGGCGGCCCCCACTGGCACCACCCCCGCGTCCTGGTACTTCACCTGCACGGTGGGGTGGGGGGTAAGGGAATGTGCGGTCAGGGGGAGAGAATTATTATAATAATAAAATTCATAGAAAACATAAACAAGAGAGGGGAAGAGAGAGGGAGGAGAGGGAGGAGAGAGAGAAGAGAGAGGATCTTTCGTGAAATCTTTCATTTAAAAACGGGGGGGGGGGCACATAAAGCCAAGCATTGAAAAAAACTAAAAGAACCGAAATGATGAACGAAGCAATGTGCCGACTACACCGAGCATCTTCTTGCTTCCTCTGATCGTAAAAAAAAGTGAGAGGAGAGAGACGGTGGTTAGGTGGAGAGAGAGAGAAAGTGGGGAGGAGAGATGGGGCTAGGTAGAAGGTGAAAGATAGGCGGTGGTGGGTAGGGTCAGAGAAATGAAGGGGTCAGGGGAGAGGGAGAGATAGGTCATGGGGGAAGGGAGGGGAGGGAGGTATGAGAGGCAGATGAGAGGTCAGGAAGAGAATAAGGCAGGAGATGGGTTCGGAAAAGGCTGCGGGAGAGGAAGGGGGAGAAAGTTCAGGAAGAGAGATCAGGAAGTACATCCCGCACCTCCGATTAGCACGGTTGGCTGCACACGATTTCGAAACAAGTTCAACATGCGCACATATAGGGCAGAGAGAGAGATGGTCATGGTTGTGAATCCATTTTCAGGGGTCGCCGATTGTGCATCGGAGACTCGCGATTTGATCTCAGTGGATGATCACGTGGTTCTCAGGGTGAATCGTCCAGCAGGTGTTTGAGTGATACAAGTCAACGTTGTGCGGTCGAGGGTATGAGCGGGGCAGGGCAAGCCCACACAGCGGCAAGATAGTGCGGAGCAAGAGGTCAACACATGCCAGGGCAAGGCTGGGAAGGTTTAGCGCACATCAAATTTAAGGTTAGCGTAGGGCAGCTGTTTAGGGCAAGGTGAGGGCAGTTGGGAGCAGTTGAAGGCAGACCCACGTTGCTTATCTGCTCCTGCGCCTTCTTCATGCGCCGCAGCTCGGGAGTGTCTGGCACGAGGCTGAACGCCTTTCCCCGGCTCTTCTCGAAGTCCTCCTTGTATTTCACCTGCAGAGGGACACGTGGCGTTTAAACACGTGGCATTTAAACACGTGGCGACCACGTGTGCAAAAGCTACCAAACGTCCTGATTTGGACCGGGGGCCGTCCCAGCTTCGGATTGGACGTCCGTCCTGGGTTTCACGAAACACTTTGCCCTGATTTTTTTATCTGGCCTCATAGAGGCGGGGCCATCGTGAAAGGGAAAAGCGAGGCCACTCACGGGTGTGGGGGGCGGTGGTGGAGGGGGGGGCTGGCGGGGAGAGGGGTCACAGCTCATCACGTGTCCCGGTTGAGCCTCCCAGAAATGTGTAGTGTCGTTTAGTTTGAATCACACAGTGGTGAGCACGAGAGAGTGGACGGGCGGGTGAGCCAGCCACCTGAACCAGTGACAGTCCCGTTATCTTGAAACGTGCGTATTCCAGCCGCAGTTTGTTAAACAGGAACACTAACCGTGGTCTGGATTTGATTTTAAACTGTAAAAATAGTTTATATTTTATCAGGTAAGGCCCCACTGAGCAAGAAGCCACCTGGCCACCAATGACAGCTCAAAGCCGTGGCTTATCGCGTGGGAGTTCATAGGAGCCAAATACTCTAAACGCGTGATGTTTATTCTAAATGTGAAGGGGAAAACCGGAGGACCCGGAGAAAAATCCACGCGACCACGGAGAGGGACATGCAAACTCCAAATATACAGCAGCAGGCGTCAGGGTCAGGATCGGACCCACGACCTCCTGTAGACCAGGCGAGGGAGCTAACATCTCGCCACCGTGGCGCGGCCTGTTAAATAATTACGGCTGGGTTGTTTTGGTGCCATCTGCAAAACCCTTCCAAAAACACCGTGGTGGGGCCTGATCAGGGCAGTACAGCAATAGTGTCGACATTAATGACCACTTGTACCAGTAAACATGCTACGTTGGGCAGACGTCAACCAAACGTCAACCAACGTTTGCATGTATACCGCGTTTTTTTTGCCAGATTATGAACGTGAATGTATATACATAATTGTTGTTCTTTGAGTGAGCCACGGTGAGGAGTCGGCACCGTGCGAGTGACCTGGCTCTGTAGTTCGCTCTGCTGCTTGAGTCTCAGGTTCTCGGGGGTGTCCGCCACCGTGGTGAACGTCTGTTTGGGGTAGTGCCTGCGTCGCAGCAACATCATCGTCGTCATCAACAACATCAACAACATCATCAGCAACATCATCAGCAACATCATCGTCGTCATCAACAACATCATCATCAGCAACATCATCGTCGTCATCAACAACATCATCAACAAAATCATCGTCACCAATAACATCAACAACATCATCGTCGTCGTCGTAAAGACCATCAACAACATCAGCAACATCAGCAACATCATCATCGTCATCAACAACATCATCATCAACAACATCATCATCAACATCATCATCGTCATCAGCAACATCAACATCATCAACACCATCGTCATGATGATGGTCATGCTGCTGATTAGTGCTTGGCACAAATGAACCACAAAACCTCGCTCATCTCCGCCGAGGAGTACAAACCACCATCACGCGACACTCCGCTCGTCATCCTCGTAGCAGCAGCAGCAGCGGCGGCGGCAGCGGCGGCGGCAGCGGCGGCGGCAGCGGCGGCGGCAGCGGCGGCGGCAGCGGCGGCGGCAGCGGCGGCGGCAGCGGCGGCGGCAGCGGCGGCGGCAGCGGCGGCGGCAGCGGCGGCGGCAGCGGCGGCGGCAGCGGCGGCGGCAGCGGCGGCGGCAGCGGCGGCGGCAGCGGCGGCGGCAGCGGCGGCGGCAGCGGCGGCGGCAGCGGCGGCGGCAGCGGCGGCGGCAGCGGCGGCGGCAGCGGCGGCGGCAGCTTCTGGCTCAGCCGTCGAGCAAAGACGGCGGCCACCGGTTCGTCGCGCGGCGCTTTCAGATGACGCTGCTTCTGCGGCCCGTCTGGAACGCGCTCGTCCCTTCCGATATTTGGAAGCCACTGGAGCTATGCAACTTTTACATCATCAACCACCACCACTAACCAAATATGTCAATTCTATTTCAAGTGCCACGCTCCTCACACTTGAAAAAATCCCGTACCACCCGCGCTGTGCGTCCTAGAGCCCGTGCCATCAACGTGATTACATCGCCACTGTGAAGAGGCGGGTTGTGTGGCGAGTGGGTGGACGGCATCCCAGGTCCGGGTTTAGATAGCAACGGCGTCACAGACGCTCAGCCGTCGTCGGGAAGTCCGGCTGGGGTCGCCGGGTTCACGGCGCAGCGAGTTGAGCCGCTGTGCCTCCCCCCCCACCGTCCACCGTCCACCGCCTCACAATTAACGTGGAGTCGCTCTACTCGCGGGGAGATTTACACGGGCGAGAGGCAATTCGTGGCTTCAATTGACGCGCGAATTACGCGTAGAATTTATTGCCGGCGGCGGTGATAGCGGCGGTGCGTGGCCTGTGATTCGAGCGGCGATGTGACGGGGGGGGGCGGGGGGTTGGTGGATCATGCAAAAGAACACGGTGTTCTGTGCGCCTCCTAAGAGGTGGCCACAAGATGGATGTACAGCAAGTAGGTTGGACGAAGCGGTGGCTAAATGTGTTCGGCACGGGGGTGGGTCTGCTAGACAGTAAGAGACAATTCATGCCTTTTGGTTGAGGAGCACACCGTTACCACAAGATGGATGTACAGCAAGTAGATTTCTGGCATATATATTTAAATATACATGTCAACAACAACGACCACGCACTGCCACCAAGTGGCAGTGACATCACCACAGCAATTGTGCCAGGCTAAGTGCAATTCGAGGCCGTCACGTGAACTGTGGAAGGCTCGCTGCTGAGAGGCAGAGGTCACGGGACAGACCCAGGTGCCATGGCTTGCCTGGCTGAGATGACTGGCAGATGCGCCACCTGTGCTCCCTACTGTGCCAGGCTAGGTGCAGGACGTCACGGGACAGACCCAGGTGCCATGGCTTGCCTGGCTGAGATGACTGGCAGATGCACCACCTGTGCTCCCGACTGCGCCAAATTGCTGTGCATTTACGACAAATTCTCAACACATTCTTAAATAACACTGTCTTCAAAGGATCGATAGAAATAAATATAATTCTTGCGTATGATTTTGCATGCACATCAATGTATTACAACCTAGGGTCATTACCCAAAACGTTGCTCAATTCTATATATTTTTTCCCTGGATGGCGCAGTGCATGGCACGCGCACACACAGAGAGACCCAGACACACACACACTCATACAAAGACACACACACTCGTAAAAAGATATTCCGCATAGCCTTCACATCCTGTTGGGGTAAACGCTGTTAGCGAGTAGCACATATGAAGGCTGACACTGTGGCACACGAGGGGGTGGGTGGCCAGCAGCACGCATTTGTCTCCCCAGTAGCGATATTTACACACCGCACCACGTACTCATTTGAGGCTGAGTCCACCTAGGAGGAGGCCCAGGACCGGTTCAGATATTCGTCACTGAGTGTTGGCCGTGAGCGATATCGATCCCGGGTCGCCAGATTCGTAGCGCAGCGCGCTAACCACTACACTACCGCTCCCCACCCACCCACACGCACCTACGCACCTACACACACCAACGATTGCGCACCCTGAAATTTAACGAGCCAGCGAGCGCCCCCCACCCCTCCTCCTCTCTCCTGGTTACCGGTGACCAAGCAGACGGCGCCGATAACGCGATCCACGCGCCGCGCGCCGGGTGGGCGGTGATAGCAGCGACAGCGCGGAGGGGTTTCCTCCTGACCTAAATACGCCACTAATTGATTACCGATATGGGGGTTTGACAAAGAGCCTCGCGCGCGCGCGTGCGCATGGTTTTTGTTGGTGTTTAAATCCCCGGCAAGGTCGGTAGGGAGCGACTTTAACGCCTTTCGAAACCCAACGAAATGCGGCGCGCGGCGGAATACGACGAGAGGAGACGACCGGCGCCCGCTGATAACGAACGCGCGCCGCTGTGCAAACATCCCCATTGGGGAGACAAAGGCGGCCGGGCGTGGTGATGGGCACCCAGCTCCTCGTGGGGCCGTGCCGGCCTTTGTAGGTGCTGTTCGCTAACAGCACTTGCCCCGACAGTCCGTTGCAGGCTATACTGGACGGGGGGGCCTTCGTCTTTATTCGTGTCAGGACTGGTTCAGACATCACTCTCCAACAATGACGGTAGTGGCCGGGAATCGAACCCAGGTCGGGAATTAAACTTGACCTACAACAACAACAGCAACAACCGCCATTTACCACTAAGTTGCGGTGACGTCACCACGGCGCCTGTGCCAGCCTCGGTGCACTTTGAGGCCACGTGAAGTGTTGAAGGCCTGCTGGCAGGAGGTCACGGGACAAGCTCAGGTGCCATGGGTTGACTGACTGAGATGACGCCTGGCAGATACACCAACTGTGCCCCCTACTGTGCCAACTTGCTGCGTTTAGTATGTGTAATGACAGTAGAGTCAACCTGCGGTGTGAGTGGACTGGTGGCCACGGGAGGTAATGACAGGGGAGTCAACCTGCAGTGCGAATGAACTAGTGGCCACGGGAGGTAGTGACAGGGGAGTCAACCTGCAGTGTGAGTGGACTGGTGGCCACGGGAGGTAATGACAGGGGAGTCAGCCTGCAGTGTGAGTGGACTGGTGGCCACGGGAGGTAATGACAGAGGAGTCAGCCTGCTGTGCGAATGGACTGGTGGCCACGGGAGGTAATGACAGGGGAGTCAGCCTGCAGTGCGAAGAAACCGGTGGCTACGGGAATGATCGAGAATAGGAGCGTGGTCAGGTGACGGAAGAGGACGGTAGGGTCCTGCTGGTGGAGCGAGCGTCCAGAGCCAGCGAGAAGGTTCGGGAATGGAGGCGTGGCCTCGGCCCGTATATAAGGGAGAGGGAGATGCACGGGAGACTCGGGACTGTTGCAGTGGGGGTCTCCGCCTGTTCGAGTGAAACGCGTCTCGTCAATTTAGAAACCACCTCGAGACAAGTGCGTCGAAGTCGTCATGACATATGTATGCGCGTTGAACTCCTTTCGCGGCCGTACGTAGCCAACCGTGCTAACCGGTTGGCCACTGCGCGACACCGCACACACGTGCATAGCCGGCTACAGCTTGCCGAGGAGGGCAGCACAGAATTTCGTGGGTCCTCAACAGCGTCAGAGCTCACGACGTGATTCCATACCCGCAACTCAACGCGACCGCCAACAGCGACCGGCGAGCCATGCAGACCTCTGCAAGGGACTGCCACGGTGTCCATTAGCAACACGAAGCTGTTTACCGGACACGTGACCCGACTCACGTCCAGGAGTCTACCCCAGGGCGTGAGGCCACCCCTGGCGGACTGTACATCTGCTCCACACCGAGCGGTCTTTGTCGTGCGGTGGGCGTCAGTGGGCCACACGAATAGTGAAATAAATGCACACAACAACAACCGCCATTCGCCACTAAGTGGCGGTGACGTCACCACGACGCTTGTGCCAGGCCATGTGCACCTTGAGGCCACGTGAAGTTTCGAACGCCGGTTGACAGGAGGTCACGTATTGACATACACATGCATTGACATTTTCTTGTGTATCCGGTGCTCGTAAGAGTGCACAAGTCACGTGTGAAAGCATTCGCTGAGCAAATGAGAGAGCCGCAGCAGCAGCAGCAGCAGAGGACAACGCTTGACCAAGTCAGATTGGCAATTGACAGGGCCTGGCAATTGGACTTGTGTGCACCGGGCCAGATCAAACACACTAAGGGAGACGTGGATCATTATCAGCATCTCACACGGGCGCCACGCCCCGCCCCGAGATATACAATCGCAGCATGCATAAGGACCAACAACCCCCTCGGGTGTGATATCACAAACGTTCCAACTGTGGTTCAAGCGCCATGAAAAGCATACACACTCGCACACGCACTCGCGCACGCACTCGCACGCACACGCGCACGTACGCGCATGCACACACGCACGCGCACGCACGCGCTCACACGCGTCGCCACGCCATCCGCATCATACGTCTGAAGTGTTATTGTTATTTTAAGCCGTTCTGACCTGTTATAAAGACACCGAGAAACAGAAATGTCGGACGTGATTCATGTTCGCGTGATTCTTCTTTGTTTAAGTCGCCGCTCAATGCGAAAGGACAATGCTCACGCCAGGGATCTCGGGGTGTTGATTCAAAGACTCAACTGGAACTCGCTTTTGTCAAAAGCAAACATCGACCCCCCCCCACCCACCCTCTGTGCCGCAGGAATCCTCCCATCTTGACAGGGGTCGTCACCGGGGGAGGGAGGGGGGTCCCCATCGGTCCCCACATCTCTCATTATTGTTTCAGGCATCGTGGGGGCAACTTGAGGCATCGTTGTGCAACGGCACCACGTGTCCCCAGGGGGTACTTATGGAACTCTCCGAGTCAGTATCTTTTCTCGTTTTTCGAAAAACAAACATATATGTAAAAAAAAAAACTCACTGGCTTCTCTAAATCGAAACTTGTATTTGACCAGGTAAGGTCCCATTGAGCTATGTAGCTATTTTTCCAATGCGACCTGGCTATCAGAAATTATCGCTCAACGAAGTGGTCTGTCATCACCGTGTGGAAATTGATAGCAGCAGTCAACAACTCTGAATGCACCTCGATTCCAAATGTTGAGGGAAAACCCGGAGGACCCGGAGAAAAATCCACGCGACCACGGAGAGAGAGAGAGACATGCAAACTCCAAATATAATCCATAATAGAGGTGTTTTTGGGTTAGATCGCTTAGATAAAAATGCGTCGTTTAACCTGCCACCACCCGACACGGCCAATTAGTAAGGATTGTCACGGAAACAAAACATGCAAATGCGTTACTAGCACAGCACACCGGTGTGTTGAAGAATAAACCCACAACATTTACAATTCGAGTACGACGATTCGCCAGTAATCACAGCCAGATTTGGTGGATAAATCCCCTTTCCTGTTTCGTTCTTAAATAACGACATATTTAACTACGCATTTATATTTATGGGATAAAAAAAACTATATTATGGATAAAATCCGCCGCGAAAGCCCTGCTGCGTGTTCAATGCAAATGTCTTACAGCAGGCAGTGTCAGGGTCGGAATCGACATCGGCATGAGCTCTACCCCTTCCCCCATGATGCAGAGGATGGACCACGGCTGATGACCATCATCATCATGTGTGTCACTGGTGCACTCATGCCGACCGCGCCGCTACATACACCACGGATGTAAAATAAATAAAAACATTCTTGAATGGAATCGTTACAGACCTCGTCACCACCACTGTGCAAACCAACCCTTGGCGCATTCGGGAGGATGAAGACCGAGGAGATGGAGCGATGAAATCGATTAATGTGCAGGCGCTGGGTGGATTGTTTACATCGTAGGATCGCGAGAGGTGATGGCGGCAGCAGCGACTTGGGGAGGCCTTCATCCAGCAGTGGATTGACCACGGCCGATGATGCTGATGATGAATGAACAGAGTTGACCTCAAGGTGAATCGATGCCTCCCCCTACTGCTCCGAGACGGATTCGCATCTGTCCATAGTTGAGCACTCACGATGCGAGAGGAGTGTACCATCATCACCATCACCACCATCATCACCACCATCATCACCATCATCACCATTATCACCACCACAAGCAGCAGCAGCCACGGGCAATCCACTGCTGGATGAAGACATCCCCTAAATCACGGTGGAGGGGGGGCTGGATCTGGTGGGTGGGGGAAGAAGGATGATGACGATGAGAGGTGTTGCATCGCAATCGTGCGCAATGGTCACGCATTGAAAATAAACTCGCGATGAACAATCTGGCTTTCCCTTTGAACTTCTTTCGCACCGTACATAGTCAACCACCCTAATCGGAGGTGCGGGGTTAGGACAACAAACTAAACACAACAACAACAACAACAAGCAGTTCTCAAGAAATGAATTTCTCAATCTAGATGATATAAAAGCGCCATAGCTCCAGCGGCTTCCTAATATCGGCAGGGAAGAGCGCGTTCCAGACGGCCGCAGAAGCAGCGTCATCTGAAAGAGCCACGTGGTGATGCGGTGACCGCCGTATTTGCTCGATGGTCAGCGAATAGCCGCTGCTGCTGCTGCGAGGCTGACCAGAGGTGACAACTTCAGCACACCGGTGTGTTGGGAAAGTAACGAAATGGCACGTTTTGTTTATGTGACAACCCTTACTAATTGTCTATGTCGGGTGGTGGTGGTGGGTTCACGACACATTTATATTTTCGCGGTCCAGCCACTGTATATATATAAAAAAACATTTACTATGGATAACGTTGGTCGCGAACGCTCTCAAGTCGAGAGAAGAATAACCAAAATAAATAACCCTGCGCGGCCTGCACGAGGTCACACATTTCTGAGCGGTTCTCAACGCCGTCGCTCGACCGCACCCCACACATGGAGCCATCTCCTAGCCACCGTGATGATGATGAGATAGAGAGACGCAGACTCCAAATATACAGCAGCAGGCATCAGGGTCGGTATCGGACCCACGACCTCCTGTATCCCAGGCGAGGTAGTCAACATCTCCTGGCCACAGTGATGATGATGATGAGATAGAGAGACGCAGACTCCAAATATACAGCAGCAGGTGTCAGGGTCGGGATCGAACCCACGACCTCCTGTATGCCAGGCGAGGTAGTCAACATCTCCTGGCCATCGTGATGATGAGATAGAGAGACGCAGACTCCAAATATACAGCAGCAGGCGTCAGGGTCGGGATCGAACCCTCGTCCTCCTGTATCCCAGGCGAGGTAGTCAACATCTCCTGGCCACCGTGTGGGGCATGATGTGTGCCGGGGTCTCAGGCAACATACCCAGCTCCCGGGTCACGTGCCGTGCCGTGTGAGTAAACCTGTGACACGTGAACTGTCCCCGGCACGGTAACCACGGAGACCAGCGTGACAGGTGACATCATGAATCTCACTTGGATCGCACGTGGGTTCAATAAAGAACATTGAGATGAATCGAGACGGACAGGGCTGCAGCAGCTGGGCGAATCAGCGGGGGTGAGCAGCTAGTGTGGTGTGTCAGGGTGTGGTGCGTCAGGGTGTGTCAGGGTGTGGTGTGTCAGGGTGTGGTGTGTCAGGGTGTGTCTGGGTGTGTCAGGGTGTGGTGTGTCAGGGTGTGTCAGGGTGTGGTGTGTCAGGGTGTGTCAGGGTGTGTCAGGGTGTGTCTGGGTGTGGTGTGTCAGGGTGTGGTGTGTCAGGGTGTGTCTGGGTGTGGTGTGTCAGGGTGTGGTGTGTCAGGGTGTGTCAGGGGGTGGTGTGTCAGGGTGTGTCAGGGTGTGTCAGGGTGTGCTGCGTCAGGGTGTGTCAGGGTGTGTCAGGGTGTGTCAGGGTGTGGGGTGTCAGGGTGTGGTGTGTCAGGGTGTGTCTGGGGGTGGTGTGTCAGGGTGTGGTGTGTCAGGGTGTGTCAGGGGGTGGTGTGTCAGGGTGTGTCAGGGTGTAGTGTGTCAGGGTGTGTCAGGGTGTGTCTGGGTGTGGTGTGTCAGGGTGTGGTGTGTCAGGGTGTGTCAGGGTGTCTCAGGGTGTGGTGTGTCAGGGTGTGTCAGGGTGTGGTGTGTCAGGATGTGGTGTGTCAGGGTGTGTCAGGGTGTGGTGTGTCAGGGTGTGGTGTGTCAGGGTGTGGTGTGTCAGGGTGTGTCAGGGTGTGGTGTGTCAGGGTGTGTCAGGGTGTGGTGTGTCAGTGTGTGTCAGGGTGTGATGTGTCAGGGTGTGTCAGGGTGTAATGTGTCAGGGTGTGTCAGGGTGTGTCAGTGACTCAGGGTGTGGTGTGTCAGGGTGTGTCAGGGTGTGGTGTGTCAGGGTGTGTCAGGGTGTGTCAGGGTGTGGTGTGTCAGGGTGTGTCTGGGTGTGGTGTGTCAGGGTGTGGTGTGTCAGGGTGTGTCAGGGTTTGTATGGGTGTGGTGTGTCAGGGGGTGTCAGGGTGTGTCAGGGTGTGTCAGGGTGTGTCAGGGTGTGATGTGTCAGGGTGTGTCAGGGTGTGGTGTGTCAGGGTGTGTCAGGGTGTGGTGTGTCAGGGTGTGTCAGGGTGTGTCAGGGTGTGGTGTGTCAGGGTGTGTCTGGGTGTGGTGTGTCAGGGTGTGGTGTGTCAGGGTGTGTCAGGGTGTGTATGGGTGTGGTGTGTCAGGGTGTGTCAGGGTGTGTCAGGGTGTGTCAGGATGTGTCAGGGTGTGTCAGGGTGCTCACGCGCTGCAGTAAGGCTTCTTGTCGTAGCCCTTGTAGTTTTTCATTTGCAGGGTCATCTTGCAGACCTCGCAGTGGAAACACGCTTTGTGCCACACCTGTCGAGACACGCACACCCCATCCCACTCAAGCACACCCAACACCACCACGCACACTTAACCATACCCCACACTCAACCACACCCCACACCACCACCACCACGCACACTCACCCACACCCCACCCACACGACCTAACCCCACAAACATCCATCATGAATCAGGCCCGCCGGCTTTGTGGCGCAGTGCTTTAGACACTGCGCGTCTGGGGGAGTCGATACATCGTTGGTGTGACATCCCAACAGCAAGCCCCCCCCCCCCCCCCCGGTGTGACATCCCAACAGCAAGGGACCCCCCCCCCCCCCTCAACAAATAGTCCCGAGTTTCGGTGAGGCCTCTAAGGCGATTGTAGGAGCAGGGCGGTACAAATGAATGTTCTTACTCCAGAGTTAATCAGACGTAATTAGCGATGATGGCCGCGGGCGCGGGGTGTCCACGTGGAGCCGTGCCGAGTGCGCGTTCGTGTTGTCTGGGACCATGGTGAGAGAGCGGCGTGTGATTGTGTACCACGCCGTGTGATTGTGTACCACGCCGTGTGATTGTGTACCACGCCGTGTGATTGTGTACCACGCCGTGTGATTGTGTACCACGCCGTGTGATTGTCTACCACGCCGTGTGATTGTGTACCACGCCGTGTGATTGTGTACCACGCCGTCTGATTGTGTACCACGCCGTGTGATTGTGTACCACGCCGTGTGATTGTGTACCACGCCGTGTGATTGTCTACCACGCCGTGTGATTGTGTACCACGCCGTGTGATTGTGTACCACGCCGTGTGATTGTGTACCATGCCGTGTGATTGTGTACCACACCGGGCGTGTAGGCAGCTACCTCGCCACGAACACGGCCACCCGAGTTCCATTCCCGCTCGCGACCAATAGCTGGCGAATATTTGAACGGGCACCTGGGCCTCCCCTAGGTAGACTCAGCCTGAAATTAGTACTGTACCTGGCGTGGTGTGTAAACATCAGCAGTGGGGAGACAAAGGCGGCCGGGCGCGATGGTGATAACCCACCTCGTGCGCCGTGCCGGCCTTAATAGGTGCTCGCTAACAGGACTTGCCCCAACAGTCTGTTAAAGGCTATGCGGGGGATCTTTGTCCTTGTCACATTACTGTCATTAGAACAGGTTAACAAATCGTAGTTAATGGTGGAAATTCCACATTCTTCTATCAGGGAACGGTGGTTCATGTGTAGCTCATTTGGGAGCCGGGCTCCTCATCTTGAACTTGTAATCTCTGCCTGGGGTCGACTGAGGAGTCAGCCACATCGCCACTAACCTCCTTAAACCTCCTAAACCACCACAAACGACCACAAACTACCACAAACTACCGCCTCCACCACAGCCATCATAGCCATCATCATCTCCAGCATCATCATCATCATCATTGTCACCACCACGACCACCACCACAATCACCGCAAACCTCATCAAAGACAACTATCTCCCTTACAGCCTGTAACAGACTGTAAGGGCAAGTGGTGTTAACGAGCACCTGTGAAGGCCGGCACAGCACACCAGAGGGTGGGTGGCCAACACCACGCCCGGCCGCCTTTGTCTCCCTAGCTGCAAATGTTTACAATTCGCACCAGGCACTCGTATTGGGGCTGAGTCGACCTAGGGGAGACCCAGGACCGGTTCAGATGATCGTCACTGGTGTTGGCCGTGAGCGGGAATCGAACCCGGGTGACCAGGTCCGTAGTGCAGCGCGCTGACCGCTCCACCACCGCTCCCCACCATCATCTCCACCACCACCACCAACAGCAACAACAACGCCCGCCTGTCGCCACTGACTGGCGGTGACTTGACCACGGTGCACTCTGGGCCGCGTGAAAGTGCTGAAAGTTCGGCTAAAAGGTCATGGGGTCAATACCCAGGTGTTGTGGGCCAACTGACCGAGATGACTCATGATTCACACGCACACGTAGAGATGCACAAAGAAAAATATACTCACCAAAGACAAAAATCACCCATATAGCCTGACAGACTGTGGGTGCCAGTGCTGTAAGCGAGCGCCTATACAGGCCGTATAGTGTTAGTAATGATAGCGTTCTATCTGACCCGTATGCTACCGATGATTAGTGAATCATTTACTATACAGTACTGTACTTTATTAAACATTCATGTACGTAAAAAAATGTTGCAGTGATATTTAGTTGTTTCTAGTGTATAGTAGTGTATAGTATAGAGTAGTGTATAGTTGAGTGTATAGTGTAGTGTATAGTGTAGTGTATAGTAGTGTATAGTGTAGTGTATAGTAGCATATAGTAGTATATAGTGTAGTGTATAGTAGTGTATAGCGTAGTGTATAGTGCAGTGTATAGTGTAGTGTATAGTAGTGTATAGTGTAGTATATAGTGTAGTGTATAGTGTAGTGTATAGTGTAGTATATAGTAGTGTATAGTGTAGTATATAATAGTGTATAGAAACATTGTATATAGACATTTGTATAGCCGAACCCCAACTTTCGCGAATTCGCGCTTATGCAGGCGTACACGGAACCTAACCCCGCCACGTACTCTGAGACTTGGCTGTATTTTTTTTTTAAGTTTTTATTTTACCTGCCCAAGGTTTGTATGCAGTCGGAAACCATGCCAGTATCACTACAGTGTCCGTGTGCTGCAGATAATGAACGTTGCCTGGTAATGACATTCTAAAGCTTACAGGCATGCAGGCGGTGTTGTCACATGCCTCTTGCATCCTAGAATCGCTCCTATTTTATTATCAACACATCGCTCTGCTGTCTCGTATTTCGCCCGAATGCATCTCTGTTCTATCCCTTACGAGTAGATCTTCATCCTTACATCGCTGGTTCCTATCCCCACGTCTCAATCCCACGTCTCGCGCATCTCACAACAAACCTCTATCTTGGCACCTTCCATCTCGCCGCACCACTATATCTTGCCCGACATTCCTCCTTTCATCCCACCGTATATCGAGGCGGCATCTTCGTCATCCAGCAGTGGAGTGACAACAGGCCTGTCCGCATCTCTCCTATCTCACTGCAGCATATCTAACCGCCGTCTGCAATCTCTTCCGTCATATCCATGTGTCTGCACACTCCCACTGACATCTCACGAGGATTGTATAACTTGACAATATTCAGCCGTGCCTTCTGTTCAAATGTGCTTATTAATTCCATTGGGATTTTGTTGTTTTATACTTGTGCGAGGCGTGATGTTCACTAATAAAGCATGATGATGATCATCATCATCTTACACTCGTGGTTAACGAAGCCCCGCATGATGTCCTTTCATATTTCTGCACACGTGGCAAGGCCCGTCCACACCACGTGCTCCCCCTCTCCTCCAACGCTTTCAAACTAAACTACATCTGACATCGTGTCGTCGAAGGGCCGCCCCCCCCCCCAAAGCGTGGGGCCCGGGGCGGTCGTCCAGATTCGCCGTACCCCTAGGGACGGCTCAGCGATGATGCGCATCCCCGTGCCGCGTGACCTCAGCGCCGTTTCCCTGCCACGCGTCTGCTCCTCGGTATCCGCGATGTTCTGGATTCATTTACCGCGACTTTGTTTTTTTCTCACCAAAGTCCACCACGGGTCACGCTCGTGAAACTGCTTACGGATGAATGCGTCTCACCCGCGTGAACGAATAAGAACAATAACACCGACGACGACGACGATCATAACGAGGGTGATAATGGAACCACCAGAATGTGAATTCTACTTCGGGCCCACTCTGGGCTCGCAGTGATACCGTTCACCCACCGAACTCGCCACATTTGGGGAGTCTAACTGTGGGGGGGGGGGGCAGCATGTCGTCGGTACGGGTAAGGAACGACGTGCCACAGCTTGCGTCCCGAGCAGCCTTTGTTGAGATCTCTCGCTCCCGAATGCCCTAAATCCCTTTTAATCGCAAACAGCGGCCGCCGACAGAGCGGCCTCGCCTGGAAACACGGGTCGCGTGGTGCAATCAAAGACAAAGCTCCCCCGTGTAGCCCACACGAAGCCGTTTGCGATAAGCACCTGTCGAGGCCGGCACGGCATACGAGAGGAGGTGGCGTGAGTAATAACACAACAAAAACTATGCCCGGCCGCCTTTGTCTTCCCATTGGTGATGTTGACACGCCGCACCAAGGTATCCGTTGAGAGCGAAATCGATTTCGGGATGGCCCTGGGGACCCGTTCAGATATTCGTAACCGATATTGGCCGTGAACGACAATCGATGAATCGGTGATCATTCGCCACTGCTGTTGTTGGCCCGTGAGCTGGCACCGAGCTCGCGTGGCGCAATCAAAGACAAAAGTCCCCCGTGCAGCCTTAACAATTGGTCGGGGCAAGTGGTCTTAGCGAGCACTTATGAAGGCCGGGACGGCACGCATGGTGGTGGGTGGCCCGCACCACGCCCGACCGCCTTTGTCTCCCCAGTGGCGATGTTTACACACCACACCAGGTACTCATTTGAGGCTGAGATGACTTAAGAGAGGCCCGGGACCGGTTCAGATAATCGTCACAGATGTTGGCCGCGAGCGGGATTCGAACTCGGATCGCCCGGTTCGTGGCGCAGCGCGCTAACTGCTACACGACTGGCGCAATCACACACGCAGCAGCAGTAGCAGCAACAGCGACACACACACACGCAGCAGCAGCAGCGACACACACGCACACACACACGCAGCAGTAGCGACATACACACACGCAGCAGCAGCGACACACACGCACACGCACACACACGCAGCAGCAGCGACACACACACACAGCAGCAGCGACATACACGCACACACACACGCAGCAGTAGCGACATACACACACGCAGCAGCAGCAGCAACACACACACGCAAACGCACACGCAGCAGTAGCGACACACACACGCAGACACACACGCAGCAGCAGCAACACACGCAGCAGCAGCGACACACACACACGCAGCAGCAGTAGCGACACACACGCAGCAGCAGCGACACACACACACACAGCAGTAGCGACACACACACGCACGCAGCAGCAGCGACACACACACACAGCAGTAGCGACACACACGCAGCAGCGACACACACACACGCACACACACGCAGCAGCAGCAACACACACGCAGCAGTAGCAACACACACACACGCACGCAGCAGCAGCAGCAACAACACACGCAGCAGCAGCAACACACACACACGCAGCAGTAGCGACACACACGCACACACACGCAAGCAGCAGCAACACACGCAGCAGCAGTAGAGACAAACACACACGCACACACACGCAGCAGCAGCAACACACACACGCAGCAGCGACACACACACACACAGCAGCGACACACACACACAGCAGCGACACACACAGCAGCAGCGACACACACACACACACGCACACACACGCAGCAGCAGCAACACACACACGCAGCAGCAGCAACACACACACGCAGCAGCAGCGACACACACACACAGCAGCAGCAACACACACACACAGCAGCAGCAACACACACACGCAGCAGCAGCAACACACGCAGCAGCAGCAACACACACACGCAGCAGCAGCGACACACACACACAGCAGCAGCAGGGAAACACACACACGCAGACACACACGCAGCAGCGCCAACACACGCGCCGTTACCATGCACACCTCGCACAGATCGCGCGTGTGTCCGTGTGTGCACGCGTCGTGGGGAGCGGTGGTGTGATGGTTAGCACGCTGCGCTGTGAACCCAGCTACCCAAGTTCAATTGTTCGTTCACGGTCAACACCAGCGACGATGACCTGCTTGCACCAGTCCCGGGCCTCCCCTCGGTCGGCTACAGCATCTGGTGCGCTGTGTGAACATCAATCAGTCGAGAGACAAAGGCGGTCGGGCGTGGTGCTTGGTCAACCATCCCCTCGCTTACCGTTCCGGCCTTTATTGTGAACAGCGCTTACCCCAAATAGCCTGCTCAGGCTGTTCGGGCTTTATACGGGGGCGAGCTTTGTCTTTGTGCGCGCGTGTGTGTGCGTGTTGTCTGCATCATCAATTCACGCACTGCGTTGCGAAGTCACACACAGCCCCGAGTTCGACTCCCGGGCCACGGGAAAACCTTAAATCACAAATGACATCTGCCCACATCCTGGGGCTCCCCCGAAGGTTGACTCAGCCTGAAATGAGTGTCTCGCGCGGCGTGTGCGCACGAGCGCTGTGCCGTCGGGAGCGGCCGGGCGTGGTGCTGGCCACACCACCACGCCTCGTTGCACCGTAGCGGCCACAACAGAGGCTCGCTAACAATTGCTTTTGCCCAAATACTGTAGGCCATGTGGAGGGGGGGGGGGGTCTTTGTCTAGACGACTGCTCGCAATCGGCCGTCTGCGTGTATTCGATACGACACGTGTGACGTATGTGTCGTGTGTTTTTTCTGTTCGCTGGCTGCGTTGTGTGCGTTGTATATACTGCGCGGTGGTGCTCTGAGCGTCGTGTGCTGTGTGTGTGTTGAGTATGTGTGTATGTTGAGTACGTGCTCTGCTGTGTCTTCCTGTGCCGTATGCCACGTGCGCCTGTGTGTGTGCGATGACTCCAGCGCTGTGTTTGTGTGCAATGTGGTGTGCGTTGTACATGCGGTGCTGCGTGGGGTGTATGCTATGCTGCAACGTTCAGTGTCATTCGTTGCGTGTGCTGTCGTTTGCTGTGTGTATACGTTACCCTGTGGCACGCGTGATTTGTGTTGTGTGTGTCCTGTGCCTTGTCCTGTGTCCTGCATGCTATGTTTGCTCTGTGTGCCGTGCCTCATTCGTGTGCTGTGTCGTGTGATGTGTACGCTATCATGTCTGTGTGGTGTATAAACTCTGACATATTTGCGTGCTGTGTGTATGCTATGCTGTGTGATGTATGTTATTCCATGTTCTGCGTGCGCTCTGCTGGTATGCCGTTTATGTGATGTTATGGTGTGCTATGCTTTATGCTATTCCGTGTAACGTGTGTGTTTTGATTCGTATGCCGTGCTATGCTTGAGGCTATCGTGTTACTTTGTATGCTGTCCTCTGTATGATTGTATATGTATGCTGCGTGCTGTTACGTGTTTCTGTTTGTGTACCGTTATTGGCTGCGCTGCTGTATGCTGTACATTATTCATGTCCTGTGCGTACTCTGTGTATGCTATACTGGGCTATGCTTTACGTTATTCCGTTTTATGTGTACATTATGTATGTTGTGCTATGATATTGCGTGTGCTGTGTATGAAATTATGGGCTGTGTGATGTAATATATGGCGTGCAAGTTCGTGTGTTGTATATGCTATGTGTGCTGTGGTGTGAGGTATGCTGTGTTGTGTATGCTACGCTATGATCTTTCGTGTGCGGTATATGCTGTATCATGTGCAATTCCACGTGTTGTTGATGCTTTTGTATGCTGTACTCTGTGATAGTTCTCGTGTTGTAAATACTCTGTGTGCTGTGCCACGTGCTAGTCCACGTGCTGTGTCACGTGTTAGTCCACGTGCTGTGTCTGCTCTGCTACGTGCGAGTCCGTGGGCACGGGATGTCGGGAGCTGTCCAGCCGCGCGTGGTTCTGAAATCCGAGCGTCCCCCCCCCCCCCCCAAGGCGTCAGGCAGCGGCTCTGTTGAGTCGCTCAGAATCTCTAACGCGGATTAAGCCCTCTCGAGGCTCCGTGGTTAGGAGCTGTAACACCCCCACCTCCCACCCCCCCCACAAATAAAAATCACGTATATCGGCGCCTCTCTCCCTCCACACCATCCTCTCTTTCTCTCTCTCTCTCCACACACGTATTGCTTACACACACACTGTATACGGTATCCCCGCGTAAAACAATCATCGCAAAAGGCGCGTGCGTGGGCGTCGAGGAGTACGGGAGGCGCCTACCTTGTCCAGGCAGCTCACTTTCTCCGTCGGGTACACGATCTTGTCGCATCTCGCGCACGGGGGGTTCATGACGGCGGGAAGAGCTTCACAACCGCGGCGGTGACGGTGGATGTCAGCAGCTCGGCGCTTGTGCGCTCTCTCTCTCGTGTCTGTGGCTCGCTACCCCCCCCTCTCCTATTCTGTGTGTGCTGCTCGTTCTCTCGTTCGTTCTCTCTCCCTCTCTTTCCCACTCTGTGTGTGTCTGCTGCTCGCTCTCTCGTTCGCTCTCTCTCTCTCCCACTCTGTGTGTGTCTGCTGCTCGCTCTCTCGTTCGCTCTCTCCCCCTCTCGGCCGGATTTTTTTTGCAGGACTCTCCCAGCATTCAGCGCGCAATGCACCAGCGGTCTGAGATATTGGCTGAAAGGAGGGAGGGGGAGGGCGGGCTTGGGTGAGGGTGTGTTGGGGGGGGTGATGGATAGGAAAGGGTTGGGTGAGAGAGGATTTGTGGTAGGGGTGGAATGGGGGGGGGGGGGGTGGAATGGGGGGGGGGAGGAGGATTTAGTTGGGGGTGGAGGTGGGAATGGGTGGAGGTGGGGAGGAGGGAGATGAAGGAGGCTTGCGTTGAGTCGCGATGAGGAGGGATGATGACGATGGGGAGTGAAGAGAGCTATTGAGGAGGATGACGAGGGACGTTCGGGGGGGGGGGGCGGTGGAGGTTAGCAAAAGAAGGGGGTGCCTGTGTGAGGGGAGGTGTCACGAGGGAGCAGGGAGAGGGTGATGTGGAAAGGAGGGAATACGACGGTGAAGGGAGAGAGGAACGAGGAAGCTCGTCGAGGTAGGGGAGATGTTGAGTGAGCGATGACGGGGAGGGAATGGAGAGTAGGAGGGAGGATTGAGGAGGAGGAGGGAGGAGGAGCAGGGAGGATGGGGGGTGGTACGGGGGGGAGGGGGGCAGATACGTGTCGGGAACGGGCGGCGAGACGGCGTGCATTGTGAATGCGCGCACACACGCACACGCATGCACGCACACACACTTAGGCGCGCGCACACACGCACGCGCGCGCACACACACACGCACGCGGCCTCACAAAAACACTGTACTATGTCCGTGCACGGGAGCACGTGGAGGAGATACGTGCGGGTACAGCACGCACACACACGGACACAAACGCACACAGTGTGACCGTGTGCGCTGCAGCCCCTTGATCTCCGCTGCTGGATTTAATGCCTCCCCCCACGCCATGTCGGTACTGGGTACAGTTTGACCATACTTCACCACGCCTGTACAATCCGGTTTGGTGAAGGCGATGCGCAGGACTAGTTCAGGCATCACTCGCCAATGATGTGTTTAGTTTCTTGTCCTTACCCCGCACCTCCGATTAGCACGGTTGGTTACGTACGGTGCGAAAGAAGTTGAACATACATGCACGTTCGCCGCTCCCAGGAAGCGAACTCCGATCGCGGGGTCGATAGCGCAAGTGCGCTAATCACAGCCCCACCGCTCCCCCGCCCTTGGCAATTACACATAATTTGATCGTGGTTACCGATCAATTATTGAATCATGTTCTCAAGAGAGGACACTCAGTGGCAAACCTTGGATTTCACTGCATAACAATCCGTTATGCATTATGCATCGAGAAGTTTCATGTTAATATATCCATGAAAGCACACGCAAAGACACAGATCCCCCGTATAGCCCTAACGGATTTTTGGGGCAAGTGCCGTTAGCGAGCGCCTTTGACGGCCAGCACGGCACGCGAGGGCGTGGGTGGCCAGCAGCATGCCGTAATAATTATACGTTAATTAATAGAGCTTCTAGAATATAACAACAATTATATGTTTAGCGAAATTAAATGCAATGCAGCCAATGAGACGGAACAAACTAGGCTGAAAATGCAAGAGATACGATACACACGACACAAAAATAATGCGATCATGAATCGAATTGTAATTGTTTTGTGTGCAGGGGGAATGAGATGGTGAATGTGGGGGCTGGGGGGAGAGAGGTCGGCGGGGGTAGGAGAAGAGGTGAACATTTAAATGTCCAGTGCTCAGCTCCAATTGACACACGTGTCAGCTGAAACGGGGAGACTAAACGTGGGTGTTGTATTCACTTTGGCATTGGCAAGTGGGGCAGTTGAGAGGCGGCTAGGAGATGTCAACTCCCTCGCCTGGTATGCAGGAGGTCGTGGGTTCGATCCCGACCCTGACGCCTGTTGGATATTTGGAGTTTACATGTTCTCCCCGTGGTCGCGTGGACTTTTCTCCGGGTCATACGGTTTTTTTCCTCCACATTTAGAATCAACATCACGCGTTTAACTGCTATTAGAAAAAAAAAACATCCACATGATAAGCCACTTCGTAGAGCAATCATTTGTGGCCAGGTCGCTTCTGAAAAAGAGCTATACTATATAGCTCAGTGGACCTGATAAAATAAAAAATAGTTTAGTTGATTTCGCCAAGAAGCTCAATTTTCGCGGGCCAGGTTGCAACCATTACTCGCGTTCGACTCCCTACTATTTAAGATTTGAAGCTTTCGTGACTGCAAGGATTCATACTCTTAGGTTTTTTCGGTAAAGTCACATAGGGAAAAAATAATAATAAAATAAAATAATAATAAATGAAAATAACTCAATTAAATCACGACATTTCGGAGGCAACACAAGTCTCCGAAACGTCGTGATTTAATTGAGTTATTTTCATTTATTATAATTTTATTTTATTATTATTTTTTACCTACGTGACTTTACCGAAACAACCTAAGAGTGTCTCTGCTGTTTATGTTTTATATTTGAGAATCTGTGGCGATCGATCTCAACAGCCAGCCATAGAGTGCCCCTGTTATGGGCGGTCTTTCGGACCTTGACCACTTCAATGTGAAATTGCAGTTCTTGCTCTGCATCGACATTAGCCGTAAAAAATAAGAAGATGCGTGGTCTTTATTATAAAAAAAAGTGTGATAATAACAAAGATACGAAAGAAAAATCGGAATTTCTTCTATAACCCTACAAGTACATTCCGTGTAATTAAATGTCATGTCAAGAAAATAAAATTTCCTGTGGAGGGAACGTTTGGCTCGGGCCCAGCGGTTCTTAACTTGGGGTGCATGCACCCCCTGGGTGTGCGAGATGCCCTTTCTGGGGGAAGCCAGACATGGCCAATTTTTTTTAGAAGGTAAATCATCGAAACGCAAATTAAGGCACGGACACGTAAGTACAAGTACTTTATTTCATAAAACCATAATAACATTTAACATCTTCTTGGTTATTTCGGTAAAGTCACGTAGAATTGAAATAATAAAATCTTAAAAATAAACATAATAAAATCATTCTCACGACGTTTCGGCCACAAGAACCAAGAAGATGAATCCCTGCAGTCACGAAAGCTTTAAATCGAAACATTTAACATTTTTTTACGATTGAGAACCAAAAGGGTGCAAGGCTGCAGTAAAATGTGAAAAACCACTTGCCCGCTCGGCCATGTCGCTCGAAGGGACGATGACCGCTCGTCAAGGCTGACGGCAGAGTGGCGGTCAACGGAGTCCACGCGACGCAGAGGATGTCCGCCGCCGAGATGGGGGACGATGACGGGGACGAGCGACAGAGCGATCGCCGCTTTTCGCAGAGATTCGCGGTTTCTAAACAGCGGCCGCCATCATTAATACTGGCGGGTGCATTAACCATAATACTGGTAGGAACCTCCTGGTTACACCAGCCCACAGGGGATTATTGTGTCCGTCGTGCAGGGAGGGGCTGGGTGGGGAGGGAGGGGCTGGGTGGGGAAGGGAGGGTGGGGAGGGGCTGGGTGGGGAGGGTGGGGCTGGGTGGGGAGGGGAGGGGAGGGAGGGGCTGGGTGGGGAAGGTGGGGAGGGGCTGGGTGGGGAGGGTGGGGCTGGGTGGGGGGTGGGAGGGGTGGGGCTGTGTGGGGAGGGGCTGGTCACCCCGTGGTGCCCTTATAAAACTCAACGTTTAACCTACTCACGCCGGCTTGTGCCCGCCCTCACAGTCGGGCATATTTGCGGAATACACCACGCTGCCGTTGACCCTGGCCATTGACCGAGCAACCCAACGTTCCTACCAGCTCCCTCCGCAGGAATGTGTTAATCGTACCCGCCGTTTGCTTCGCAGTGGACGTTAAATATCCCGTGACGTAGTTCGCAAGAGTATTGCCATTGCGTGGCGGCGTCATGGTCCGAAATTTGACAAATTTGAAAAATTACGCCGGAAATTTTTACTATTTCAATCATCGGCCCCGACTGGGAAAACTTGATCGGACCCTCCTGGAAAGAGTCACGAGAGGTCGGTAACAAAGGTGAAGCGGCGGTGACATCAGCCCGTGTGCGGGTGGCGAGATGGAGTGTTGCATCACTGGACCGCATTTTTCTTTCGTATGGCTGCTGATGTAGATCAGGTGGCCAGGCCCAGATCAACTGGACCGTGATAGTTGACGATGGCTGGGAGAGGTCTTCATTCAGCGGTGATTTGATCGCGGCAGATTATGATGAAATTGAGAGACGTCTTCTGGAAGATCTTTCTAAGCAGATGGTGGTGGTCTTCTGTCCTCTGGGTGGTGCGGACATGCGTTGCTATGGAGAATCACCTCCCAGAGTGGTACGGGCATGCGTTGCTATGGATAATTACCTTCCAGAGTAGTACGGGCATGCGTTGCTATGGAGAATCACCTCCCATGGTGGTGCGGCCATGCGTTGCTATGGAGAATCACCTCACAGAGTGGTACGGCCATTCGTTGCTATGGAGAATCACCTCACAGGGTGGTAGGGGCATGCGTTGCTATGGAGAACCACCTCCCAGGGTGGTTACGGTCGTGCGTTGCTATGGAGAACCACCTCCCAGGGTAGATATGGCCATGCATGAACTTGCATTGGCTGTGTCGGGTGGAGGAGGGCCTACCACACACATTTTGCTCACGCGATGCCATCTAATAATTGTCTAACGCGATGTTTGAACGTTTGTTATCGATCAACGATTTGCAAAAGCTCATTGGGGCCTTACCTTTAAAACAACATAACATTGTTGAGTTTTATTTGTATATTTACTTGAAGCGATTTGTTCACCTTTCCTATACCTTACACCGTTTGTTGTTTTAACGTTCTAACAAACAAAAAAGAGTTGATTTAAAGCTTTCGTGACTGCAGGGATTCATATTCTTGGATATTTCGGTAAAGTCACGTAGAAGGGAAATAATAACATAATAAAAATATTAAACAATAACAATTCTCACGACGTTTCTTTTTCAAATTTTCTTGATGTGGATTTCACACCTGATGACGATTGCTTGTGTTGCAGTCGAAACGTCGTGATAAGTTTAAATGTAGTATATTTATATTATTTTATTATTTCCCTTCTACGTGACTTCACCGAAAGAACCAAGAATATAAACAAAAAGAGCTTCACGGCTCTTCGGATTCTGCTTGCACGTCACGATGGCGTCACCGAATCGGGCGTGCGCGGTGACGTCACCACACCTCCCGCGACGCGGTTGCGTCATCGCGTACGCCCCGCCCTCCCCGGCCCCGCCTCCCGCCACCGCCTTCGTCCTCCCACAATCCCGCGCGGCTCCCTCTTTTCCGGGCCGCCAACATGTCGAAGAGAGGTGCGTGACGCCGGCTCCCGCTCGCGGTCGTTGCAATCCGTCGCCATCCTCGCTCTCCTCTGCCCCGTTTTGCCGCCACGAGGCTCCCTCGATACCAGTGCCCGCCTGCAACGGCGCGGGGAGGGGAGTGGCGGCTGCGGCGGCAGATGATGATTACGGGCGATGGTTTGGCGGTCGATTGCGAGCGGTGGATGTTCGTGGCGGCCATCGCGCTGCCGCGATGTTGAATTTAGATTCATTGTGAACTGAATGCTCGTCCGTTTGTGTAGCTTTTACGTAAGTAACTTCACGTGTGCGTGCGTGTGTTGAGAGTGAGTACGTGTTGTATAGTTAGACTGGGCATAGAAGCGTCTGTGCTCTAGGCCTGAAGCCTGAGTTGAACGATTACAGGTAATCGTGACTTGGGGTATAAATGCCGCGTCAGCTACGTGCTATATGCATGTTGCGCAGGCCACGTTCATGTGATCAACCGCACCTATGAACCTGCGCGTACTTTAGGGGGGGCTGCGTATGGGCATCGCGATAATGGGAAGACAAAGGCGGGCGTGAGGGGATGAGCGACGTGCTTCCCGAGCTGGTTTATACCCCTTAAACGCAAACACGCGGCTCCCTCTGAGCGTGTGGCGGTCACGATTTACCACACCACGAACGAACACGCGGGGCCGGCGGTAGCCTCGATTGCGGCGTTCTTTGTGATTGGCAGTGGTGGTTCATACGCGTTCATAAATTTGTTTTAAAATCCCCACGCATTAGTGTCGTATGGGTTTATAATTGCGGATTAAAGGTGTAATTTTAGATGTGTCATCCACGCGGTTCAGACGCAAAGTGGATCTTGTCCACTCTGAGGAGTTTAAGACGGCAGCAGCAGCGGAGTGTTCACGGTGTGGTCGATGGTTTCGGATTCGTGGCACGAATCTGTAACGCCGCCATGAAAAGAGGAGAAACGGTAGTCGCCGTTTCGGGCAATGACCCTTAATCATGTCATGATAGAGAGGGGGGAGGAGGAGTGCTTGTGGTGCCGGCTGACGTCGACTTCTCTTGGCAGGACGTGGCGGGTCGTCCGGTGCGAAGTTTCGCATCTCGCTGGGTCTGCCCGTCGGAGCCGTCATCAACTGCGCGGACAACACTGGTGCGTGGGCCCTGTATGGGCCTTGTGTGCGTGCGTGGGCCTTGTGTGGGTTCGTGTGGGCCTTGTGTGTGTGCGTGGGCCCTGTGTGGGTTCGCGTGGGCCTTGTGTATGTGCGTGGGCCCTGTGTGGGTTCGCGTGGGCCTTGTGTGTGCGTGGGCCCAGTGTGGGATCGTGTGGGCCTTGTGTGTGTGCGTGGGCCCTGTGTGGGTTCGCGTGGGCCTTGTGTGTGCGTGCGTGGGCCTTGTGTGGGATCGTGTGGGCCCTCTATGGGTCCGTGTGTTGGGTGCGTGGGCCCTGTGGGTGCGATTGTATATGTTAAACCTCTATATCCAGCCGTGATAATTGGAGGTGGACGAAACCATGCGTGGACCCCCCCCCAACTTAATTTTTAAAAAATTAGGCCATCAACACAATGGCTTCTGTGCAGCATTGTTCGTTTACTTGATGAATGGGAAAGAAGTGGGATGGAATATATGCAAAGGTAAGAACATAACAGCTATCGGTACCAAACCTTGAAGCCGTTATCACCCGCGAGAGACGTTCCTTCCCAAAAAGCACCCGCCCCGTAGTCCACGCGGACCCTGATGGGATGGGTCGTCACGGGAAGGAGAGCAAACTCAGCATTGCTAATGGGTGAGGGGGCAGCACTCGCTGTTGCAGCACCTCTCAATCAGTAGTGCTACAGTAGGAACCACGAATAAGCTGACTTTAGAGCTGCTATATATTTATCAAGTCACCACGGTGGGGAAATGTGGCCCTTTTTGTTGATGGCTTGCAAAAAAATATTGCCTTTTTGAGAATGCAATAATGTTGGTGACCGTGAAGTTGGCGTTGTGTTTTTGACGGCGTTCGGTTTGTGTGTGCCGCGTGTTCCACAGGCGGTAAGAACCTGTACATCATCTCGGTGAAGGGCATCAAGGGTCGTCTGAACCGTCTGCCAGCTGCCGGTGTGGGCGACATGGTGATGGCCACCGTGAAGAAGGGCAAGCCCGAACTCCGGAAAAAGGGTCAGTTGCCCTCGCGTCAGGATGGGACTAAACTACAATTGGGATTTTTAGCCATTGTTCATAGCACAAAAGGCCACCACGGAGAGTGCTTTGCTCGTGAACTCCCAGTGAGTGAGGAGGTTTGACTTGATGAAGGTCTTGCTGGATGGAATAGAGGACGTGAATGTAGCTGAGTGTAGAGGATCTTGGAATGAGAAGAGAAGAGGCATATTATGGCAGTTTACCCAAAGGAGCAAAATCATGAGATGTGAACAGTGAGTTGTTCCTTTCCAAAAAGCACCCGCCCCATAGTCCACGCGGACCCTGATGGGGTGGGTCGTCACGGGAAGGAGAGCAAACTCGGCATTGCTAATGGGTGAGGGGGCAGCAATCGCTGTTGCAGCACCTCTCAATCAGTAGTGCTACATTCTAAGTCGTTCTCACACTGCGCTTTGTGATTGGTGAGCGTGTCCAATTTGTCATAGAAAAGACTTGAATTTGATTTATGGCTTTTGTGTACGACGCTCTGTTATCCCTGGATGAAGCGTGATATATACGTCCAGTTTGTGTATTCTCCGTATTATCAGCTTGTCACAGTTCAGCCTCCCCCCTGGCCCCTCCATCTTAACGATACGGTGGCTTTTCAAGACTCGGGATAGGGATTAACAACTCGATTTTATCGTTTTATTTTCTCTTAGCCTGAATGCAACGACGTGTAATTTGCACATGTATCCTAATTTATTTTCATGATTGATATCAGTTTTTTTAAATTTCAATGTATTTTAATGTTACATGGCTGTGGGCCAGTTTTCATTTTGTGGTTGCTATGTGTAAAGTGTGCTGTTTGATCGGAGATAAATTACAGTTTGAGCTAAAATTGTTATGCTATTTACTAGTCATGCAAAGATATTCAACATTTTACGAAGTATAAATTCCATTTGGCCTTCTCTGATGAAGGGCTTGGAGTGGATGATTTTGCATTGGCCATTAAGGGTCTCCTGAGTTCACGTGCCGTGCGGGTTTACACGTGTCCATTGAAGCGCATTAGCACATTCACATACACGCTGAATAGCCCAGCATGCATGGCACATCCAAGCCAGCAAGACATGAGCAGTCCATTGACTGATTAATCCGTTTGATTCCGGATGACCCAAGCGGGGTTGGTTATTTGACGCTAATGGATTGGTACTTTATAGAAGTCGATATCTGCTGTGGTGGTTGTGAGATGAGAGTAGGGGGAGGAGGGTGGTTGTTATTGGTCTTGATGTAAGGATGTTGATTGTGCTTTTTTAAAGAGGGCCACAAAAGTGCTAGGGGGGGGGGGTGTGGAGGAGGTGGCATGGCGAGGTGCCGGTCTTGAACTCTGGTGGCTTTGTGTGTTCCGTGCAGTGCATCCTGCGGTGGTGATACGGCAGCGGAAAGCCTTCAGGAGAAAGGACGGGGTGTTTCTCTACTTTGAAGACAACGCAGGGGTCATAGTGAACAACAAGGGCGAGATGAAAGGTGGGTGGGTGCCTCTGATGGAAGAATGTTAAGAAATACTCTCGCCGATGATTGCTGTGACTTGGTGAGGAAGTTTGACCGAAGGCCTTACTGGATGGAATAGAGGACATGAGGAGAGCTGCATTTGGAGGATCTTGGAATGAGAAGATGTGAAGAGAAGATTGAGGGATATGACAGTTACCTCTAACGGAGCAAAATCTTGTTAAGATCACAACAAGACGTATAAATGTAACAACTTGATATCGGAACAAAAACCACGAGACCGTTGTGAACAGCGAGTTCCTTCCCAAAAAGCACCCGCCCCTTAGTCCACGCAGACCCTGATGGGGGGTGGGTTGTCACGGGAAGGAGAGCAAACTCGGCATTGCTAATGGGTGAGGGGGCAGCAATCGCTGTTGCAGCACCTCTCAATCAGTAGTGCTACATTCTAAGTGGTTACACAGTGTGGACAGCACATCCCGGGACTGTAAAGCCCACAGTGACGTCCGCTGTACATGTTGCAGCAGTGGTGGGATGCGTTGATAGTTAAGTGAGCGTAATAGCGAGTGTGTGGACAGCACGTGTCTCTGGGTACCAATTAAGTTATGCAGGTGGTGGGGTTGCGAGTGCCTGGCTGAATATTCTCAGCGGAGTTTCTAATTGCGTGTGGGTTTTTGTGAGTAATGTGAAGAGTAGATGGTTAAGCGTGGTTGGTTGTGTAAGTGTGCTGTGGTGAGTGTTCGTTTGTGCAGTGCCTTGATTGCGTGTGCGTCCTGGTAAAGTGAGTAGTTGCTTGGGCGTTGTCGAGTGGCTTGTCATCGTGTGTGATTGTGAGTCGCATTGATGGGGTTTGTGTCGTTTCAGGCTCTGCCATCACGGGCCCCGTGGCTAAGGAGTGCGCGGATCTGTGGCCCAGGATTGCCTCCAATGCTGGCAGCATAGCCTAGCCCTGGCCCACATCACGTTTGTCACAATAAAAACAACCATCCAATTCAGTCGAATGTGTTCATGGGCGTATGTGCGCACTTTTGTGTCTCAGTTGGTTGGAAACCTAACACATTGGTTGGGGTTTTGACTTGATGAAATCTGCACACGTATATATAAAGTACATACAAATGCACCGTTAAAACGTCCTTGCGTTCCAAATGAACGCATGCAAGCTATTGTACACGTGGCAATCGGTTTAGAAGTTTTTATGATTTTGGTGAAAATGTAAAGTATCCTCGGACTTTTTGTACAGCTTACAGGCTCTTAAAGGCGATGAGGTCATTTAAATATTGATCTACACCAACCAGGTTATATTAATCCAAGCTGCATTCCCATGGGGTGAGTTTTAAGGACTTGACATCTACTGACATGTATTGACTAGACCCGGGAAGAGTTAAAGTGAACAAAGGTCTTATTGGTGGTTGCAAATAAAGTGGAAGTTCATGTTTGAGAATGGAGCTAAGCGAGCGCTGCGTCCTAATGTAGTTTCTGTACATTTGCAGACCAGTCGCTGGGTGTGTGGCCCATTATGATTGAAACCTTGTTCCGGTCTATTTTAATTCAAAACACTTGCCTGGCTTGTCCCTTGGGCTTGCATGCCATCGACCATGAGGCCTGGTGTGTTATTTGGGCATCATTTCTTTGCAAGGGAATGCTTTTGACTCCTGCGTTGGGCTTGAACCAATGATGAGTTGTGAAATAATCAAGAACCAGTTTGGCACGATATTGCATGTACGTATATTGAACCGTGCTAATCGGAGGTGTGGGGAAGGACAAACTCAACAAAACAGTTTCCAATCGAGATGTCTAGTCAATAGCTCCAGTGGCTTCCTAATATCGGGAGGAAGAGCGTTCCAGACGGCCGCAAAAGCACATCGGAAAGTGCCCGAAACAGTAACCGTTTGCTCGATGGCTAGCCACAAGCCACTGCGAGGATGAGTTCTCGTGATTATTCTGCTTCTTGATCGGTGAGGTATTCATTTGTGCCAAGCACTGGGTGATTAGTGCTAGTAATGTATGCGACAACTTGGAAGCCATTGCAGCTCTGCGAGCATGCGATGGAAATGGCCGGATCTTTCAGCACCCGTCACGACACGTGCCACAATTGTGTACGCTAATACAGAACTCCCGTCGTGCGACATTTCCAGGCTGCCTCCACAAATGTGCATAGCCCCACGTCCTAAATGCATAAATTCAGTCGCATTAAGTCGGTACAACCAAACTGGACCGGTGTGATGCTCTTCCAGGAGGCTATGTTGACAGTTAATACAGTCATGCTAAAGATGCTTAGGGTTCAATGTTACTGACGACTTAAGTTTAAGGCTCTTGAATATTAAATGTGTAATTTTATTAACAGGCTCATGGAGTCAAACGAGGGCTTCGGTAGTCTCAACATTTAATTTTAAAGCATTGAGCTCACCTGAGACTTCACGATGTTTAAGTCTCGATATTAGAGAGCCTCTAGGCTGATGTAGATGCAGTGCAACGACTACAATTTCACATTCGGGTGGTCAAGCAAGCGCCAGACAACAGCAGCAGCGGATTGCGTTGCTCTGATGTCTCCTTTGTATGTGTGGATCGGGGCATTGCGTCGTCGTCGGCCTGTTCTGTATGACCACATTCGCACACTGCTACCGGGGAGTTTATTAATTCTCCATTAGTTTGTGCGTCGTCACCAGGTATCCGCATCTGCTGCTGCCACGGATTGCGCAGCAGTGGATGCGGTTTAGGGTGGACCACGTGCTTGGTAGATTAAAACCAGGCATCTTGAATAACCAAACTGCCTCTCACCCCCCGCGCACCCCTCCATCCACCCACCATAACACAGTTGTATTATAATCAATGCACCCAGCACAATGGGGGGGATTGTGTAGGGGAGCGTGCACACAGTGCCGCCCGTGTGTAACGTGTCGAGTTGAATCGCTTAACCACTTCCATACGCGCGTGCCTTCAAGGTGCACGCCATCTCGTGATTCAATCAACAGCCCCCCACCCACTTCAGTGGCGAGGTGTATTCCGCTCAACGAGCGAGCTGAAATTCAATTACGCAACACGATGCATTCGGCGCTGTTTATAGCGCCAATAAATGTGACCGCACGCCTTGTAAGACATTCTACGGAAACGGTCGGAATAATCGCGGAGGAGGAGGCAGACTGCGAGTCAATAGGATTATAGCAACATTGGATTATATAATGAGCGAGTATTATGGATAGGCGTGCCTTGGACTCTCTGGGTTGTGCTTTCAGAGTCAGAATATAACAGAGTAATATGATGAGCTACAAAGCTTTTTTTTTGTTCACAAATGTCCAGTAGTTAATCCGTACTCCATGCCAGACGAGAAGCGTTACAGAAAGTATGGAGCGGGAAATGTCGCTCTGGCCGATTGAATTTGAGACCCTTCGCCTCACGGGGCTAAAGGACTCCCGCGTGTGCAAGGGGGGGGGGGAGAGTTAGAGGTCTGTGCGTGTGTGAAAGACCTCGTTGTGCAAAACACATTCAACCCAAGCGCCCCAAGAGGACACCTTCCCAGCACTGTAGGTGGCCATCGAGTGGAAGGAGTAAGCTGAAATGTTCACATTTGGGAAATTACCCTGGGGGGTTCATCCGGCAGTTGATGCGGAACACTGCGACCCCAAAGCCCTGCCACTGAAAAATGCTCTCTGCCTGTCGACTCTTCTCGAACTCCTGGCCACGCCAGCTGCTTTTCATTTCACGCGATTGTTCCAACGAATGAGCCGAGGCTCGTTCATGTACCGCATTGACTTAACACATTCCTGCGGAGGGAGCTGGTAGGAACGTTGGGTTGCTCGGTCAATGGCCAGGGTCAACGGCGGCGTGGTGTATTCCGCAAATATGCCCGACTGTGAGGGCGGGCACAAGCCGGCGTGAGTAGGTTTAACGTTGAGTTTTATAAGGGCACCACGGGGTGACCAGCCCCTCCCCACCCAGCCCCAAACAGCCCCTCCCCACCCAGCCCCACCTCTCCCATTTTTGGATGCACGACGGACGGACACAATCATCCTTTGTCAGCTGGTGGAACCAGGTGGTTCCTACCAGGATTACTGCCGGCTGACGACAACTTGGAACGCCGATTGGTCAATGTCTTGAGACGCATCTCCAATATCTTAAGGCAAACTACTTCGATTGCGTCTTGTTTACGCAAAATAAAAACACATTTGTGCATTAAGCAGTGGTTGGCATTGGCACGAAAAATAATCTGCGAACACTTGTCGTCAACCACCGCATTTAAATTATATATAACAGGCCACGTTTCTAGCAATATCCCTTCATACACAAGACGATAAGTGCGCCTTTTATTTTCCCTGCTGTGTGCGAGAGTTGAAATCACGCCGAGTTTAAGTGACAAACTGAATGTTTAATACGTTCGAAGTGTGTGTGTGCGGTCGTTCGTTAAGGGGCACAGTACGGGGTACATCTGCCAGTCATCTCGGTAAAGTTGGCACAGTCGGTGGTACAGCTTGTGCATCTGCCAGTCATCTCAAATCAGTGAACCCATCGCATCTGGGTCTGCCCCGTGACCTCCTGCCAGCGAGCCTCCGACACTTGACGTGGCCTCAGCGTGTACCTAGCCTGGCACAGGCGCCGTGGTGACGTCGCCGTCACCGAGTGGCGACTGGCGGGTCCTGTCGTTGATTCGAGAAGGGGCAGAGAGGCCCATGGACCCCGTCACACTCGAGCGCAGTCCGGTTCTAATCACGGGCTGGCTGAGAGAGCTCTGCGAACATGGCCATGGTCAACATGCTCCTGAACAATTAGCCGCCGGGTCGTCTAAAACATATATCAATGTCCCTGGCTTGTTCCGCACCACCGCCGTGTGCCCTCACCGCGTCAGCTGCCACGGAATGAATTCACGCAACATGCACGTAAAGAACACAAGCTGTCCATTTGTGTGTGTGTGTATAGGCTCTCACGACCGATACGATTCATAATCGGTTTCGTTTGGGTTAGGTCGTCGTGTAAATAAAATTTTTAAAAAACGGTATGTCGTAAGCCCTCCTCCACCCGACACAGCCAATTAATAATTACAAGTGTCACGTAAAATCAAGCGTGGCCAGACCCAATGCACTGCTTGACAACATTCACGTGGTGTGGGTAACGACGTGTCGCTGGATATCGCATTCAGAATCGTGATGTTAAAAGGAGCTCAGATCTCGCACCCTCGTGCATGTTGTGAGATTCCTCTCCCAACACCAACACCGCTGCTGCTCAAGCCGTCACAGATTTGGCCACGTCTGGTGCACGTGACACTTGCATTATTAATTGCCTCTGTCGGGTTGGAGAGGGTTTACGACAAACCTCTGTACACGATCAAATCCAAATGTCCAGTAGTTAAGCTACCGCTGCCTGTGTTGATGCATGCACACACACACATATATATGCATCATATGTACGCCCTTTATATGCGTATGGGTGTTTCTAAGTATTTGGATATACGTCTAATTCAGTGTGGTTTCACACGTACGAGTAGAATATAAGTGTACAGTATGTGTGTGGTTTGTATGTATGTGCAATACGCACATACCTGCACGTGTGTACTTATATGTGCATACAGTACACGCGTGTGTGTGTGTGTGCACCCTGCGCATGTTATACCTGTGTGGCTATGTGGTTACTGCAGTTTTTAAAACATTACGAATATATACAGGTACGTAGAGGAATATTTGTGTGCACCCACGTTATCGCATATTTGCATGTGCCAAATTGCTTGTGTGTATGTGTAAACTATACACGTGAACATTTGCATATGTATACACCCTTGTGTATCTGCTGATGTGTACACGTGTGTGTAGACCGCATGCAGGCACACACACGTGTGTGTGTGTAATCGTACGTGTACGTGTGTATGTATGTGTACATCTGTAACGAGAGAGACACACACACCTCCGTACGCGTCTAACGACGATTCTAAACTACCTGGCGGACAAGACACCCAACTCGACGCATTCGGCAATGACACTGTGGCCTTAAAACGGAAAAACAAGATATAATCGGCGACGTTCCGGGCAATGGGCCTTCTTCAGAGCACACGAAGAAGGATCACGAAGAACAACACTAAGCATTGCCATTGGTGCTGCTGCTACTGTTGCTGCTGTTATTGATGCTGCTGTTGTTGTTGTTGTTGATGCTGCTGCTACTGTTGCTGCTGTTGTTGTTGTTGTTGATCGTGTCTCCGCCGTAGTTGCTGCGACTCCTGTTGCTGCTACTGTCGCTGTTGTCGCCGCCACTGTTGATGTGAGCAGTGTTGTTGACGCTGCTGCTGCTATTCGACTTGTTGTTGTGCTTGTTGTTGTTGTGCTTGTTGTTGTTGTAGTCGTTGTAGTTGTGCCTGGGTTCCCACGGTGTCGGAGTGGCGCCCGGGAGCGAACTTGGCCGTGTCGGCTTCAGGACGCGGTAATGCGCCACGAAGCCGCGGTCGGTCACAGACGAATCCGATCGGAATTTGAGGGTCATCACGTTACCTGGGTGGACGGGGGGGGGGGGGCAGTGGGGGGGGAGGGGGGGGGTAGGCATGGGGCAGGGGTTGGATATCGCAGGGACATCAGAGCGCAGGTCAGGACGCCGTACCCCCGGTGATCCAGCGCCCGCTTGGGAGACGAGGGTTTGTGCATCACAGCGACTTGTGAGATGTCACACCCGCCCAGGACTGCGAGAGTCCGCGGCGTGGAGCGAATGGATTCTCGCAACCATCTGTGCGGAATTATATTTGTAGGCGCCTGTACACTCGTACGCGTGGAGTTTCTCCAGGTTACTCGGGTTTCATTCCCCCATCGAGTCAAACTCTCATTCATGGAATGAACCAAACACGCGCGCACCGAGGCGTGATTCTAAAGTCGTGTGTCTCTCCGTCTCTCTCTCCGTCTCTCTCTCTGTCTCTCTCTCCGTCTCTCTCTCTGTCTCTCTCTGTCTCTCTCTCTCGCGTTAGACGCGTGTGTTCTGTCCTTGCGGCACGATGGCAAGACGTTCAGGAGCCGAATGCCACCAACGTCGACGCCTGCTGCCGGCCACGACGAGAGGGCTTCAGGAGAGCGACAGATCGAGGCAGTTCGTGCCGTTTTGATTTCCCTCCTCCTCCGTTGAAGACGCGCAGACCTGCAGTGGTTCACGACTCCGCCCCAATAGCTTGGGCTGCATGGCCACAGTCGCACTGTGCGTGGCTTGCCTCCTGCCGGGAGTGGTTGTGCCGCTACGGGAGGTGAAGCTGCGTGATGTGGCGAGTGTACGAGCGAGTGGGGTGCGAGAGGGGGGGGGTCTTACTTGTGCTGACGATATCTTCGGGTAACTCGCTGCCACAGAACCTGCGGCGGGAGAGACGGCGGCGTGAACGTCAGCGCGCCAAGTTGGTGCGTTACCCCGCAACCTGCGATGAGCACGGGCTGGTGGCCACGTGCTCAGGCGCGAGCGAGGCTCCACCAAGACCCGCCAATCGCGACGAAGCGACTGTGACGTCACCACGCGCGCCCGTGCCAGGCGAGGTGCACTTCGAGGCCACGTGAAGCGTCGAAGGCTCGCTGACGGGAGGTGACGGGAACAAGACCCAGGTGCAATGGGTTGACTGAGTTGACTGGAAGATGCACCCACGTGTGCCCCCTACATCCACACTGCTCACGGCTCCAATTAACAGTACAGCAAATAGGTTGTCTCGTGCGTTTGATCGGATCAAGCCGGAGCTGCGCTCGATCCCAGTTGGGATCTCGGAAGCTAAGCAGGCTCCAGCCTGGACTTCGTCCGGGTGCGTGACTGGGGCTCAGCGGTAGAGGCACGTGTCGCGAATGAGTGCTCTGCTGGGATTCGAACCCCCCGGCTCCCTTCGTCGGCGGCTCGGATGCAGCCTCCGTGTCGTCATCACACGCTTGCTTACGACGCACCGGATGAGGAATTGATTATTAAAATTTAAATAAACATCCGAATTATAATGAAAACCCTCCCGCAAGAGGGGAGTCGTGGCGAGTCTTGAGACTGCGAGGAGGCTTTCTTGGCAAACCAAAAATAAATGGTGCGCTCGGCCCTCTAGGGGCCACCTGCAGGTCGCCGATCGAGAGGAAGGCGGCGTTAGTTGAACGCGCAAGTGGCTCTCCTCCTTCTGCTTAACTGGGGTGCACGCACCCCCTGGAGGTGCGAGGCATGGCCAGATGTGATTTTTTACAAGGTAAACCATCGAAACACAATTTACCCACGAGAATAATGATGATGGTGATAATGGTCAGAGACGTCTATAGGGGTGTGTGGGAGCCAGGGGGAATCGTGTGGGCCCCCCTCGCACCCCTCCACCCACGAGGCCTTCAAACTAAACCGGTAGTATTACATCCGACGTCGAAGCGCGGCCCCCCCTCCCCCAAATAAACACGGGGCCCGGGGCGGTCGCCCAGATTCGCCGTAGGCCGAGGGACGGTTCTGATATAATGAATGGTTCTTGGTGTCTGTACCCCGATAACAGCACTTGCTCCAACAGCCTGTCACAGGCTATACGGGGGGTTTTTGCCTTTTGGTATCTGTACCTCAACCCCAACCAGAAGATGGTGGTGACGTGGCTGTGAGAGACCTCTCGACTCCGTGTGTAACAAAGGGCAGAACTAAAGACACACTCTGGTTGTTGTTGTTGTTGTTGTTGGCGGTGGTGGTGGTGACGATGATAGGACCGCGATATCTGGCAGAAGGAAGGAAGCGATGGTGTGGTGTGATTCCACGAACGGAAATTTCGTTCACGACCTCTTTGACCTTTTCCTATGAGCGCAGTTCGACATGGGTTACTGGACACGTGGAGACGAACACCATTAATTATCACTATTTAAATCACAAAAAAAGTCTTATTAGTACATTCATAAAAATGATTAAAACGACACATTAGCGCGTGGGGTGAGGGAGGGTTAGTTGAAAATAAATATGTATTTAAAAATATTGTTTGCGACGGCCGGGAATCGAACCCGGGTCAACTGCTTGGAAGGCAGCTATGCTCACCACTATACCACCGTCGCGCGCGCACTCCCAAGCGCGCGCCACGCGTTCTAATTCTCGGCAGCGGAGTGGGAGAGACGGCGATGATGGAGTCACGCTGGGTGGGGTTGTTATTTTATTTCTTTAAATCGCAGTTGCTCGCCGCAGAACCCAAAAGCCGAGCGGCCAACAACAAACATTATTATTGTTAAAATAAGATTTTGGGGGGCGGGGGTGATGATGGAAGGAGGAAATTCCAAAGTGGAGTCGTGCTAGTGAAAAAGCAGAACGAGAAGTGAGGTGACCTGCAGTGTGGTGAATGTGTGGGGAGTGAGTGAATGCGTGAGTGGGTGAATGTGTGGGGAGTGAGTGAATGCGTGAGTGGGTGAATGTGTGGGGAGTGAGTGAATGCGTGAGTGGGTGAATGTGTGGGGAGTGAGTGAATGCGTGAATGTGTGGGGAGTGAGTGAATGCGTGAGTGGGTGGATGTGTGGGGAGTGAGTGAATGCGTGAGTGGGTGAATGTGTGGGGAGTGAGTGAATGCGTGAGTGGGTGAATGTGTGGGGAGTGAGTGAATGCGTGAGTGGGTGAATGTGTGGGGAGTGAGTGAATGCGTGAGTGGGTGAATGTGTGGGGAGTGAGTGAATGCGTGAGTGGGTGAATGTGTGGGGAGTGAGTGAATGCGTGAGTGGGTGAATGTGTGGGGAGTGAGTGAATGCGTGAATGTGTGGGGAGTGAGTGAATGCGTGAGTGGGTGGATGTGTGGGGAGTGAGTGAATGCGTGAGTGGGTGAATGTGTGGGGAGTGAGTGAATGCGTGAGTGGGTGAATGTGTGGGGAGTGAGTGAATGCGTGAGTGGGTGAATGTGTGGGGAGTGAGTGAATGCGTGAGTGGGTGAATGTGTGGGGAGTGAGTGAATGCGTGAGTGGGTGGATGTGTGAGTGGGTGAATGTGTGGGGAGTGAGTGAATGCGTGAGTGGGTGGATGTGTGAGTGGGTGAATGTGTGGGAGTGAGTGGATGCGTGAGTGGGTGGATGTGTGAGTGGGTGAATGTGTGGGGAGTGAGTGAATGCGTGAGTGGGTGGATGTGTGAGTGGGTGAATGTGTGGGGAATGAGTGAATGCGTGAGTGGGTGGATGTGTGAGTGGGTGAATGTGTGGGGAGTGAGTGGATGCGTGAGTGGGTGGATGTGTGAGTGGGTGAATGTGTGGGGAGTGAGTGAATGCGTGAGTGGGTGGATGTGTGAGTGGGTGAATGTGTGGGGAGTGAGTGAATGCGTGAGTGGGTGGATGTGTGAGTGGGTGAATGTGTGGGGAGTGAGTGGATGCGTGAGTGGGTGGATGTGTGAGTGGGTGAATGTGTGGGGAGTGAGTGAATGCGTGAGTGGGTGGATGTGTGAGTGGGTGAATGTGTGGGGAGTGAGTGAATGCGTGAGTGGGTGGATGTGTGAGTGGGTGAATGTGTGGGGAGTGAGTGAATGCGTGAGTGGGTGGATGTGTGAGTGGGTGAATGTGTGGGGAGTGAGTGGATGCGTGAGTGGGTGGATGTGTGAGTGGGTGGATGTGTGGGGAGTGTGTGGATGTGTGAGTGGATGTGTGAGTGAATGCGTGAGTGGGTGAATGTGTGGGGAGTGAGTGAATGCGTGAGTGGGTGGATGTGTGAGTGGGTGGATGTGTGGGGAGTGAGTGGATGTGTGAGTGGGTGTGTAGAGTGAATGCGTGAGTGGGTGGATGTGTGAGTGGGTGGATGTGTGAGTGAGTGAATGTGAGTGAGTGAATGTGTGAGTGGGTGCATGTGTGAGCGATTTAATGTGTGCGTGAGTGGGTGCATTTGTGAGTGAGTGAATGTGTGAGTGAGTGGGTGAATATGTGAGCGAGTTACTGTGTGAGTGAGTGAATGTGTGAGTGGGTTAACATGTGTGTGAGTGGGTGACTGTGTGAGTAAATGTGAGTGAGTGGATGAATGTGTGTGTGAGTGGGTGACTGTGAGCAAGTGAATATGTGAGTGAGTAAATGTGTGAGTGAGTTGGTGAATGTGTGAGTGAGTGAATGTGTGAGTGAGTGACTGAATGTGTGAATGAATGAGTGAGTTTTTGTGACATGCAGTGTGAAGGCTGTACATGCTCGTTAGGATCTCGTCGAAAGAGTCTGGAAGACCGAGTCCTCAACATGGGTGGAGAGTTGCAGACACGAGAGAGACAGGTGAACGTGCAGGGTACCCACGGCAGTAGCGATAGAAGAGTGACAGGGAGACGACTGCCTGCCGATGAGCGAGTTACTGGAGCAAATCCGTGAGTGCTGGGCCAGCAATCGCCCTGACTGCTCTACAATCTTCTTGGAATTTAAGAATAACGTCAGGGTCGCTTAAATCATTACCACTACCTTCATTGTTATAATTACATTCGTTACAGTACACACAAAGACAAAGATCCCACGTATAGCCTCAACAGACTCTTGGGGCAAGCGCTGCGAGCGAGCAGCACCTCTGAAGGGTCGGCACGGCACACGAGGGGGTGGGTGGCCAGCAGCACCACGCCTGACAGGACACCACTGCTGCCAGCACCATCACAATAGCATCGCGGTGGCTAGGAGATGTTAACTACCTCGCCTGGTATGCAGGAGATCGTGGGTTCGATTCCGAACCCTGACGCCTGCATATCGAGAGTTTGCGTGTCTATGTCTCTCTCATCACCATCGCGGTGGCTAGGAGATGTTAACTTCTTCGCCTGGTATGCAGGAGATTCGTGGGTTCGATCCCGAACCCTGACGCCTGCATATCGAGAGTTTGCGTGTCTCTCTCCCCGTGGTCGCGTAGATTTTGTCTCCGGGTCCTCCGGTTATTCCCTTCCAAATTAAAAAGCATTCGGCTGCTAGAAATTCCCACGCGACAAGCAACTTCGTTGAGCTCTCATTTGTGATCGCTTCGTCCCTTCTGACACAAATAACTACGGAGCTCAGTTGGCCGTACCAGGTAAAATAATCAAACATAGTTTAGTTTACAACCGGCCTGACTTCGTCTCTCTCTCACGACCCGCGCTCGTCACGCCGCTGTGTGGCCTTCACCACCGCAGCTCGGCGACTCCTCCTTGACGATCTCCCCACTCGTGGGAGGTGGACGCCTCATTTCCCACGCCGCGCTCCAGCGCGGCTTAGCGAGCTCCGTCACGTTTTGTTTAATTTTATTCGAGCGGCAACAACGTTTGGTTTCCGCGAATTGCGCAAATCAAATATTGGGGGGGGGGGGGGGCCCAACCTGACCCCCCCCCCACAAGCCCCGAGCTGACAATGTAGCCACTACGCCACTGAGTCCAAACGCGTGTATGTGGAACTTCTTTCGCCAACCGTGCTCATCACACAACACATCACCGCCCTTGGCGCTGCGACCTCGTGGCGGTGTCGCTGCGATGGCCACGTGGCCCCTCGCCGCCTCTTGCTGGGATCGGGGGGAACAAACTCGCGGCGTTCACCGCGAACGCGTTGGGGAGGCCGTGGCCGTTCCCTTCACGCCGCGCGAACGACGAAGCTACGCGCTCTCATCACCATCGTCACTCTCATCGCCATCGTCGCCGTTGTCGCCGCGAGCACCATCACGGTCAACATCGCCACCGCTGCCGTCATCGGCATTCGGTGGGCGTTTAAACGACCACGCGTCAACCCTTCACCTCCACCACCAGCACCACCACTGTTTGTACCACCACTGTAACTGTGAAAAAGAGCTTCATAGCTCATCGGATTCCTCCTCCTACAGTCTAAATACACATTCTGATTCTGAGTGGAATGGGAGGGGGGGGCGAATCCACCTCCTCCACCTCCACCCCTCCACCTCCTCCCCTCCACCTCCTCCCCTCCACCTCCTCCTCCTCCCCTCCACCCCTCCACCTCCTCCCCTCCACTCCACCTCCTCCCCTCCACCTCCTCCCCTCCACCTCCACCCCTCCACCTCTCCACCTCCTCCCCTCCACCTCCACCCCTCCACCTCTCCACCTCCACCCCTCCATCCCTCCACCTCCTCACCTCCTCCCCTCCACCCCTTCACCCCTCCATCCCTCCATCCCTCCACCTCCTCCACTCCACTACCTCCCCTCCACCTCCTCCTCCCCTCCACCTCCTCCCCTCCACCTCCACCTCTCCACCTCCTCCCCTCCACCTCCACCCCTCCACCTCTCCACCTCCACCCCTCCACCTCTCCTCCCCTCCACCTCCTCACCTCCTCCCCTCCACCTCCACCCCTCCATCCCTCCACCTCCTCACCTCCTCCCCTCCACCCCTTCACCCCTCCATCCCTCCACCTCCTCCCCTCCACTCCACCTCCTCCCCTCCTCCTCCCCTCCACTCCACCTCCTCCCCTCCACCTCCTCCCCTCCACCTCCACCCCTCCACCTCTCCACCTCCTCCCCTCCACCTCCACCCCTCCACCTCTCCACCTCCACCTCTCCACCTCCTCCCCTCCACCTCCCCACCTCTCCACCTCCACCCCTCCACCTCTCCACCTCCTCCCCTCCACCTCCTCACCTCCTCCCCTCCACCTCCACCCCTCCATCCCTCCACCTCCTCACCTCCTCCCCTCCACCTCCACCCCTCCATCCCTCCACCTCCTCACCTCCTCCCCTCCACCCCTTCACCCCTCCATCCCTCCACCTCCTCCCCTCCACTACCTCCCCTCCACCTCCTCCTCCTCCCCTCCACCCCTCCACCTCCTCCCCTCCCCTCCACCTCCTCCCCTCCACCTCCTCCCCTCCACCTCCACCCCTCCACCTCTCCACCTCCTCCCCTCCACCTCCACCCCTCCACCTCTCCACCTCCACCTCTCCACCTCCTCCCCTCCACCTCCACCCCTCCACCTCTCCACCTCCACCCCTCCACCTCTCCACCTCCTCCCCTCCACCTCCTCACCTCCTCCCCTCCACCTCCACCCCTCCATCCCTCCACCTCCTCACCTCCTCCCCTCCACCTCCACCCCTCCATCCCTCCACCTCCTCACCTCCTCCCCTCCACCCCTTCACCCCTCCATCCCTCCACCTCCTCCCCTCCACTACCTCCCCTCCACCTCCTCCTCCTCCCCTCCACCCCTCCACCTCCTCCCCTCCCCTCCACCTCCTCCCCTCCACCTCCTCCCCTCCACCTCCACCCCTCCACCTCTCCACCTCCTCCCCTCCCTCTCCTGCCTCCAGCGTCCCGTGGCGGCGCCCACCGTGTGAAACGGCAAATGTGGCACGCTCACACCGCACCACACCCGCACCCGCACCACACCGCACCGCACTCGCACCACACCGCACCACACCGCACCGCACCCGCACCGCACCGCACCACACCACACCGCACCGCACCACACCGCACCTGCACCTGCATCACATCACATCATACCGCACCGCACCGCACCTGCCCACGAGCCCCGAGACGTCGTCGTAGCTGTCGTAGACCTCGAGGAAGTCGGCGAGACACGCCACGGCGTCCTCCTCCACGCTGAAGTCGCTGAACGAGATGACCACGCGGCTGCCGTAGGGCACGCGGATGTGCCAGTAGCAGATGCTCCTGTCACGGTAGGCCGGGTAGTCGGGTGACGTGAAGTCCCTCTGCTCCTCCGTGAAGATGCCCCCGCACTGCTTGCCTGGTGGCGATCGAAGACGCGTTTGCCCGCAAACTCAGGTTCGATCGCGAGCCCGTGCGCGCACACACGCACACGCACCGCACGCGATCGGATTAGAGGCAAATCGTGTTTTTGCTGCCGATTGTTGTGAAGCAGACACACGAAAATATAAAAGTGAAAGACGGACGAAGAGAGGAGCGGGGACGAACGAACGAACGCGGAGCAGAGAATCGCGTCTTGGAGGCGGACACAGAACACCGGGGAATGAATGAACGATTCGTAGAGTGCATCGTGGCGGTGGTGGTGGCGACCCGCTCACGGCCAACACCGGTGACGATTATTTGAACCGGTGCTGGGCCTCCCCTCGGTTGTCTCAGTCTCAAATGAGTACCCGGTGCGGTGTGTAAACATCGCCGCTGGGGAAACAAAGGCGGCCGGGCGTGGTGCTGCCCCCAAGAGTCCGCCAAGGCTGCACGGGGCAGCTTTGTCCCTGTTTACCCTTGGGGTTGAAGCAGTAGGCGTCCCACCGCTCCTCCTTGTCGATGCGAACGCCGTACTCGACGACGCCCTTGACGCCGAATCCGCAGTTGTGGCTGGGCTTCACGATGGGGTAGCCCACGCGGGACCCCGCCAGCCAGCCTGCCACACAGTTGTGCAGGCCTGGCAGAGAGAGAGAGAGACACACACACAAGTCTCCTCTTCTACACAACGCGATTATGAACTAAAGCTATTTTTTGTTATTTTACCAGGTAAGCCCCCCCCCGCCACTGAGCTGCTACGTCGCTCTCTTTCCAGCAGCGATCTGGCTCGCACGAGTGATGGATCATCATCATCAACACGTGGCAATGTTATAGCAGCAGCCAAACAGCTCTGAACGCGTTGGTGTTGATTCTGAATGTGGAGGGGGGGAGGGGGGGACCGGAGGACCCGGAGAAAAATCCACGCGACCACGGGGAGGGAGACGCCGCGAACTCCAAATACACAGCAGCAGGCGTCAGGGTCAAACGCATAGTATGGAAGTCAGAGTATGATGATGATGATGAGTGGCACGTGTTATGATCGACGTGATGGTGACGAGCGGTGACAGATTTATCTATGGTTGTGATGATGACGGGTGGTGTGACGAGTGTTGTTGTGACGAGTGTTGTTGTTGTGACGAGTGGTGTTGTTGTGACGAGTGTTGTTGTTGTGACGAGTGTTTTTGGTGTGACGCGTCTCACCGGCCCTCTGCGCCGTGCGGAGCTGCTCCAGCGTGGCTAGGTCCCCGCCCTCGAAGCGGCAGACGGCGCGCGCCTCGCGGAACGAGAGGCGGTAGCGGCCCTGCCGCGCCTCGCGGTGGTAAACACCCGCAGCGCTCTCTGCCAAGGGGACACCACGGGGGTCACCACGGGGGTCACGGGGGTCACGCCACGAGGGTCACGGGGAGACATCACGGGGTTCACGGGGAGACACCACGGAGGTCACGGGGAGACACCACGGGGTCACGGGGGACACTACGGGGTCACGGGGAGACACCACGGAGGTCACGGGGAAACACCACGGGGTTCACGGGGAGACACCACGGAGGTCACGGGGACACACCACGGAGGTCACGGGGAGACACCACGGGGTCACACCACCGAGGTCGCGGGGGGACACCACGGAGGTTACGGGGAGACACCACGGGGTCACACCACGGAGGTCGCGAAGGGACACCACGGGGGTCACGGGGGGACACCACGGGGTCACACCACCGAGGTCGCGAAGGGACACCACGGGGGTCACGGGGGGACACCACGGGGTCACACCACCGAGGTCACGGGGAAACACCACGGGGTTCACGGGGAGACACCACGGAGGTCACGGGGACACACCACGGAGGTCACGAGGAGACACCACGGGGTCACACCACCGAGGTCGCGGGGGGACACCACGGAGGTCACGGGGAGACACCACGGGGTCACACCACGGAGGTCGCGAAGGGACACCACGGGGGGACACCACGGGGTCACACCACCGAGGTCACGGGGGGACACCACAGGGGTCACGGGGGGACACCACGGAGGCCACGGGGGGACACCACGGAGGTCACGGGGAGACACCACGGGGTCACACCACGGAGGTCGCGGGGTCACACCACGGGGGTCACGGGGGACACTACGAGGGTCACGGGGGGACACCACGGTGGGAGGAGGGGGGGTGCTGCAGCGGTCAGAGATGGAGAGGTCACTCTAGACTACAAACTCATCTATTTTTGTATTTTACCAGGTGAAGCCCACTGAGCTGTGTAGCTCTTTTTCAAATGCTACCTGGGCACAAACGATAGCACAACGAAGTGGCTTATCACGTGGAAATGTATAGCAGCCAAATACTCTGAACGCGTGACGTTGATTCTAAATGTGGAGGGAGAAACCGGAGGTCCCGGAGAAAAATCCACGCGACCACGGCAAGAGCGAGAGACACCGCAAACTCCAAATATACAGCAGCAGCAGCAGTCGTCAGGGTCGGGATCGAACCACGACCTCCTGTACACCAGGCGAGGTAGTTAACATCTCCTAGCCGCCGTGGTGTGGGGTAGGGGAGTAGGGTGGGGTCGATTATGGAGAGGTCAACTCTCCCTCTTTTGTACGGCCCATGTGGACGCAGAGCAGCAACGCAGCTTCACATTGAGGCGAGCAAGCCGGACAACCGCGTCACGAGCAGCGGAGGTCACTGGTGATGGACCAATGATGAAAGCGCGTTGCAGATGGAAGGGGTCACTGATAATGGGGCTTCACTGACAGAGGTCATTGATGCAAGCGGTCACTAATAGGGGTTAGTCATCGAAGGGGGTCACTGCTATGGGTCAACACTAGGGGTCAATGTTAGGGGTCAATGATAGGGGTCGATGCTGGAAGCGGTCACTCATCATCATCTGTGAACTCTGTCCTCCCTCTCTGATTCGCTTTAATTCCTCAAGCACCCATCTGAAGCGATCACATTTGCATGAAGCGCTGTGATTCATCGTCTAACGCTGAATTAGATCAATCTCAGTTGGGCATTCATCTCTCACACTATGATCTGAAGGCAACGGGTTCTGTACTCGTTCCATCGTAAATGTTATTTTCCCCCATTCAAAGCAGTGTTTTATATTTTTTAAAAACACAGCCTGAATTTGTCATCTGTTTCACTTTGAAATTCCCTCGTCCCATCATGGTCTACCCCCCTCCCTCCAATTCTTATTTTAACAATAATAACAACCTTGTTTGTTGTTGGCCGCTCGGCTTTTTGGGTTCTGCGGCGAGCAACTGCGATTTAAAGAAATAAACGAACAACCCCACCCAGCGTGACTCCATCATCGCCGTCTCTCCCACTCCGCTGCCGAGAATTAGAACGCGTGGCGCGCGCTTGGGAGTGCGCGCGCGACGGTGGTATAGTGGTGAGCATAGCTGCCTTCCAAGCAGTTGACCCGGGTTCGATTCCCGGCCGTCGCAAGCGATTACTTTTACATTTTATTTTCCTCTCTCACAGACGTCAGTTTGCCGATCACATTTGGCGCGTGTTTTTTTTTTAAGCGATACGGTTATTAAGACGCGCGCGCCGGAAAACGCGTTTTCATTTGGATGGCGCTCCAGCGGTCCACGTTGTCCTGCGCCCTCGGAGCGGCGAAGGCGGTCCGGAGGGGCGCGGTGCGCTCCCTACTGACAGCGATGCGAAAATGCACGTCCCATGGCAGGTCAAGTGGAAGGGGACTCAACCGTTCAGATTAAATGTTGGGATTCAATGTCACCCCACCTCCACCTCATCCTCCTCCACCCGCCGTCATAAAAATACCACTGCTGATGTCAAACAAAACCGTACAATGCGGTCACGATCCCTGGACGGGTGATGATGATGATGACGGTGGCTATGACATCGATGCTGCAGCTGCTGTTGCTTCTGCGGAAGCTGCTGCTGATGATGTTGACGACGATGATGATGATTGTGTCGATCCCTCAAGGTAGATGAGATACGTTCAGCTCGTGACAAACTCACAACCTCCCTTCTGCTGGTCGCCATGATGAGCGACCCGGCTCTGTTGTGTTAGCGCAGCCACAAGCCCTTTGTCAATCCACTGCTGGGCCATACTTCACCACTTCGGTCATTGCGGACAGGGAAGAGAGTTCCAAGGAACCGGTTCAACAAGATACCACTCGCTCCTGGCGTTGTTACACGTGCGGCGGGGTGGGGGGGTGATCGAACTCAGGTAGCCGGGTTCACAGCGCTAATCACAGCACCAACCGCTCCACCGGCCAGTCGCTGTTAAGCATCGCGTGGATGAGGCGGCGGGTCAATGAAGACGAAGTGTCTGCTGCTGATGCTGCTGATGCTGCTGCTGATGATGCTGCTGATGCTACTGATGCTGCTGCTGATGCTGCTGCTGATGCTGCTGATGCTGCTAGTGCTGGCCAAGCACACATCGCAAAGACAGCTCAACAAATGTGGCGATAAGGGACGTTTCGAGCGATGACCCTTCTCCATGGCACCACAAATATATGAAGTGGACACGAGTTGGGGACTGCACTTTACGCCATGAGGTGGACCTGTTAAGAATGAGAGTTTATGATATAAAAAGTTTCACGATGACCAGTTTGTTGCTTTAATTGGCACGTGGATTTTAACCTATTACGGAATAACACCCCGGGTTGCGTCGGGGATGCCTTTCTGAAAGGTTCGACGGCGAACGTCGAAACGACGTCAATCGAAGCGATGCACGGCGGGTGAGCGGATGGAGACGGAGGCTGAGAGGCGGCGGATAGCGAGAAAAGGCGTAAGTGTGGTGGGTGAAAGTGTGGGCACTCACACAACGTGTATTGTTGTAAAATGTGTCCGACCAGCGTGGACAAGTAGGCCAAAATACCCCTCGAGAGGAGGCTCTCCCAGCCTCCCTCTCGTGGAGGCTCTTCCGGCAGCAGCGCCGTGAGTGACACATTTGCAGAGCTGCGCCTTTGACCTCTTACAGCGAATCTGTCAATGCCCACCGCTGGATCGAAGCCTCCGCACATCCTGCGGTGTCGCGGTGGTGGTGGTGGTGGGGTTGACCATACTTCACCACGCTGGTCGACGAGGTTTGGTGAAGGCAGGGAGCATAGACGTGGGCACCACAGTACTGTACAACAATGGAGAGATTGTGCTGCAGTGGCGACGCAACGAAGCACGTACCAGGTGGGAACACGGAACGGACGTTGAAAAGTCGTCTCGGGTGCGATGCAATTTTAAAAACCGAGCCGTGGCGTTTAAACGAGTTGGGACTTTACCCGTGGCGAACTGCTCAATATCTCTCTGTCTATCTCTGTATGTCTCTCTCTCTGTGTCTCTCTCTCTCTGTATGTCTCTGTGTCTCTCTCTCTCTCTGTATGTCTCTGTGTGTCTCTCTCTCTGTCTCTATCTGTGTCTCTCTCTGTCTCTATCTGTGTCTCTCTGTGTCTCTCTCTCTGTGCCTCTCTCTGTATGTCTCTCTCTCTCTGTCTCACTCTGTCTTTCTCTGTGTCTCTCTCTCTCTCTGTCTCTCTCTGTGTCTCTCTCTGTCTCTCTCTGTGCCTCTCCCTCTCTTAGTCTCTGTCTCTGTTTCTCTCTCTCTTAGTCTCTCTGTCTCTCTGTGTCTCTCTCTCTGTGTCTCTCGCGTACTCACCGAGCCAGATGGAGTTGTGCCAGATCCCGTTCCTGAACCCCCACGCGTCCCCGTGGCGGGGCTCGCAGACGAGGAGGAGGACGGTGACCACCGACGGCACGAGCGCGGGGCTCCGCATAGCTCCGCGAGTTCCGCGACTACCCGAGTTGTTCCGCGAGTTGTTCCTCGAGTCTCCGAGTTGTTCCGCGAGTGACCCCGAGTCTCGCGATCCGTGTCGTTGACAGAGACCGGCGCAAGACGTGAATGGGGTTGTTGTTGTTGTTGTTGTTGTTTATAGAAATACAAATAATAATTTGATGATAAGAATGCGTAATCTCGCTTGCGGGTGTGTGACTGCTTGAGTTGGCGAGTCGGCGTGCCTGGCCGTGCGTGTGGTGCCGCGAGGGGGCTGTCTGTCGGCTGGGGAGGGGGTCGCCGTCTCTCGCTCGCTCTCCGTGTGCGTCACCGGGACTCTGCTCGTTGCAGGATGCTTAGAGTGCGGGTTGTTTCTCCTCGTTTATAAAGCGACCCCCCTCCAACCCCTCCACCCCACTCCCCTCTTACTCCCCCTACTCCTCCTCCTAACTCCCCCGTTTTCTCTCAGGACTCCTTCCACACCACCACCACCCCTCCTGCTGCTGCTGACGGAGTCACCCACAGCGCTCCCCACGTCCCGCCATCACGAGCACTGCCATGCATCAACTTACACAGCCCGCATCGATGCCGCACGCGTTCGTCAATAACACTGCCTTAGAGTGGCTGCAACATGTGTATGATAGGCGACGGTTCGGGCAATGATCCTTTTTTATAGCCCATAACAATCACCGACACCTTCCCCCACACTGGCTACGACAATATCTCTCCTTCATCAGCATCATAGCCATGAGCACCACCACCATCACCACTACCAAATTACACTCCACAACAACACCACCATCACCACTACCAAATTACACTCCACAACAACACCACCATCACCACTACCAAATTACACTCCACAACAACACCACCATTATCTCTGCGCTACGCTGTACCACACGTGTCAACACAACCCCCACCCATCACCACCATCACCCCAATGATTACTATCATCATCATCTCGCCACCCTTCACCACACCTCCACACAGCACATCACCAGCGCCACCACCACGTCAACCACCACCACGTCAACCACCACCACCACCACGTCTACCACCACCACCACGTCTACCACCACCCACCCTCCCCTGCACCGTCCCGTGGGTAGAGTCGCACCTCCCCCTTCCACCCCCCAAATAACAGCTTCCAGACGCAGACCCCGCGGCACTCAAACACAACTTCGTTAGAGAGACGGAGGAGAGAGGTTGGTGCAGGGTGGAGGTCGAGGAGAGATGAGGGTGGTGGGGGTGGAGAGACGAGGTGGTGGTGGTGGAGAGACGAGGGTAGTGGTGGTGGTGGTGGAGAGACGAGGGTAGTGGTGGTGGTGGAGAGACGAGGTGGTGGTGTAGAGACGAGGTGGTGGTGGAAGAGAGACAAGGGTGGTGGTGGTGGAGGAGAGGCAAGGGTGGTGGTGGGGGTGGGTGGGTGGGAGCGAGCGAGCGGAGGAGACGGGAGAAGGGTGGATTGAGCTTGTAAACGTGGTGGTGGTTGTTGTTGTTGATGGTGGTGGTGATGGTCGTGGTGGTAGAGTTGTTATGAAGCAGGTACATTTGATGGTGGCGGTGGTGTGGGTGGTAATAGCAGAAAATAGTGGTGGTGGAATTTCTAATATATAATTTATATTAATGTATAATTGTAAAATGCACAGTATGAATTCACTCTCAACGAGAGAGGAACCACAGACAAGTAACAAGGCAGCCACACGGTGAACCGGCGACAACAATTTCCCAAGCTCTGCGGTTCTCTATATATGAAGGTGTTATCGGCCAATCCAATGGGTCTTTAAATGTGGGTGGAAACTGGAGCGACCGGAGAAAACGCACGCGTGCGAGGGAGCGCCACTCTATCCCATGCAGACTGAACAGGTGAGGTCTACATTTGCCGTGCCGCCTTAAGCCCTCTGTACCAGCGTGGACGGCACCTTCGTGTTCACCTTCTGAAGTGCTCGCTCGTCGCCGTGGCGTGCGCGATGACCACAACCACCACGTGACTTTTCTTTTGTGTTGTGCGCGGTGCTTTTAGCGCCACAGCGCATGGATTTGTAGCGTTTATTTTCATTTGTTTACTGGTAACTTTGTGTATTTCATATCGAAATCGCCTCCAGTGCTTTTGCTGCTGGCGGCAATAAAAGTTGTTTAAAAGTCAAAAAAAGTCTCCTGGCAAGCCAGGGCAGGCCAACCTTCTGGATGCCCACGGAAAGGGAGTTTCACCACACTCACAGAATTAAGAATGTAAGTGTGGTGGCGGTGGTGGGCGGGGGAGGTGATGGTCGTCGTAGTGGTGGTGATGGTGAAGGGTCGTGGTGGTTGTGATGATGGTGATGGTGGCGGTTTAAGAATAAAGTTGATGTATCGTTTAAAAAAATATTTTCATCATAATTATATTTTTCCATTGCTCGAGTTATTTTAAAACTGGCCACCACCACTGCATGCTGTTTTATGATACACTGAATGTTGAAACCACTCCTTGCTTACAAAGCATTCATTCAAGCAAGCCAGACTGCTGATGAGACACTGGAATGTCAAAACCAGTCCAGAATTTCGCTTGAGTTCAACGAAATACTGTTGAAATGATGCTCTTCAGGAGGCCGTGTGGCTGATGTGATGTGTACAAAAATAGTTTTTTATTTTTTGGTTTTGTGAAGAAATAATTGAGGACGCCAATTGCTTGCTAATTTATTTTGTAATGATAATGATGTTGTTGGGTATTATATCATAATATAATGGGATAGACCAACTATTGTTTTTGGCCTCAGTTCGGAACTTTACTGGAGTACAAAAAAAAAATCACCCCTCGCGTGAAAGCCCCAGATGATGACTCAACTTTGGGGCCACACAACTGTGCCAATTTCACCCAATTGTGACTGGTGAGGGCGGGCAGAAATTGAGGAAATCTGCAGCAGCTGCCCAACGTTTCGCACGAATTGAAAGAGGGGGAAAAATAAAATCGTAAGGGTGGATTGTTACACTCGCGTACGCAACAAAGCGCACACTTTTGAAAGAAGAATAAAACAGAGCACCCCGGATTTTGTGGATAAAGAAACAAACACAGATCTCGCTCGCCATAGCTGGCTGTGTGTTAGTGTGTGTGGATGTGTGTTGGTGTGTGTGGCTGTGTGTTGGTGTGTGTGGCTGTGTGTTCGTGTGTGTGTTGGTGTGGGGGTCGCTGGTGTCACGGTTGAGCGCGTTGCCCTACGAGTTCGATTCCCGCTCACGGCCAACACCAGTGACCATTATCTGTTAGTCCTGGGCTTCGCCTAGGTCGACTCAGCCTCAAATGAGTACCTGGTCCGATGTATAAACATCGCCACCGGGGAGACAAAGGCGGTCGGGCGTGGTGCTGGCCACCCACCCCTCGTGTGCTGTGCAGGCCGTAATGTGTTCTCTAACTGCACTTGCCCCAACAGCATGTTAAATGCTACACGGGGGATCTTTGTCCTTGTGAAGACGCAGTATGTAAGCACAATTGCGAGTGGAAACGTAGGGGAGCGGTGGCGCAGTGGTTAGCACACTGCACTTAAAAATTCGACGGCTCGGCAATGTGTGAGGGTTTTTTTTTTATGTTTGTCGTCTTTTGTGCCCCCCGCCCCAACCCCCTGCCCCCCCACCCCCCCCGCCCCCCACCCCCCGGTCCCCCCCGGTCCCCCCCCCCAGCCCCCCCGCCGCGTGTCTAAACGCAACACATGTGGGCACAGCCGAAGGCGGTCGTCAAAGTTGCTGCACAGCATTTGTTTCTATAAAGCTGCTGGGTTGGAGGGGGCGGGGGGGTATTAGAGAGAGTGAGCCGCTCAGTAGCAAGAGTCTGAGTTCAACCCTTGGGCAGGATTGGACTGGCCGACTGGCACCTTCAAAGACAAAGATCGGCCGCCTATTGCCTGAACAGACTGTTGGAGCAAGCGCTGTGAGCGAGTCGCAGCACCAATGAAGGCCGGCACGGCACGCAAGGGTGTGGGTGGCCAACACCACGCCCGGCCGCCTTTGTCTCCCCAGTGGCGACGTTGACACACCGCACCGGGTGCTCGTTTGAGGCCCAAGCCCATCCACCAAAACACAACTGACGCTATTGACGGCGCGACTACATCGAGACCAACGCTGATGATGAATTCACTAAAAGTCGAAAACGTCGCACGGTGCGATTTTTGTTAAACCGTTAAAGCTGCTGATGGAAGAAAAGAAAGACATTCCCAGAGCGCCTTGTGACCGATGGGGTCTTGTGTAAGAGAACACTTCAACACGTGTTTATATACAAGATGCATGTGTGGGGAGGTGTACTGTCAGATATGTATTGTAATGCACACATCCGTCTCGTGCCCACGCGGTGCTCGTAGCAAGCGGCATGTGTTTCACGTTGTGCATTTGCGGGGGGGGGGGGGGTTGTCGCCGTAACAATGGGGGCTCAAGTACCCCGCTGCGCACATTCGAATATTTTTTTCTACTGCACGGTGTCCATGCCGCCGCCCCATCGCACTGGAAACACTTTGGGGGGAGGGTGGGGGAGGTGAATGGTTCGCGATGCGATCCACGGGGTTAAGCCCCGCTCCTTTAAAACACCCGGCAGTTCTTCAGCACTGATTCAGACCAAGCCTGGCTGCTGCTGCTGCGTCGTCGAAATCACTGCAGAGTTTGCTCGGAAGTGAACCAATGCTGGCGAATTTGTGCACTCTCAGAAAGCCGTGGGGCGAGCGAGCTGTGTAATCATGTTTGTACGTCGAGAGAGAGAGAAAGACCGGTGTAACACGAAGTATACAATGCGTGTCCCTCTTCTTGGTTCTTTCGGTAAAGTCACGTAGATGGGAAATAATAAAATAATAAAAATAAAACATAATAAAATACAATTCTTACGACGTTTCGGCCACAACGCAAGCAGCCGTCCTCAGGTGAAGAACAGGTCTGTCGGAAAGACAGCGTCTGAATGAACCACCAAGCTTGGCAGCGTATATTTAAGCTGGGTTAGGGGGGGAAGAGCGCCTTGACAAAGGAATTTGCATATCAACAGATGAATTTAGCATATTCATGAAAAATGCAGATATGGGATTAGTCACTACGCTGCCAAGCTTGGTGGTGTTCATTTCAGACGCTGTCTTTCCGACAGACCTGTTTTTCACCTGAGGACAGCTGCTTGCGTTGTGGCCGAAACGTCGTGAGAATTGTATTTTATTCTGTTTTATTTGTATTATTTTATTATTTCCCTTCTACGTGACTTTACCGAAAGATCCAAGAAGATGAATCCCTGCAGTCACGAAAGCTTTAAATCGAAATTTAGTGCGTGCCCCCTTTGTTATTTCTGCTATTGATATTCGCCAGCGGGACGCGCGTGATTGCATTGTTGGTCAGAGCCGTCACGCCCGACAAGGCCGCCAGGTGGCGCTCGAGCCACAGTCCCGAATTTCCCTCCGAGGGGGGCGATTTGGGCGTATACCGCGTGACCTTTTGTCTTGACCCGTGATTCACCAATTTCTCACACAGCTCATAATAACAAGAATAAACACGGACACGCAATACATACAGACACACGCACATACAGCAGACATAGCGACACACGTACATAAAAATACAAAGACAAATCTTCTGTGCAAACTGTTGGGGCAAGTGCTGTTATTGAGCACCTATGAAGGCCGGCACGGTAGACGATGATGTGGGTGGCCAGCACCACGCCCGGCTGCCTTTGTCTCCCTAATGGCGATGTTTACACACCGCATCAAATACTCATTTGAGTCTGAGTCGACCTAGGGGAGGCCTAAGATCGGTTCAGATATTCATCACTAATGTTGGCCATGATCTGGAATCGAATTCGGGTCGCCAGGTTCGTAGCGCCGCGCGCTAACTGCTACACTACCGCTCCCCACACACATATACAGACACACCGACACACATATATATAATGACAAAGATGCCACGTGTAGCCTACCACAAGGCTATTGGGACAAGTATTGTTAGCGAGAACTTAAGAATGCTCACGATGAGTTTCGTGGCCAGCACCACACCCGGTCGCCATTGTCTCTTCAGTGCGGACGTTTAAAGACCGCACCAAGTACTCATTTTTAAGGCTGAGTCGACCTAGGGCAGGTTCCAGGACAGGTTCAGATATTTGCCGCCTATGTTGGTCGTCAGCGGCAATCGAACTCGGATCGCCGGGTGGTCAGGAATGTGAATAAACGGGCAATACCTCTCTTCATTGCAAAACAAACCAAGTGATATTTCCATGTTTTCTGTGGGCCCCCTCTCAAGGTTTGGGCACTGGGCAAATGTCCACTTTGTCACTTCACTGCCCACCCCCCCCAACTCAACCCGATCCGTGTTGGTCACGGGTGGACGGACACACCAACCTCATTCGACCACGAGGAGCAGTAATTACGCGTTCATCATCATCATCGGCAGCAGCTGCTTAGTGTAACGTCCCAGCATCCAGATTCAATTACAGTGCCACTCTCAATGCACCCAATCCAGCCCAGGAAATGATTTCATCACGTGCGTTTGTAATTTCAAATAACAAATTCCCCATGCGGCGGTGCGGCGCTCTGCGGGTTATTTCGCAAATTGAGATCGTTTTGCTAATAATCCGTTGCTGGGAAAGGAGTGGGAGGCGCAGTTGTCAGCGTGATATGCGATACGAACGGCCACGGGTAACATCGGTGTGCGAGTGGTGGCCTTCATTTGACAAAGTGCTGAAGTCGAAAACAAAAAAAAAATCTTTAATGTTCTGCGCTGTGATGAAAGCAGCCCGTTGTGTAAAGTGGAGCCAGGTGGATTGTGACATGGCAGGGTCGTGAGAGATGGCGACTGCTTGGATAGATAGACCTTCGTGTCTGCAGTGGTAGTGACAGGGAGAGGGAATGAGCTGGAGGAGGTGACAGCGTCTTGCAAAGAGGATCTTAATCCAGCAGTGGATGATCCATGGCTGCTGATGATGATGATTGTTATGAGTTTTTTTCCCAAAAATGCCCCCTCCCCCCTTCCTCCCCTACCCCTTTACAAATCCACATGGCAATGTTTAAATTTGAAAAAGCCGTGCAATTTGTCAAGGCACGGTTGTAATATGACTGGTGGAAAATTAGCAAATTAACATTGCCAATTCCAACATTCGCGGCATTGGGACGACGCTGATAATTATTTATTCAAGGAAATTGAACGAGCGATGACGACAATGACGACGAGTACCACGATGAGTAATGGTATTAGTGACAATTAATGGCCAATTGCTACCGTGATTCCCACACCTGAGACCCAGAATCCAATTATCCCCCACACCCCCCCCCCCAACTCCCACTTGCACCCTCCCCTCATCTCCATACCTCCACACGTACGCGCCTCCACTCCCCCACACCTTCATCACCCACCCACCCACCCTCCCTCCATCCCCCATTACCCCCCCCGCTCCCCCCACCCACACTTCCCCCATCGCCCACCCCCCTCCTCCACAACCTCATTCAAAATTCGTTACGGATGTGGCGAAAATTTTATTCCGAGCGCGCGTGCGTGCGCGTGTGTGAAGCTGTGTGGAGCGGTGGCGCAGTGGTTAGCGCACTGCGCTAGGAACCCGGCGACCCGAGTTCGATCCCCGCGCTCCAGGCCAACGCCAGTGACGATTATTTGAACCGATCCTAGGCCTCCCCTAGGTCGACTCGGCCTCAAATGAGCACCTGATGAGATGTGTAAACATCGATACAAAGGCGGGCGGGCGTGATGCTGGCTATCCACCCCGTCGTGTGTCGTGCCGACCTTCATAGGTGCTCGCTAACAGCACTTGTCCCAACAGTCTGTCGAGCCTACACGGGGGGTCTTTGGCAGTGGCGCATAAGAACGTGATGGTTAATCTATTTGTCGATTTTCTGAAGACAATTACGATTGCGATTGCCCTCATGGAATCGTGCGCGTATTGATCGATCCGTTTTTATTTACGTTTAAAGTGTTTGCTGTCATTATGATACTATTGCACCCTGAATGGATTATTGGAAAGCTAAGCACGGTTGAGCCTGAATAGACCTTGGATAAACCAGGTGTTATAGGCTGCGGGCCGAAGGTGTCGACAGTGGGCATTGCAACAAATCCGGCGTTGTACTGTGAGCCTATGTTCCTCGCCCCCCCCCCAACCCGCACCGATCACTCGCACCGGATGGCGGGAACACAAACACCACAGCCGTCAAATGTCGATTTAAAGCTTTCGTGACTGCAGGAATTCATCTTCTTGGTTTTTTCGGTAAAGTCACGTAGAAGGGAAATACTAAAATAATAAAAGTAAAACATAATAAAATGCCTGCGGACGGCTGCTTGCGTTGTGGCCGAAACGTCGTGAGAATTGTATTTTTATTATGTTTTATTTGTATTATTTTATTATTTCCCTTCTACGTGACTTTACCGAAAGAACCAAGAAGACCACCGCCGTCCCTCTGGGCACGGCGGGTTTGGGGCGACAGCTCCGGGCCACCCCGCGCTTCGCCGTCAGTGTCAGATGTCATACTTCAGGTTTGTATCAATGAGACCTTTTTGCCAATATCCAAGATGATATATTATTTATAAGAGCATGCGTTCGTCTGCCTGTTTTGCCCCAAGCATGTGTGGTTTATGCCGACTTGATGCCTTGACAAGAGTGTCTATTTGGCGTTTGAACATCTTAACATCTCCTGTTTTATTGCCAGAAAGGCTAAAACCTATTCTCATTTTTCATCACCGCAGATTTAGTTTGAAGGCGTTGGGGGAGGGGGGGTTTGCCCAAGGGCCCCGCAGCCACGGCCTATGGACGCCCCTGGCCACAACCCAGCGCTTCACTTATTTATTCGCTCGTTTACCCTGCAGCGCCTCGCTGAGTCTCGTGACCTTATTTTGGAGAGGGCCCTGCCACGTGTTCACACCAGCGCAGGGCTCGTCAACCAAAAGTAACAATGAGAGCCTTTCTCGTTTGTTTGTTCGATTCCAGTAGCAAACTCAAGACGGTATTCCAAGAATCTGCGATGCACTGTGTGGTGAATACGTCAGACGCTGTTGGTTCCTGGCTAAATAACGAGTCACGAGGCAGCATCCCTTCAAGAGCCGACCCGGAGCCGCAAGTAGCCGACCCCTGCAGGAGCGAGACGATGAATGTGCTTTGTCGAATTCCAATGGAGAAATTTGCGGTGAAAAAAATGGTGGGTTTTTTTTTGGGCCCACGACCCCCGGCACGCACGGTGGCCCGGCTCTTGCGAATGACGCCACGGGATATGTAACGTCCCACGTGTGACGCAGACGACATATTTACGGTCGTTAATGCCACCACACACACCACGCCGCAGCGAAGTTCGAACCGTGACTGTGTGCGACAAGCGTTTCCCAGGTAGGTGACAAGAGCATTTTGTTGAACCAGATGAGAACTCACGAAGCCAGGATGAGACTGGTTGGGATCAAAGTGATTTGGCCGGTGGCGTCGTGACGACATCGTCCTCAGCTCAGGGGGTGCGGCAATCAGCTCAGGGGGTGCGGCAATATTCGATTTGTCTCGCGAGGTCGCACCTAGAGGCTGTTCTATGTCGCCGCTCTGCTTGCCCTACTAATCACAGCGTCGCTACACTGTTGTTGTTGTTCTTTTACACTGTTGTTGTTGTTGAAAATATATCTCATCATGGTGGTCGTCAAGGGAGGCCCCAACTGGTAGCCTTGGCCACCAGGCGATGTGGGTGGGTGGGCAAGGCACCCACTGCCCGCCCCACGTTCGTTACGCGACTGGATCTGGGCAACCAAAGGGACAGAGACGTCAAACGAATCAAGTTCTGTCACCTTACGGAAATGAAGCGAATAGAAATGAGAGAGAGAAAAAACAGCCCTGTCACGTCACCAGGAACTCAACGCATTCGTCAACAACACTGGCAGAACATTCTTCAATAGGTGGATGTTTGGAGCAATGGCTCTTCATCACAGCACGTAAATATGTTCTTGGTTCTTTCGGTAAAGTCACGTAGAATGGAAATAATAAAATAATTAAAAAATCAAACATAATAAAATAATTCTCACGACGTTTCGGCCACAACGCAAGCAGCCGTCCTCAGGTGAAGAACAGGTCTGTCGAGAAGACAGAGTTTGAATGACACACTCCAGGCTTGGAGCGTCTATTTAAGCTGGGATGGAGGAGGAAGAGCGCCTTGACAAAAAAATTTGAATATCAATAGGATTTTTTGCATATTTATGGGAAATGCAGATATGCGATTAGTACTACTTGTGAAATGCGTAGGAGGTTTGGCGGGGGGTTTAAAGTCATGTTTTGCCCGTGCATTATGCAGGATTAGCAGCATCAAAGGGAGGGGATAGGGGGAAGCATTAATAAAGGGAAGGAATGTTAATAGTATGTAGCTGCAGTAACTAAACCACCACGTAAACAACTAAAGTATAAACTACATAGTATCATCAGTATACTAAATATACTCTCCAATAAGCTGAGCTACTAACAGTAAATAATACATTACAATTCTACGTCGCAAAAAATATAATATGCTTCCAGCTAAACTTTATTCTCTTAAATACCCATTGAACGTGCAACGTTGGGCCCCGACGTTCCATGTCTACTATAGGTGGAGAGGCCAGAGGGTTGGAGCGGTTGAAGTTGGACGGACCATGTGTCGGATAAGCCGTGACCCTGCATCAAGGTCACGGCTTATCGACGCTACAAGCAAGTGCAGGATCTGGCGGCAGAGGGAAGGAAGCGATGGCGAGGTGCGGTCTGCGATAGGCATCACTGCCACTGGCACATTCCACGTGATGTATAGGGCGAGAGGGGCGGGGTGGGGGGGGCGTTGGGCGAGAGGAGGGGGAAGCGGTGGGGGGGACGAGGGGAAGGGTGGGGGTTGGGCAAGGGGGGGGCGGGGGGGGTTGGGCGAGAGGGGGGCGGGGGGAGATTAAAACCGAGAATCGAAACCGACAGCCGCCGGAATCGTTCCAAGTAGAAATCGATAGAATCGATGGAATCGATAGACGAGGCTTGAAGACGCCGCTCATCGTGCGATGCTCGCTGCTGCCGCTGCTGCTGTTGTGCCGGCTGCTGCTGTGGGTTTCGGTGGTGTTGGTGTCGGTGTCGTATAGAGAGGAGGGAGTGTCGCTGCTGCTGCTGCTGTGCGTGACGACAGCGATGGTGCTGGGAGGACGCGCGAGGTTGCAGGCGGAGACGCCGTGAGCTGCCCGGGCGATGATGATGGTGATGATGGTGGTGGAGGAGTGATTCTGGTGGTGAGTTTATTCCATCGTGGCGGGGTCGTGTGTTGCTGGGTGGCGGGTTTCGTGGAATCGGGCTGTGTGTGTGTGTCGGTGTGTGTGTCAGTGTGTGTCTGTGTGTGTCAGTGTGTGTCAGTGTCAGTGTGTGTGCCAGTGTGTGTCTGTGCGTGTCTGTGTCTGTGCGTGTCTGTGTGTGTGTGTCGGTGTGTGTGTCAGTGTGTGTCAGTGTGTGTGTCAGTGTGTGTGTCAGTGTCTGTGTCAGTGTGTGTGTCGGTGTGTGTGTCGGTGTGTGTGTCTGTGTGTGTGTCGGTGTGTGTGTCGGTGTGTGTGTCGGTGTGTCGGTGTGTGTGTGTGTCGGCGTGTGTGTGTCGGCGTGTGTGTGTCGGCGTGTGTGTGTCGGCGTGTGTGTGTCGGCGTGTGTGTGTCGGCGTGTGTGTGTCGGCGTGTGTGTGTCGGCGTGTGTGTGTCGGCGTGTGTGTGTCAGTGTGTGTGTGTCGGCGTGTGTGTCGGTGTGGGGAGCGGTGGTGCAGCGGTTAGCGCCGCGCTACGAACCCGGCGACCCGAGTTCGATTCCCGCTCACGGCCAGCAACGCCGGTGACGATTGTCTGAACCGGTCCTGAGCCTCTCCTAGGTCGACTCAGCCTCAAAATGGGTACCTGGTGCGGTGTGTGAGCATCGCCACTGGGGAGACAAAGGCGGCCGGGCGTGGTGCTGGCCACCCACCCCCTCGTGTACCATGCCGGCCTTCATAGGTGCTCGCTAGCAGCACTTGCCCCTACAGTCTGTTACAGGCTACACGGGGGACCTTTGCATGTGTGTGTGTATACGGTGCGACATACATGATGCTCCACAACATGTCTGTAGTATACAATGTACGCACATTAAACACGAAATACATACAATACATAGACCATACATACACAATTGTACATGCTAAGCGTACAATACGTGCACAATAAAGTCAAATATAGACACCGCACCCTTTACACGGCATACCAACCAAACCCAGCAGTACGAATACTACACATGCATTGTACATGCATTGTAAATACACGGCATGATCACGATGCACACACTGTATACAATACACTGCATGTGTGTGTTTCTCTCGTGCTAAAGCTGAGTGCAGGAGACACCGGCCACTGGGAGACACCGGCCACTGGGAGACACTGGTGACTTGGAGACACTGGTTACTGGGAGGAGACATCGGCCACTTGGAGACACTGGTGACTTGGAGACACCGGCCACTGGGAGACACCGGCCACTGGGAGACACTGGTGACTTGGAGACACTGGTTACTGGGAGGAGACATCGGCCACTTGGAGACACTGGTGACTTGGAGACACCGGCCACTGGGAGACACCGGCCACTGGGAGACACCGGTGACTTGGAGACACTGGTTACTGGGAGGAGACATCGGCCACTTGGAGACACTGGCCACTGGGAGACACCGGTGACTTGGAGACACCGGCCACTGGGAGACACCGGCCACTGAGACTCTGGTGACCCGCTGCTAGGAGGAGACGCTGCCTGCCTGCCCTACGAAGCAGTCCCAGGCGCCAGCTGCTGCTGCTGCTGTAGCCGGGACAGCGATGGCAGCGAGCGCAGGAGGAGGAGGAGGTGGAGGAGGAGGTGGACGTAGGAACAAGACGACGTCGAGGAAGAAGCACTTCGTGTCCCAGAAGATGAAGCTCTTCCGAGCGAGTGACCCCCTCTTCAGCGTCCTCATGTGGGGAGTCAACCACTCGGTACGTGTCGCTGGCTCCACTGCTCCATTGCCATTGGAGAGGTGTTGTGGGTTATGTCGCGTACATATATAAATGTTGTGTCGTTAAACCCGCCACCACCCGACACGACCAACTAGTAAGGTTTGCCACTCAAACCAGAACGTGCCAATCAGTCACTCGTACAGCACACCGGTGTGTCGGGGAGTAAATCCACAACATTTACAATCTGAGTACGACGTAGTGACGAATTGGCACGTTCTGTTTACGTGACAGACCTTGCTAGTTGGCTGTGTCGGGTGGACCGGTTCAGATAATCCTCACTGGTGACCGGGTTCATAGTACAGCTGGCTAACCGCACTACACTACCGCTCCCCCAACACACACACGGACACATTCGCTCACCACTGCCCCGGTCTAAAACGCAGAACTTCCCTCTAGTAGCCGATTAGTGCGGCTAATCAGACCCGATTATTGCGGCTAATATGGCCGTGGTCACAGCTCGCCGGTCGTTTATGCAGTGGCCACGGTGAGTCGTGTGGCCGGGGGCCCTGCATCGCGGTGAGGGCCAACATTGCCACGTGGGTAACACCGTTAGACCAAACGTAGGCCCAACGTTCCGCGTTTGCTTGGTGGTTATAGGCTCCCTTTCAGTTCCTCGAGCCGAGGTTGAACAGTGGAGGTGTGGCACACCGGTGGCTAGGAGATGTTAACTACCTCGCCTGGTATACAGGAGGTCGTGGGTTCGAGCCCGACTCTGGCGCCTGCTGTATATTTGGAGTTTGCGGTGTCTTTCTCCTTGTGCCCACGTGTATTTTTCTGCGGGTCCTCCGGTTTTTCCCTCAATATTCATAAACGTGCATTTAGGATATTTGGCTGCTATACATTTCCACGTGATGATAAGCCACTTCGTTGAGCTTTCATTTGTGAAAGCCAGGTCGCTTCTGAAAAAGAAATATACAGCCCAGTGGGGCCTTTTCTGGTAAAATAAAATAAATGTTCAATTTAATTCCGCGATTATGTTGCCGGGAATGCGTTTCTTACTGCCACCTCTTCCAAGACGATATTGACCAGCGTGGACGAGTAGACCAAGTACCCCTGTAGAGGAGGCTCTCGAGGGCTCCCGCGAGTGGGAGGACACTTCTGCCAGCAGGGCTGTGAGCCAGCAACTTGCGTGGCTGCGCCTTTTACCTCCTTAGAGCCAATCTGACAATTCCACGACTGCCTTTGGGACATTTTTGGCAGCATCAAAGCATGAAAAACTAGTTCATGAAGCCTGTCTTCGCCAAGCAAAAGTTTTCAATCGATGTCATAATTAACCTCACGTGATTTTTTTTTTGTACAATGTATCTATGGTCAAATACTAACAACTACTGCCAAAAATGTGTGTATTTTTCCGCAAAAAACCCTCAAATTGTTGACGACTTTGATTCAACTTCTCATATTTAAAGACGTACTGATGGAAAAGCGCTCGATTGAAAGATTTAGTTTTTTTTATTAGAAAGAACAAAAAAATAATGAACTTAATAATCTCTGAGGGGAAGCTCTCCTTTACCGTTGGGTTTTTAACATTGGGAGCAACACTGGCGGGGGGGGGGGTGATAAAGTTACTCGTGAGTTTACGACACGGAGACAACTTGTTAAAAACTCAACGATGCAGTTTGGTTGCCAAACATAACGCGCTAAATATATTGTCGCCAAGACAGAATTGTTACGTTCTTGAGTGGACGCAAGGACGCGACTTAACAAAAACCCCCAATTGTGGTGAATGTTGCGGCCACTAGCGGATGTGGAGGTCACGTGAGCCCATTGCCGCACATACGAATACAGCAGCATGTTTCTTACCCAATTGCATGCCACGTACAGTACAGTAAAACCTTGGATTGCGAGCATAATTCGTTCCGGAAACGTGATTGTAATCCAAAGCACTCGTATATCAAAGCACTCGTATATCAAAGCACTGGTATATCAGTTGTGATCACGTGACGCTTGGCAGACAAAGCGTATACATACTACTCGTATTGCAAGACCTCGCTCGTTTATTAAATTCATATTTATTTAAAATGTTTGCTCGTCTTGCAAAACACTCGCAGACCAAGTAACTCGCAATCACTGTTCTATCAAGTTATCCCAAGCTTGGGGATCATTGTTAATCAATGGATCATTGGACCGAGGGCATCATCTCGCGCTCGGTTATATGGCTTGGAGCAAGGATTCTTGGCATAAGGCACTACCACCTGGAGTACAGCTATATTATTCTACTATATTATCCCACACTACGACGAACGGGTTTCGGAGAGAATAAGTAAATGAAACACCTCGACAACACATCCGTCGATACCACTGCCTTGCAAGAAAATGTCGCACGTAAAGCAGAGGCCATTGTCGAAAACGTCGCCTAATTAGATTTATATTATTTTTCCTTTTTAAGGCCACAGTGTTATTGACAATTGTGTTGAATGTTTATTCGTGTTTGTGCTTGTGCCCCACCTGGCAACGCATCGGCACCACCACCACCACCAAGTATTAATTAGTTTTTCAGGATAACATAAGGTCGCGATGGATGCGGCGTGGCCAAAGGAACTCTCGGAGCGGCGTTCAGGAACGCTCCGGCTGAAATTAAGTAAAGGTTACGACCCTTCTAAAAAAACCCGTGGATGCTCGCGGATCTTGACGTGAGGATGATCGAGTCTTTTTTTATTTTTGCGCTCGCGCGCGCAGATATCACCAGGTCACACCCGGAGGGGAGGGCGCGCTTAATTACTATTGTAATTGTGTCGCGCGTAAGGAATCTCGATGACAAATGTCGTTGCGATTGCAGCTGGCGGTGCTGCTCTGAATGTAAAGCGGCAACCAAAAAGAAGACTCGGCACGTTAGTCAGCGACACTCTGGGCTTGAATGGAAGCGGTCCAATAGACGACGTTTCGGGCAACAGCCCTTTTTCACAGTGCTATGAAAAAGGATGCGTTTGCTATCGAGGCAGCACAGTGGTGTTGAGACTGAGTTGTGCTTGTGGACCTGCTGCAGCCCAGCGTAGGCGGGGGAGCAGCATCGGTGGTGAGATGTTAACTACCTCGCCTGGTATACAGGAGGTCGTGGGTTCGATCCCGGACCCTGACGCCTGCTGTATATTTGGAGCTTGAGATTACAATGCAGACACTCCTCTACTTACGAACGAGTTAGGTTCCAGAGGTCTGTCCGTAAGTCGATTTGTTCGTAAGTCCAACTTTACTCCTGTCGGTTCCCAACATGTTGTACGGCGTGTGCACTAAACTCGGGGAATGGCTTCAAAAGTTAAATAATCTCCTGTATATGTAGATGCCACTGGTTCCTCATGTCCTGCAGATGTAGATGCCACCACCAACATCTATTGCGCGGCGGTTGAACTTGTGATTCTCGGTCCGAACAGGCAACTGGACATACGAACAGGTTTATTCGTTTCTCTGAAAGTTCGTGAGTCGAATGTTCGTAAGTAGAGGATTCCCTGTAATGTGTTCAAATTGAGCACCGCGCTCGCTGCTGTGGAGCGCCCGGCGTGATGGCCAACGAAGCTGATCGGCACGCCGCCACCGCCCCCCCCCCCCCCCCGTTGTGTCGTCTGTGGCAGATCAACGAGCTGGCGCATGTGCCGGCACGCGTCATGCTACTGCCCGACGACTTCAAGGCGCACACCAAGACCAAGGTGGACAACCACCTCTTCAACAAGTGAGTCCGTCCTTGGTGGGGGGGGGGTGGGCTTGGTAGATGTGGGGGCAGTGGGGGGTTTTGTCCTATCTCATCACTGAGAGGGGTCTGAACGTGACATCTTTTTATTCTATGAGTCATTCGGTAAAGTCACGTAGATAGAAAAAATAATTTAAAAAATTTAAATGAAAATGAAGTGAATAGAAAATGAATTAAAATATCACGACGTTTCGATCGCAACACAAGGAATCGCCATCAGGCAGGCTGTTTTAAAGGTTTGAAATGGGTGTAGCCCAAGGGTCATAAACGAAGTGGGCAGGGCGAGTGATGTTAAAGTGAGAAATTTGCGTGTAAATGTTCGATCGGAGAGAGAAATTGTAGCTCTTGCTCTGCATCTACATCAGCAGCCATACGGGGTTGTCCCCTCCCCCCCCGCACGAACGGGATGATAGGCGGCGGCGAGGTACAGACAACGACAGACAGAGGAGGTACAGAGAGTGGCACGGAGCTAGACAGAGACGGACACACACGGAGACGGACACTCACACACACGCAGAGTGTTCTATTCCTGTCCCACTCATTCTCCGCTCCAGAAACCCGAGGCTTTCTGTTAGAAGCCCCCAGTCAACGTCTGCTCAGTGGGGGAGTTTGCTTATTCTCCTCCGCTGCCGGAAGAATCGATGATTTGTCCATCTAAATGTTTTACTGCCCTCGCTTTATCTCGTTTTTCACTTCCCTTGTCTTGTTTGTGCGATTTTTTTTTCACTTGCTCCGTTCGTCTAAACTCAACGGCAGGAAGTCTCCCGCGCGTGATTTGCTCGAGTCGCGAGCGGTCGATGCTTCCGCTCAAGATCCGATGGATAGCGAGATGGACCAGTGGCCGCACTGAACCGCTAGCGATGGTCCACGGCATGGGGGATGCCTTCATCCAGCAGCAGATAAACAATGGCTGATGATGATCGCAGTCTTACAAATCTATTTAAATCGATGCATTGTTCCATGCTTGAATCATCACCCTAGTCAGATAACAGTGTAGTGCTGGTTTAAATCTGTAAGTGTATGAGCTAATATTGTCGTATGATATGAACTCCTTGATATGGCACCTTAATTTATTTAATACCTACAGACCTGCCCGGTTATTGTATTACATTTCCATCACTTGTGCTTTTAGGCATCTTTGCCAACACAGGGTGTGGTGGCTGTGATTACATAATAAGGATGATGATACCGTATTCTCCAGATTATAAGACACACTTTCTAACCCCCACCGTTCCCCTCTTTATTTTAAAGCCAAAGTTTTTGCGGTACGTCTTACTTTCCGCGGCGTCTCATACCGGAGAATACGGTAATCGGGAGGATGATGATGATAATGGTGATGATGATGATGATTATGGGGGGAAATTCATTACAGCAGCGGTGGGTCGATGCTGACGCTGGGTCTGCCGTGACAGCTGGGCGTTTGTGGCCGTGTGGCAGTACAGCAAGCGGGTTTGTGCGAGTGAACCACCGCTCGGTGTGGAACGAGCTCGTTTGGGTGTGACCCCCCCTCTCGCGTGTATGTCAGTGTGTGTGTCACCCCCACAACTCCCAATTGGTGATGGGGCAGTTGTGAAGACAGTGGAGTTTCCCATACCTGGGCAGTGTGCTCATGACCGGCTCCAGTTTAACAGCAGAGGTCTCACTCCGAATCAGTCGAGCAGCAATATCTTTTCATCGGTTGCGTAACGCTGTGTGGAAGCTACCTGGTCTGTCGCTCCGCACGAAGCTTCAGGTCTTCTCAGCCACGGTCATTCCCTCCCTTCTCTATGCTTGAGAAACGTGGACCCCACTAATGGAACATCTTTGCCGGTTAGAAACATTTAGGCTGGCCTGCCTACTATCCATCCTGGGTTTAACCAGGCTGGATTGTGTGAGGAGCTCACAAATCCTTGAAAGATCTGGACAAAATCCCTTTGGTGAGCTCTTCCGACAGGCAAGGCTGCGTTGGCTGGGTCACGTAGCCTGCATGCCCAGCCACCGCATGCCTAAACAGATTTTGTTCGGCCGGATCGAGGGGGTGAAACGGGCGCGGCACGGGCTAGAGAAGAGATGGAGTGATGTGGTACAGAAGGACGTGGAGCTGAGTGGACTTGCCAATAACTGGTACCAGCAGTGTCAAGATCGGCCTCTGTGGAGGAGGCTCGTGAAGGATGCTACTGGGCAGTTGGAGGCAGTCGCCCTCCAACAACAACGGAGGGCGGAGGAGCGACGCTCACAACAACGAGCGGAGCGCCGGGTTGATAAAGCACAGCAAGTTGTCACAGTAGGGGGCACAGGTGGTGCATCAGCCAGTCATCTTAGTTAGCCGACCCGTGGCACCTGGGTCTGTCCCGTGACCTCCTGCCAGCGGGCGTGTGACACTTCACGTGGCCTCAACGTGCACATGGCCTGGCACAAGCGTCGTGGCGACGTCACCGCCTCTTAGTGGCGAATGGCGGTTGTTGTATATGTTTGGCTGTGTGTGTCTGTGTGTGTTGTTATATGTTTGGCTGTGTGTGTCTGTGTGTGCACAATGATAACGAACAGTTTTTGCTTCTCAGCACATTAGCGCCACAGCTCTCAGAATTATTTACAGATGCCCCCCCCCCAAAAAAAAGAAATCACCTCCTATTGGTGACCGTGGCATCGCTGCGGCACAATGAGCCAGCGAACCACCACCGCTCTGAACCCAGTGACCTGAGTTCAATTCCCGGCCACGGCTGAACCGGTCCTGGGGCCCCCCCCAAGTGCGGTGAAGTATGGTCAAACCACCCCTCTACGACCACCGAAACGGTACGGGGAGACCTTCGTCCGGCAGTGAATGGACAGAAGAGCCGTGCCGCGCTCTTTATTGTCATAATCACTGTCGACGCACTCGGACTCGCTGTTATTTTCAACACCCATTAGTTCAGTAAACGGGCAATTATGTTTTATTGCGCGCGTTCTAAACAAAAGACCGTTCCGAATGGAACGTGTCGGCTTGAAATTGCATCTTATTGCCGCTTGTCAGCTATTTGTGTTCCACGCCCCCCACCCCCCGGACACTTGTGAAGTTATTTATTCTTGTTAAACCCACCATTAACCACGGGTGGCGGTTTTAGACGAGAAACTTTTTAACTGTGGGCAGCAGCTCCGTTCCAAAGACACCGCCGCGCCGTGTCGTCGCTCGGCTGGAGTTTTCTCGTTCTGTCGCGATTCCTGGCAGCGTGTCATTAGCGGCGGCGGGGGATTATTTGGGCAGCACGATCCAAGACGGGGCGGCCGCCTCCGCCTCCCACGCAGCATCGCCTTGGAAGGGATTCCGCTCGAATGTCTCCAGTTCAACACGGGAGTCGCAGCGGTAGTAGGCTCTTCGTGACCAATATTATTCAGAATAAATGTTGTTTTTTGTTGGTAGGATTCGATCGCGTAAATATCGACGTGTCGTTTGACTCGCGAAAATAACACTCGCTTCAGCGTGTTGGAGTGTCAAACCCGCAAATGTTTACAATTCGAGTACCGCGACGTTTCGCCGGCGATGACTACAACAGCAACAACAACAACAAGCGGCTTCATCGAGCGATTAGCCATGAATTGTGAATAAGTCTTCCCGTGGGTCACATCCCCCCCTCCCCCCCCCACCGCGTGGGTCTGGTTGAGAGCAGAGCTCGTCAGACCGCGCATTGCGAACATCCAGCCGCCGTGCTGCAACCACGCTGCGGAAGGGTTGCATAAAGGGCCCCATTACTCAACTCCGTCGATTTGGTTGGCTTCGTTATTTATTTTGCACTGTATGGGGATTTGTTTGTATTAATTCCTCGGTGTGTCGCTGCACAGATGTCGGTGCGTGTCTGTGTAGGTCGACTCGCGCTCAAACGAGTACCCGGTGCGGTGTGTAAACATCGCCACGAGAGAGACAAAGGCGGCCGGGCGTGGCGCTGGCCACCCACCCCCCTCGTGTGCTGTGTCAGCCTTCATAGGTGCTCGCGAACAACGTGTGTGCACGAGTGTGCGTAAGTTAGTGCGGCTGGCTCGCGCACGCGCGCACAGACACGCGTGCGCGCGTGTCTGTGCGCGTGTCTGTGCGAGCTGTTGATGAACGAGGCAGGCAGGAATTCCTCCGCTTACGAGTCGGAGCGCGGGTGCGGCAAAGTTGCTTCTGAGCCCTCACAGCTGCCTGGGGGTGGCGGGGTGAGGGAGGGGAGCAGTGGCGGTGCGGGGGGGGGCAGACCAGCACCCCCTAAACGCGACCCGGTCACAACAACAGGCAAACCTCTTGCACAACACGGCAACGTTTCCCCGTTTAGCCTGAGCAGACTGTTGGGGCAGGTGCTTTTAGCGAGCACCTAACGAAGGCTAGCACAGCACACGAGAGGGTGGGTGGCTAGCACCACCCCCGGCCGCCTTTGTCTCCCTTGCAGCGATGTTTACACATCGCTCACAGCACACACAACCGCACAATATGACTGAATCACCACCGCACATGCGCCCCATCTCACCCGATCTCAGAAGCTAAGCAGGTTGTGAGTCTGGATAATGCTCGGGGATGGGTGATGACCGGGGGGGTGCTTACCAGGTGTTATAGGTTTAGTGAGGCTTTCGCGGGTAAATAATTGGCATTGTTATTATGATCACGACTGTACTAAATGGGGCCTATATCCAGCACTCAAACGTCAGCCTTCATTGGCCCAGGAAAGCCTCGCCGAGTCTCAAGACTCTTTTGCAGTGGCGAGATGTTAACTACCTCGCCTGGTATACAGGAGGTTGTGGGTTCGATCTCAACCCTGACACCTGTGTATTTGAAGTTTGCGTGTTTTCCCCATGGTCACGTGGATTTTTGCCTCGGTCCTCCGGGTTTTTCCCTCCGCATTAATAATCAACACCCGTTTATAGTATTTGGCTGCTATAAATTTCCACATGCCGATAAGCCCCTTGGTTGAGCTATAATTTGTGATAGCCAGGTGACTTCTGACAAAGAGCTGTGTCGCTCAGTGGGCCTTACCATTCGGGAGGCTCCTGCTGCATCGGGGATGTTTTGCTCGTTGTGGAAGGAAACGGGAGAAGCTGGACAAAACCCAGCGCTCCGCAAGGGGGCCTGCACTGATGTACAGGCAGAGTTCAAGCAAACAACCCATCGTTGTCATTGCCATCGGCACACCCTGCTGATGAAACCCAGAAGGCCGAGACCGTTCCAGGGCGCGCTTTGGTTGCGCTGAACAAATGCTGGCGGAAAACGTTGCTGCAGAACTCCGATTCGGCCAAAGGACTCTGTTGTTTTATCGGGACGATGAGACGGACGCTTCCCTGTCGGGTTGGTTATGTGTCAGCTTATTTAATTGCTTTCCTTAATTCATATCGAATTACTCATGGCCCGCCCAGACGGCCAACGATGATTTTGTAAACGACAAACGGCAGCATGCACGAAGTGCCTCGGGGTTACAGCCAATAACAACAAAACAACCAGGGGTGCGGAGAGAGAGCCTCACGCACACAGCTGACCCACAGTACGACGCAATAGACGGAGGGGTCGCCAAAATAGCCAGGCAATCCCTGCGAGGGCACGCAGGCCCACCACCACCAACAACAACAACAACCAGTCGGCCCCCCCAGCACCACGCGGAGCCGGCGTGATGGAGCACTCTGCCCGTGCGCGTTGTGTGGGCTCTCGCACTCCGTGCGCATGCCGGCAGCTTCTTTGGGAATTGTCGGGCACGCGACGCCGGACGTGACGCGGTCGAACCGCGTCGGGGAACGCTCGCTCGGACACACGGCCGGACCCCTGAACGACACGCATACATGTACTCTCCACCCAGTCAACAACAACAACAACAACGACGACCACCGCCATGCGCCACTCGATGGCGTGGACATCACCATGGCGCTTGTGCGAGGCTAGCTGCACTTTGAGGCAGGTCACGAGACAGACCCAGGTGTTATGGGTTAGCCAACTGAGATGACTGGGTGATGCACCAACTGTGCTCCCCACTGGCAGTCAACAGCAGACGCACACAGACGCACCCTACAAACAAGACAACCCCCAAATAGATCATACACACAGGCGCATCCTACACACACACGCTACACACAGACAACCCCCCAAATAGGTCCCACACACACATCCTACACACGCACACCCCTAATAAATCACACACACATCCTACACACACGCACATACCTCCTAATCGATCACACGTTATTATCTTGTCAGGATAATAACGAGGATATCATCACCATTCATCACCATCGTCATCATCGTCCATCCGCGTTTCGCCGCTCACGGACGCCACCTTCGCTCGGAGGCAGCAGGAGGGCCGGGCGGCCGTGTGAATCGGAGTGCATCGTATTTCTAATTGTCGCAGCAATGTGTCGCCCTCGTCTCTGTGGCGTGTTTTTTTTTATCTTCGTTTGTGCCGCCAACCCGGAGTGCACACACCCAGATATTTACTGAAATGAAACTCAACAGTTTTTTATTTCACCGGGCAAGGCCCACTGAGCTATGTAGCTCTTTTTCAGAAGCGACCTGGCGACCACAAACGACAGCTCAACGAAGAGGCTCATCGTCGTCATCCTCACGTGGAAATTTATAGCAACAGCAAAATACTCTGAACGCGTGACGTTGATTCTAAATGTGGAGGGCGGAAAACCGGAGGATCCGGAGAAAAATCCACGCGACCACGGGGGGAGAGGGAGAGACCACTGCAAACTACAAATATACAGCAGCAGTAGCAGGCGTCAGGGTCGGGATCGAACCCACGACCTCCTGTACACCAGGCGAGGTCGTTGTTTTGTGGTTGCGCTCTTGACGAAGGACATGCGTCGACTGCACGGTTGCTCTTCGACGTTATTGCCTCTCTCCCCCCTGATGATTCTGCAGCCAGCAGTGGATAGAGAACGGTCGCTGTCGGTCACCGGGTTGCCTATGACGTGGCTTAATCGATGACAAAATCGCGGTGGGGTTTTTTTTTCGTTTTTATCAGATTGAGTTGAGCAACTTTACCGTTGGAACACACTTCGGATTGTTTCATCTGTAACAGCCACCACTGGCGGCGTGTGCTGCGAGTTATGCGTTTTTGTTATTGTTGTTGTTGTGTTTGTGTGTGTCTTTTTACAGTCATGTTGTTACGATCATTATTGTCATCGGTTGGCATCTGCCATGTCCGGTAACAAAGGTAAAGGTGGAGCGCTGAAATTGCTTGTTCACGACACTGCTGGCAGAAGAGCCTCTTCTACTAGGAGGGAGTTCTTCAGGGCCCCCCTCCAGGGCCCCCCTGGGGGGTAAAAAGGGCGCCACGGTGGCGAGATGTTAACTCCTTTGCCTGGTTTGCAGGAGGTCGTTGGTTCGATTCCGACCCCGACGTCTGTGTAGTTGGAGGTTGCGTGTCCTCCCTGTGGTCGCGTGGCTTTTTCTCCAGGTCTTCCATTTTTCGCCTCCACATTTAGAAACATGCGTTTAGAGTGTTTGGCTGCTCTAGATTTCCACGTGAAAAGCCTCTTCGTAGAGCTGTCGTTTGTGGCCAGGTCGCTCCTAAAGAAGAGCTACTTAGCAGCTCGGTGGGCCTTACTTGGTATAATAAAAATAAAAGTAAAATTTAGTTTTAGTTTAATTTTACGACGAATATGACATCTCCCCCCATGCTTTTTCCGTCCAGAATGGTGTCACGTGGCGCAGGGTGACGTCAGTTTTTTTGGGGGTTTCAGGTTTGTTTTGTTTACCCAGCCGAGGGCTCGACAGACCACCGGGCCATGAGTCCCGGTTGCTCAGGCGTCCCGGGTCACCAAAAAAGGAACAAAAACGAAAAAGAACTTGGACACGTGGCATGTCATGCCAATAACCTGAAACTCTCAAAAGACATCCGAAATTATTCTCAAAAATCCCAATCGTCAAATCCAAAGCTCGCCTCCTTGCTCCCTGTTATTATAGTTGGGTGTCTACGAATTATTCGGTGTATCTATGGACAAAAAAAGAGTTCCTCCCACACGTCCCATTCTCCTGCCCGTGTCTCTCTCTCCCAACCCACGGCTCTCCCGTGTGGCTTCCTCTAGCACACGTGTCTCTCCCGCCCATGTCTCTCCCGCCCGTGTCTCTCCCGCCCGTCTCTCTCTCTCCCGTGTCTCTCCCGCCCTCCCGTGCGCGTCTCTCTGTCCCTAGCACGTTTGTTGGCTTCACGTCGCTACTCCTCCGCCCGCGCGCTCTTTGTGTGGCCACTCGCACTCCGCTGCGGCCCAGGCCGGGGAGTTCGCTATCGCGCGGAAACAGACGAAACGCGCTCTCGAGCCCGGCCGCTTGGCACCGACTCTCTGGCCCTTATCAGCCTCGACAAATCCCGCCACGACCTCGTTAGAAATCTCTTATCGGGTGTTTTGTGTGCGAGCCTGCCTGCCTGCGCGTACCGCGCGGGTACGTGCGAGCGTGAGATTGTGAGCGCGCGCACGTGTGCGTGCGTGTGCTGCTGGAGCAGTGGAGGAGGGTGTGCGGAGTGGGCAAGGGCGATGACGGAGAGTCGTGTGGGTTGCCGCCCTGGTGTACGGTGGTTGGCACACCGCGCTTGAGTTGCAGAGCTCGCCGCGTTCGATACGATCCCCCGGAGCGGCAGCTGAAACAATGGGCAGGATTCTTAAATCACCCCCCCCACCCTCCCCTCCCCACTCGCCTCTGTCCACCCAGCAGTCCACATGGACACACCACAGTTCCGTCGATCACCAGGTGGCGTGTGGTGGGGTAAGACGTGGGCGAATCCCACGTCTTACACGACGTGCAGCCAGCGTGGAAGAGTAGACCAAGTAACCCTCGACGGGGTTCTGCAGAGCTCGCTCGAGTGGAGGCACTTCCGCCAGCGGTGGCGTGGGCGAGCAGTTGCGGGGCTGCGCCTTCACCTTTCACGGAATGTGTCAGTTGCTATAAATACAACTGGGGTATTATATTGTCAATAAGAGGGGGGGGGAAGCGTGATTGCATGAAAGGCCAGGCCTGCCAAAATGTCAGTCTTGTCTCGTCATCTCTGCCAGAGAATAGAAAAAAGAAAATCCTTCACCGAACTTAAATTTACAGTCTTCTTTGTGAATGAATGCGTAAGGATGGGGGTGGAGGGTGAGCAGTGTGGGGTGGAAGTTTCTGCTAAACATACGTACGTATGTTGGACTTTTTTCGCACCGTACGTAGCCAACTGTGCTCATCCGAGGTGCGGGGGGGGGTAAATATCAATAGTCTACGTGGCGCGTTCAGTCGGCGCACTGCCGTGGGCCGAGCGTGAATCTACCTGGACAGCGTTCTCTCGTCAATGCGATGGGGAGACTCGATAACCCACGCGGCGTGCGGTCGGTTCCGTTTGAAAGCCAAAGCGAAGTTCCTGCCGCTGCTCCTGAAACCCCGTTGCTGTCGTGCGCAAGAATGTATAATAGAACCCCAACACATGCCACATGCCTAGCAGATGGCTGATATTTATCGTTAATTTAATGTGCGTATGTATGTTGAACTCATCTTCTTGGTTCTTTCGGTAAAGTCACGTAGAACCAAGAAGATGAATCCCTGCAGTCACAAAAGCTTTAAATCGAAATATGTTGAACTCCTTTCACACCGTACGTAGCCAACCGTGCTAATTGGAGGTGCAGGAAAAGGACAACAAACCAAACACAAAGCAGTTCTAAAGAAATGAGTTTTCAATCTAGATCATTTAAAAGTGCATATAGCTCCAGCGGCTTCCTAATATCTGAAGGAAGAGCGTTCCAGACGGTCGCAGAAGCACATCCACGCTCACTTCTTCGGAGCATTTCACAATCCAGGTTTGATAATTTTTTATTTTGTATCTCGCCCGCAGATCGCCACGCATCGAACTTACTGATTCCCCACTTTCATCCGCTTCGCGTGGCGCTAATCGTAAGGCGAAAGCCTGCCCTCTTGAGCCGTGAGATTTTCGGGGTTGTCAAGTTTATTACCGGGGCACCTCCCATTTATAGACATGATGTAAGATAACAGTTAATAACATCTTGCCACCGCAGGGGCGGCGGCGACCTTGTATCCAGGAGGTCGTGGGTTCGATCCCGACCCTGATGCCTGCTGTCTATTTGGAGTTTGCAAGTTCTCCCTGTGGTCGCGTGGATTTTTATCTGGGTCCTCCCGTTGTTCCCTCCACATTTAGAATCAACATCATGCGTTTAGAGTACAGTATTTGGCTGCTTCATATTTCCATGTGATAAGCCACTTCGTTGTGCTATGATTTGTGGCCAGGTCGCTTCTGAAAAAGAGCTACGTAGCTCAGTGGGCCTTACCTGGTAAAATAAAAAAAATAGTAAAGTATAATTCTTATCCTATTGGCAGTGGGTGCACAAAGCGCAAATAAAATTATTTGTACTAAAACAACTTTTGGGTTCCACGGTCTAACCCAAAAAATATTCTCACAAATCATATTGGTTGTGTGAAAGCCTCTTCATGAAATTCACAAACAACAACTCAACACAGTTGTCAACAAAACTCTGTCTTCCGCCCTATGCAAGGCCCCGTTGTCTGAAATGTCGGCTGTTACACGTATACAGTGTTTTTGAGGGCAAACGCCCTGTAAAGTGTCTAATAGACAGAAATGTGTTATTTGGGCATACTTTCTGGAACTTGTTATCTGTAAATGACACGGCGTTTTGCCTGCAATGAGATTTCCATAGCCGTGATTAGAATCACATTTTATTTCAAAGGTTCACTTTTACTTTTGGGCTCGCCAGCCCTGATGAAGCTGGAATCGGTTTGAGCGAAAAACCTCGTCGCCCGGTCATGTTGGATGCAGCCGTGAAAAGTCTCACGCCATGGGTGAGAATGAGCTTCATTGCTCAGGACAGTGGCACGTATTTAATAAAAACATGTCTTTGTAAACGTGGCAATCGCGTCAGGTGTTGGAGTGTTAACGACAATGATTTTTCGCGAGCCATCGAACAAAAGACAGTTACCGCATCGCGCGCTTTCAGTTGTGCTTCTGCGGCCATCTGGAACGCGCTCTTCCTTCCGATATGAGAAAGCCGTAGGAGCTATGCACTTTTAAATGTACTGTAGATTGAAAATGCATTTTTTTTAGAACTGATTTTTGTCCTGAGTTTGTTGTCCTTCCCCCGCACCTCCGATTAACACTGTTGGCTACGTACGGTGCTAAAGAAATTCAACATACACATACATAACACTACCGTGTGGCCTCACTCAACGGCAAATGTGGAGTTTCATTTAGGTGTGACATGATGGCCGCTTGTTATTTCATTCGCTTTACTTGCCAAGCTGCGAGCGTTAAGGTATTTCACATCGTCTCCATAAAGTCCTCCTCGTCAATAAAAAAATGTAAACTGGCGGTATGCGTGCCAAATCGTGCGTGTGAGATAAAAAAAAACCGAACGACATAAACAAGACGGTGGAAACGAGACGAAAGGAAACCGATTCCTGAATTGAATTGTAACCCGACAATTATGACGATCTTGTTGCACCACTGTATGTACGTATGTTGAACATTTTTCGCACCGTACGTAGCCAACCGTGCTAATCGGAGGTGCGGGTGCGACTCGTCACGCACCTGAACCTCAGCAAGGCATTCTTAGATTGCCCCGTGTCTAACAAAACTTTAGTTTTTGTTTACCTGCGAGTCGGAGGCAAAGGGGCGTTGACACGGAGCGGTGTGAAGTTGGGGTCAATCAGTCAACTGCTGCTGCACGCTCTGGGCGTGTGACCTGCAGTTTCCTTGACCTCTGCCCTCTCACCTGACCTTCCCCCACCTGTCTCTTGCGGGCGTGTGTCTGTCGGCACAGAGAGAACATGCCCAGCCGCTTCAAGTTCAAGGAGTACTGCCCTGTGGTGTTCCGCAACCTTCGCGAGCGGTTTGGCGTCAGCGAGCAGGAGTACCTGGTGCGTGGACGCTGCATTTGGCTGCGACGTTGAGTCGAGCTTCACGGCATTGCACCGGGTCCCCGCTGAGACACTGTACGGTGGACCACGCTAACTCACACTGAGCCGCTACGACGCACGCACAAAGCAGACACCTCCTGAAGGCCGGAAACGGCACTCATTTGTGGCCGAGTCGACCTAGGGGAGGCCCAGGACCGGCTCAGATAATCGCCACCGGTGTTGGCCGTGAGCGGGAAACGAACTTGGGCCGCTGGGTTCGTAGCGCAGCGCTATCCGCTGCACTACCACTCCCCACGCGCACACTCACGTGGACACACCGAGTAAGTCACACTGACGCACGCATACTACTCGCAGCGTGCCCCACACCGCACGTCATCGTGGCACACAAAGCGTACCACAGTCACACGACACTGCACCAAAGACAATGACCGCCAGTATAACATGAACAGACCGCTGGGTCGAGTGTTGTTTTAGCGAGCACCTATTAAGACCGGCACAGCCAATGAGGTGGTGGTGAGTCAGCGCCACACCCGGCTCTTACCTTTGTGTCCCCAGCGCAACAGATACTCATTTAAGGCTGTGTCGACCTAGTGGAGGCCCACGTCCGGGTCAGATAATCGTAATTGATGTTGGCCGTGAGCGTGAATAGAATTCGGGTCGCCGGGTTCGTAGCGCAGCGTGCTAACCGCTGCACCACCGCTCCCCGCGATGTACGGTGCGAAAGAAGTTCAGCATAGACGCACACACTGAACCACACACCACGCGCACCGCACTGCTCTGACCGCACAGTGAGATTCTCCGTCTGTCCTCGGATGCACTCACCACCCTCCCCCCCCCCCATACAGGCACCCGCATGGATACCAGCGAAACGAATAAACAATAACCAAAATCCCAAAACAAGCTGTGACCCTCAAGGCGGGGCGCGTGTTTGGCTCAGCCTGTAGGGTCCCCCTTTGGCTGCCTTTGCCCCAAGACACACCGGGTGCAGTGAAAGGTTCCCGGAATTGCCGGAAACTCTGTTGCTCAGGAGTTGCTTGTCCCTGTTGGCAAATTCTCAACCAAAAGCTATCGCTCCGAATCCAGTGGGGGGGCAGTGTTCCTTGCCAGCCAATCGGAAGCGGTCGATCTAGCTCTTAGACCAATCACGGCAGAGCTATAGATCGGCTACAGTTGTAAATGCCGTATGTAAATCCGTAATGGATTACAATATTTACAATGCCATTGTAATAATGTATTACAATGGCATGGAGTGGCTGGTGTGGTGTGAATGAAACATCGCCACTGGGGAGACAAAGGCGGCCGGGCGTGGTGCTGGCCACCCACCCCCTCGTGTGCCGTGCCGGATTCCATCGGTGCTGCTACTCGCTAGCAGCACTTGCCCCCAAACAGTCTGTTAAGGCTACGCGGGTGGATCTTTGCCTTTGTGCGCGAGTCTGTTGCACTTAAGGATCGAATGATGAACGAGTGAATAATTCACCGCAAGTGAAGGTGATGAATTAGTTAATGCCGGATTGGTTTCATTCGCGATGCCCCAGAGTTCCACAAGGAAACGCATTACCGATGCATTATTCAGCGCACGATACGGAGTCTCCACCAGCCACTGTCAACTCGTGGGTTGGGATAGAGAGAGGGGGAGGGGCGCGTCAGGGGCAGGCTGTGGCATTGATACCGTGCAGGAGAAATGTCGAAATGTGCGATGGGAGCTTCAGCCTCTCTAATACCCAAAGTTAATCAAGTGCCGTCGCAACACAAAGCACACTCGTTCACAATATGAAGCAGTTTCCTTCCTTCCTTTCCACAAAACTACGGAACGCGGAACGCACACACGCCTCTTAGTCACGCGCAACACAAGCGTACAAAATGTGAAGCAATTTCCTTCAGCGGCACTGTACAAAACACGAAATACAGAACGTTAACAAATGCCTCGGTAACGCCGCACGAATAACGTTATCTCTCCGTGTTACCCTTAGTTGTGTTATTGGGAGGCAGAAGTGGGGGGCTGCTCCATACTCTATATATACTGTATATTGTATTTGTGGGGGTGTGGGGGAGCGGTGACTCAGTGGTTAGCGCACTGCATTACGGACCCGGTGACCTAATCTCGATTCCCGCTCACGGCTAATAGCAGTGGAAAATGTTCCCACCGGTCCTCGGTCTCCCCTAGGTCGACTCAGCCTATAGCGAGTACCTGGTGCGGTGCGTATACATCAGCACTGGGGGAGACAAAGGCGGCCGGGCGTGGTCGTGGCGACACCAGCCCCCCTCGTGTGCCATTCGGGCCTTCGTAGGTTCTGCCCGGCAGTCTGCAGCTGAAGGCCATACAGGGGGGGGGGGAGATCTTTGTAAATGCACCACTGCATGAAATATTAATGCTCGCAGTAAAACAGAAACGGTTTTGTCAACGAAAGATTGATTCCGGACGAAGCTTCCTGCCAGAGGGAAGGGGGGGGCTAGTGGTGGGTTGTGGCTTTAGCACGAGGTGCAGACACAGCCATACAGCGTGGCCCAAAAGTGAGGACACACACAGGGTTACGAGCTTTTTTGCATGTCCATGGACGGGTGAATATTGCAGTAAATCTGAAATATTCAATAGAAAAATTGTTCAGCTCATGATTATAAATGAGGGGGGGGGGGTGCCCCATGTGGAGTGACGTCACCCGCTAATGGTTATTGGGGAGGGGTGCGGCATGTGGAGTGACGTCACCCGCTCATGGTTATTGGGGAGGGGTGCGGCATGTGGAGTGACGTCACCCGCTCATGGTTATTAATGAGGGGAGGGGTGTGGCATGTGGAGTGCACGACCTTCATGTGTGTTAGTGTCAATTGCCACGTAGGCATGAATATTAATTATTGCAGTGACGTTACGCACGGATGAAGCACTGTGCTGCCTAGATTTATTTTTTACCATCACTTTGAAGCGATTTTGCATAATAAATTATTTTATTCATCTTTGCGCTTATGTAAAAATCAACCCACTCATGAATATTAATGAGGGGGAGGGGCTCGTGTGGAGTGACGTCACGCGGGGGGTGGGCCTCATGTGGAGTGACGTCACGCGCGGGACGGACAGACATATCTGGGTGATTCACACAGGGTGTTTTGACTTTTGGGGCAACCCCTGTTCGCGCACACACAGCTAGGTACGTGAACACGCACGCTTACACAGCTATGCGCACACACACACACAGCTACAACAACAACCGCCATTCGCTACTAAGTGGCGGTGACGTGACCACGACGCTTGTGCCAGGCCATGTGCACCTTGAGGCCACGTGAAGTGTCGAACGCCCGCCGGCAGGAGGTCACGGGGCAGATCCAGCAGGTGCCACGGGTCGACTGACTGAGATGACATGCACACATACACAACTACGTGCACACATACACAGGTACACACAAACAGATATGGCTACATGAACATGAAGACAAAGATCCCCCGTATAGTCTTAACAGACTGTTGTGGCAAGTGCTGTTAGCGAGCACTTATGAAGGCCGGCACGGCACACGAGGGGGTTTGGTGGCCAGCACCAGGCACGGCCTCCTTGGTCTCACCAGTGGCGATGTTTACACACCGCACAACAGGTACTCATTTCAGGTTGAGTCCACCTAGGGGAGGCCCAGGACCCGTTCAGATAATCGTCACGGGTGTCGGTGATCGTGAGCGCGAATCAAACTTGGGTCTGCCTGGTTCATAGCGCAGCGCGCTGAACGCTACAAAGACAAAGGTCCCCCCGTATAGCGCTGAAAGAATGTTGGGGCAAGTTCTGTTAGCAAGCACCACCACACTCCCACGAACACACACATGTTAGGCAAACATAACTAGTAACGTGTGTGTGTGTGACACATGCAACTGTGCCAGGAGCCATAGCTGTGTGTGCGTGTACCTGATCCCCCTGCACCGTGACACCCGGATTACCCCCCTGCATGTTGAGGAGGCCGCAGCTCCGAGCTCTTAGCACCGACCTTCACGCCACATAAATACACGCGCCCAAAATAACCTTCACACACGCGTGCGCACCCTCTAGCGCACACACACACGCGCGTGCCCTCGAGCACACACACACACATACACACGCGCGCACCCTCTAACACATACACGTGCACGTGTGCGCGAGTGTGTGTGCTAGAGTGTGTGTGTGTGTGCGCGCGCATGATATGCTTACAAAACGTGGAGCCCTCTTTAAGGAATATCTGCGCCAGTTTGAAACATTCAGGCTGGCCTGTCTACGATCCATCCTGGCTTCAGCCAGACTGGATTGCGTGAGGAGCTTGCACATCCTTGAAAGACTTGGACACAGTGGCATCCGTGAGCTCTTTCGGCAGGCGAGGCTGTGTTGGCTGGGTCACGTAGCCCGGATTCCCAGTCAACACATTCCAAAGTAGCTTCTGTTTGGCTGGATAGAGTGGGCTAAACGGGCATGGCACGAGCTAGAAAGGAGATGGGCTGATGTGGTACAGAAGGATGTGGAGCTGATTGCAGCCAGTTGCCCTCCAACAGGGCAATGGAGCGACGCTCACAACAACGAGCATAGCGCCAGGTGGAAAAAATGCAGAAATTTGGCAGTGGGGAGCACAGTTGATGAATCTGTCATTCATCTCATTCGGTCAACCCATGGCACCTGCTGGGTCTGTTCCGTGACCTTCTATCAGCCTTCGACACTTCACGTGGCCTCAAAGTGCACCTGGCCTGGCACAGGAGCCGTGGTGACGTCACATGCCACTTAGTGGGGAACGGCGGTTGTGGCTGTTGTTTTGTGTCCATGATTTTGTCCGTGTGTGAATGTGCGTGTGTATGTGTGTGCGAGTCTGTGAGTGCGTGTCTGTGAGTCTGTCCATGTGCACGTGCGTCTGCACACTTCCCCCGTGCTGCTGAGCTGGCAAAATCCGTGCTTGTTTTTGTAAATCGCCACGTGGTGCCGAGTGCGCTCCCGCGAGCAGCGTTACAAATCGCAAACAAACAAAAAACAACCCGAGCGTCGCGCCTAACGGAACGGAGTATAAGAAAAACAAACTCCTCCGTCGCTTGAAAACCCTCGTGTCTGTTGCCAGGCGGAGAGAGACAAAGGTGGTGGTCAGGGTCGTGTGGCGCAAACGCAATTGCCCACCCCGCATGGGCGACACGTCAGACTTTTTGATAGGCGCTCGCGAACGGCCTACGTACACGCACCCTCCGTGAGTCGTCTGGGAAGAGTGCTGCCCAAATGTGTAACGCAAACTGAGCAGTGGCGTTGCTGTGGATAATTAGCAATGCTCCCAGGCCGTGTGGTTGATGGGAAGTGTTAAAAAGTATCTTTTATCTGTTTTACGTGGACGGACGGATATATGAAGGAGATGTATTATCTGCGTTCTTGTACTAATGTGGATGATGATGATGATGATTGTGGTGGGGCACCACGGTGGCGAGATGTTAGCTACCTCACCTGGTCTGCAGGAGTTTGCGTGTTTTATTTCCCCTTGGTAGTGTGGATTTTTCTCCGAATCCTCCGGGTTTTCCCTCGACATTTAGAAACATGCGTTTAGAATATTTTGTTGCTATAAACTTCCCAATGAGCTACCATTTGTCGCTAGGTCGCTTCTGAGAAAGAGCTATACAGCGCAGTGGGCGTTACCTGGTAACATAAAAAATTGTTTTAGTTTATGATCATGATGCTGCTGCTGCCACTAATGATGATGCTGCTGATGATGATCGTCACGACGATGGCGGTGGTGGGCGATCGCAGTGAAGCTGCTTCTGTTACTGACGCTGCTGCTGATGTTGGTGATGCCGTCGCTGCCACACGAATGCTGATGATAAGAAAGGACGATAATCGTGGTGCTGCTGATGATGGCAATGCCGCCGCTGCTGATCACGGTGCCCCTGCCACTGCTATTAACGACGATGCTGCTGCTTCTTACGATGACGCCAACGACGACGCCGACAATGAGGATGCCGTCGTCGACAATACCGCCGCCACCGAGGGCGACGCTGTCGACGGCCGGTGACGCGTCGCCCGGTCTGTGCCGGCGCAGGTCTCGCTGACGAGCCGCGCCCCGGTGAACAGCGACGCGCGGGGCCGCAGCGGCGCGCGCGTCTTCACGACGTACGACCGCCGGTTCGTGGTGAAGACCATCGTGGGGGAAGACGTGGCCGACATGCACACGATCCTCATGAAATACCACCAGGTGCGCACGGAGATGGGGCGAGCGCTTGCGCGCACCACGGTAACCGCGACGGCGATAATTGACGATCGTCGTCATCGTCCACGGTCCGTGGGGCAGAGAGACCGGAGGAGGTGTCCACTGCACGTTTTGTGATTTGTTTCCACTTTCCCCTCTCTCCGTCTCGTGCCAATATGCTCAAGTCGTGGCCACATCTTTTCAGCACCAGTCTCTGTCGTCGTCATCAAGCCATTCGCCGTTAGGTCTTCCTCTCTTTCCGGTTCCTTCCATTTATCCAAACAACACTTTTTAATTTTCCTCTTGTCGTCCATCGTACGTACGTTTCCAAATAGTTGCACGTTTCCTTCTCATCGCTGCCTGCATCATCAGGTCGTCTTCTTCTCTGTGCAACCTTTTTATTTTACTTTTACGTTGGTCACTCTTCCGGTCCAGCTTAGATGCAGCATCCTTCTGTAGCAGTACATTTCGAGTGCCAATATCGTATTGGCACTTGTTATCATTATCATGATCATCATCGGATGAAGGGAGAAGATAAATAATGGGAAAAGAATGGGAATGGGAAGGAAAATGGAGCAAAAGGGAATCTGGAGAGATGAGGATGGGGGGAGGATGAGGCTGCATCAGGGCCGCTGCTGCTACTGCACGTCGGAGCGATGTCTGTTTTCACAGTGGGCGGCGACTGGGAGAGGGGGGAGGGGGGTTCGCAGTGGTTCACGGGAGGCTTGAACCGGTTGGGACGTAGAGATTGAGCTCCCTCCCGCCACGCCGGGGCGTCTCGGGCTACCTTGCATCGCAGCGACACATTTGGAAGGGCACCGCCAGTGGCAGCTGTTCCTGCGGGCACACAAGCGACTCAACTCCTGGCCTGCAAACGAGCAATATTTTGGCAGTAGGGGTGGCGATGATTGCGGTGGTTAATCCAACTTGAGTAATTATCAATGGGAAATTTTTGTTCGGATTTTAGCAAATTCGGAGACAATTGCCTATTCTTGCCAATGATGTCAGGGGCTCTTATAACGACCGCTGTGAAGCGGACAGCGCTTTACGGTGGATACCGCCGCAGTATAGCAGCACTGTGTGTGTGTGTGCGTGTGTGTGCGTGTGCGCGTGGGTGAGCCAGCGTGCGCGCGTGGGTGAGCCAGCGTGGCTCTCGCGGTGCTGACGAGCGCTGCGCGCGGCGACTGTGCCCACAGTACGTGGTGGAGTGCCACGGGAACACGCTGCTGCCGCAGTTTCTCGGGATGTACCGGCTGGGCGTGGACGGCGCCGACACCTACCTGGTGGTGACACGCAACGTCTTCAGCCCCCACCTGAGCGTGCACTGCAAGTACGACCTCAAGGTGAGACACACCCCCCCCCCAACACCGTTTAGCCTGACAGAGGGCGCCGTGACGGCGAGATGTTAACTACCTCGCCTGGTATACGGGAGGTCGTGGGTTCGAATCCCGAGCCTGACGGCTGTTGCGTATTTTTGAGTTTGCGTGTCTCCCCGTGGCCACGTGGATTTTTCTCCGGGTCCTCCCGGTTTTTCCCTCCACAATTGAAATCGAAGTGCGTTTAGACTGTTTGGCTGCAATACATTTCAACTTGATAAGCCACTTTGTTGAGTTATCGCTTGTGATAGCCAGGTCGCTTCTGAAAACGAGAGAAAATAACCATTTCGTAGCTCAGTGGGCCTTACCTGGTTACATATATATAGTTTAACTTTAGTAGATAGTTTTAAGTGTCCCGCGAGCTCTCCCACGCAAATCGGAGTGCCGGTCTCGGACGGCGCAAGGGGACAACGCTGGTAACAGCCCGACCAGCGTCTGACGGCTCCAGCCCCGAGGGGCCACGCGGCGGCCCCACCGCGTGGCCGCCCTCCCGGCCGGTGTGGGGAGGCTCCGGGCGGCCCTCTCGCAGAGCGGCGGCCGCGCCTCCTCGTGGCGCCCAGGAGGACCCGTAGGACCGGTCTGGGACGCGAGCTCCACATCGGAAGCAAATGTCATCGGGAAACCTTTAAATGCCACGGGGCGTGTTTGTGTGTGTGTACACTCGACACTGTTTGCATGATATATCTGTGTGCGTATATTTATATGTGTCTCCTGTGTGTTTATGTATGGTCGTGTTTGTGTATATATGTATACATTGTCCAGTAACCATACATAAACATGATCGCATACATTCACACATACAAAGACAAAGATATAACACGCGTAATTACGTATCCTTACAGACAGCCGTGCGTGCACACACCCACGCGCACACACACTCCCCAACGCTGACGTTTAACCCACCACCACTGCAACACCAGCAAATTATTAGGGCTGAGTCGACCTACATGAGGCACAGATCCCGGTCATATAAGACGACGCTATGTGCCAGAGGGTAAATTATTCTACAGGCGCCCCGATCTCCGAACATGAGAGCGGTCACGATGGGGAAGGGGACCATTCGCCAGAAAGTCGCCAACGAGCCGGAAGGCAGCCAGAAACCAGCGGCCACCAGCAGTTGCCCAAGCTCTGATGCTCTCGGGGTAGCAGGGATGTGCCGCGTATGAACCCAGTCGACTAACTTGCGGCTTTTCAAACGCGGCAAATTTTCGAGCCTTGGCGCCGGCACACGCGCGGCGCCGGGTCTCTCGCGACGCCCGCCGCGAAAAGCCAGCGGACGTCGCGTGCGATATAAATTAAAGTATTAATCTCCATCGTTAACACGCTGGCAGTATTAACCTGGGCGGCCGCGCCGGATTAGAACCACGAACCTCGCCCACAACAGCAGGCGGCTACCCGTGCCGGCGCTGGGCCACCGTCGCGCCGCGCTCGCTGTGTCACCGCGAGCGGCGGAGGAGCGCCGTCGGTGCGGCGTCAGCGGCGTCCTCGCCGCATTCCTGTGCCGTGGTGCGCACCCCCCCCGCCCTGCCCCCCCCCCGTCCTGCCTCGCCACCACCCCCACCGCGGTGCCCGCAGCGCTGCCCGTGGCTCTGACGTCACGACGGGGAAGACTCGCCCTGCTGCTGCTGCTGATGCTGCTGCTGCTGCACCGTGCGTGTGTCCGCGTGTGTGGCAACGTCTCGAGAACGCACCCCTCCCCCCTGCCCCCCCGTACCTCCGATTCGCACGGTTGGCTACGTACGGTGCGAAAGAAGTTAGACGTACATACAGGGATACACAGGTGGTTAGACAGGTAGAGTCTGTCTGTCCACTGCTGGATGATGGCCTTCGCGTCCCACGCGGGTTGAGGGGGGATTGTTTGACCATACCTCGCCACTCTGGAGCATACACGTGGGAGCGGAGATGTACAGTACAACAATTTTTTTTTCCAATCTAGTGGGCTGCAGTGATCACACAGACGGTGATAATAATAAAAAATGAACTAAATCTCTCGCTGAAAGAGAGAGATGGGGTATTCATAGAATTTTTGTTGTTAAACCGGGCACAGATGGTCCCACGCGACGCATCAACAGAAATTTAGCGTCCGAGACGATTTGCCCCAAATCTCCGAAATGAAGCGCGTGTCCCGGTAATCCATCGCTGTCGGCCGTGGCGGGGTGTCGCCAACTTCTGCCGTACAAAACATTCCGGGGGCACCGTGGGTGGGGGGGGGGGGGGGACGAGGTAGAAAATCTGACGATGTTAGAAGACGGGAAAGAGCTGCTGGCTTCCAGCGCATTGTCTTGATCGCTGCATTGGCATCGTCGTCGTCGTCGTCGTCATTACGCGACTGACAAAAGCCGGGACTTCTACTGTGCCGGCCGGGAAGACTCGCACATTGCACGGGACAGCAGCTGCCCGCTCAACAAGAGGACGATCTTGGGTAAAACCAGGACGATTGAGACTTATTTCTGAGTTCTCACCTGGCTGAACAAAATCAACTTAAACTTCTCTGTACCGATTGGTGCTGCTGTCCGTAACGGAGGCCCCGTGCCTTGCCGATGAGCCTCACCGAAGTAGAAACTGGTCCCAGCTTGCTTTGTTTACCAGACAAATGCAACCGGATAATACCAAACATGAACCGGGCGTGCGGTGACGTGAGCGTGTGCCTTGCAAGTCGGAAAGATTGTGAGGTTACTGCCGTGTTGCGTGAGGTGACCAGGTGGCTGTGGAGTCTAAACTAAATTATAAATAAAAATATTTATTTTACCAGGTAAGGCCCACTGAGCTACATAGCCCTTTTACAGAAGTGGCCTGGCCGCAAATGATAGCACAACGAAGTGGCTCATCACGTGGAAATGTAAAGCAGCCAAATACTCGAATGATGTTGATTCTCAATGCGGAGGGAAAACCTGGAGGACCTGAAGAAAAATCCACACGACCACAGGGAGAACATTAAAACTCCAAATATACAGCAGGCGTCAGGGTCGAGATCGAATCCACGACCTATTGTATACCAGGCGAGGTAGTCAACATCTCCTAGCCACCGTTATGATGATGCCAGACATGCAAACTCCAAATATACAGCAGGCGTCATCAGGGTCGGGATCAAACCCACAACCTCCTGTATACCAGGCGAGGTAGTCAACATCTCCTAGCCACCGTGGCGCCCCAAACACGTCTAGCGCAGTATTCGTGGCTTGACCCCCAACGCGGCTCCTCCACATGCGTGAGTGAGCGGATCAGCAGTGGCTCTCAAAAAAGATGAATATTCATTGTATTATTTGTTGTTTTCACTGGCTGACCCACCCCCGACTGGACTTCTGCTAAAAAGAGCTTCAGAGGTCATCGGACTCGTCCGGTCTAAGTCATGATTCTGATCCAAAAGGCTCGTAGCAAAAGCGGAGGACTGTTTGTGAGTGTGCCGAACGGTGGCCGATGCCTCTGTGATCGCTAATTGCATCTGTGGCTCTCGTCGCTGCTGCTGCTGCTGCTGCAGCTGCAGCTGCTGTCTGCCAATGAGTGGGACTGGCAGCGTTGTGATTAGATTAGACTGAAAACGACGGGCCCGTTTGCATTTCGTTGATCTGCGATGGTTGATATTATCTGAGTGGTGTAAGCCAGCAGGTGTGTGTGTGTGTGCATGCGTGTGCACGTATTGTATGGCTGGGAAACAGTGGCCTCGTGGTGTAAGCGCACTGCGCTACGAACCCGGCCACCTGAGTTGCATTCCCAGCCAGGGCTAGAAAGACCCACGACGAGCGATATCTGGACTGGAATTAGGCCTCCCTGAGGTCGAGTTTGCTTTCAATGAGAAGCTGGTGCGGCGTCTAAACATCAGCACTGTGGAGACAAAGGTGGCCAGGAGTGGTGCCGATCCACACCGCCCGCTTGTGTGTCCGTGCTGACCTTAATAGGCGCTCGCCGTTAACTCTCTTCCGTGTGCCTCTCTTGTCTGTGTCTCCGTGTGGCTACGTCTGTCTCCTGTAGGGCTGCACGCTGTCTCGAGAAGCCAGCGAGAAGGAGAAGGTGAGTTTTTGCCAGCGAGTTGGTGGGCGAGGGAGTGAAGGGGCGAGCGGGTTGGTGGGCGAGGGAGTGAAGGGGCGAGCGAGTTGGTGGGCGAGGGAGTGAAGGGGCGAGCGAGTTGGTGGGCGAGGGAGTGAAGGGGCGAGCGGGTTGGTGGGCGAGGGAGTGAAGGGGCGAGCGAGTCGGTGGGCGGTCGAACAAAGTCGGTGATCACCGCATCGCGCGCTTTGAGATGCGCTTCTGCGGCCGTCTGGAACGTTCTTCCATCCGATATTCGGAAGCCACTGGGAGCTATGCCCTTTTAAATCATTTAGATTGAAAACGTATTTCTTTAGAACTGCTTTTTGTGTTTAGTTTGCTGTCCTTCACTGACACCTCCGATTAGCACGGTTGGCTACGTACGGTGCGGAAGATCAACATACGTACAGTGAAGGTGTTAGCGAGTGGTTGCGTGAGTTGGCGGGTGAGTGGGTGAGAGCGAGAGAGAGCGGTTGAGGGAGTGATGGTGGATCGTGTTTGTTAAAAAAAAGAAAATTGCTTTACGCCGGTCTTGGCTGAATTGTGTACAAACTTGATTCAACATCACGATCGTTCGTTGTACACGTAGTTTAATATATACCTTTTTTATTACACGCTGTAGCCCCCTCGCCCCTGCCACCCCCCATAAAGCCAGCCTTGCATTACAAAACTAAAAACAAAAATGTTACGTAACGGATGTCTTTCGTATCCAATCAACACAATCGCATCCGAGAACAACGTCCTCCGAGGAGATGGAGCGATTAAATCAGTTCAGGTGCAGTGGGTGCCAGGTGGATTATTTACATGGCAGGATGGCTTGCTTTTCACACCTTCTGTCTGTCTGTCTGTCTCTCTCCGTGTCTCTGTCTCCTCTGTCTCTCTCTCCGTGTCTCTCTGTCTTCTCTGTCTCACTCTCTGTCTGTCTGTCTCTCTCTCCGTGTCTCTCTTGCCCGTGGCCACACAGGCCAAGGACCTTCCAACATTCAAGGACAACGACTTCATCAACGAGAAGAAGAAGATTGTCATCGGTGAGGAGGACAAGAAGGCCTTCCTGGAGAAGCTCAGGAGGGATGTGGAGGTGAGGGTGCCACTCATCCATCCACCCACTCACCCACCAACTCAATCACTCACCTACTCACCCAGCTTGCATAAATTATGCAAATTTTTATTATTATTTTGATTGACGACTACGACAAACATTATGCACTGGACAAGCTGCGCCCCTTAACTCTATCATGGTTGTGTGATATAATGAAGTTAACAGACTAATCACAATTGCAACTAGTTTAATGCCGTTATTTAAACTACGAGCTTTCTGCTTTTTTTATATATAGAGAGAGAGAGAGGTATCTGAGTTGGACGCCTATATTTACCACGAATCCGAGAGGGGCGGTCGGGGGCGTGGGGGGTGGGGGCCTTCGAGGTGCTTGTGACGCTGAGCCTGTGCTTGCTTAGCTGGGTGGTCGGCACGTGCCAGCACCGTTGGCTTGGGGCGAGCTCCAAGATGACGGCCGTGGCGGGGGGCCACGTTTCTTTTTTTTTTTGGGGGGGGGGTGGCGGTATTTTTATCCGTCTGGCGCCCGTGCCTTCTTAGCGCAGGCTGAGAGAGCTGCGCGGTGATTTAGCCGCCGCGCGAACCGCCTGACTCCGCACCCAGACGTGCGCGCGTGCGTGCGTGCGTGCGTGTTGGGCTTGCCCTCCAACAGCCCCACGCGCGCTAATCGCGTGTGCAACGGCCATTGACTCTCTCGTACGCAGAGCAGGTGGGAAAGTGCTGCCCCCCCCCCGCATCTCCTGCCGGCCCCCTACTGTGGATAAGTGGTCACTTGAAGGGACCTCGGAGGTCGCTCCGGGATATCTGCTTCCGTGGGCCGTCGTCGTCCGAACACGGAGGGTTGCACTGTTGGGCGAGAGATTTCGACCAAGCACCGATTGCGGGATCTGCAAATTCAATAGTCAACCGTTCTTAACGTTGTTGTGAACGTAGCAGCCTCTAGTGGCTGTAGAGGCCGAGGTTTTTCCACCTTCTCCACAGCACAGAGATATTCCCGGTCATCCCTGGGTTCGTTATTAAAAACGGTGCGGTGTCCCGCAATAAAGTTCTGCACAATACCGGTACCAGAACTCGGAAGAAATCGATTCCTGCCGCACGAACACAGCCAATGTCAACCCCCAGACTTGTTCCGGGTCAAACCCAGGCAGGTGTCCACCCCGAGGCTGGCCTGAAAACACGTGGGGGCAGCTGTCGCGTCATGCTGGTTCATGTCACGGTGCAGCTGTGCCACCTGCTGGAGCCTGCTCCTGCTCCTCCTCGCAATTCGTCACTCGCGCGCACGTGGGGGAGAGAGGGGTGGGGGGGGGTGGAGATCGAGCGGTGGCGCAGTGGTTTGCGCACGCTGCACTGTGAACCGGCGACCTGAGTTGGATTGCCGGCCGTGGTTAAATGTTAGTGGCGAGTGAAATCTCAACCACCGCTGCCGCACTGCTACTGCTGCCCCCGCCGCGGTGTTGGGGTTCGCACACTGGACATGCACCTGGGGGGGGGGGGGGTGGCTGGTTTGACCTCCCGGCGCGGCGGTTGAGAAAATTAGGCCGGTTTTTTATGCCTCCCCTGCCCCTCCCCCCCCACCACCACCGGTATCCACTCAGCAGTGTAGATTGGTGCACCGTAGCCGATCAGTGGGTCTCTCGTGGTGGGGTAAATCGTGGGCACTCCCCCACCTCTTCAGGCAGGCCAAGCCACAGCGGCCCCACCCCCCACCTCCCGCAGGCGGCGGGAGTGAGCGGGCACTTGCAGGGGCTGCACCTCGACGCCCGTCCGTCGCGTCCGCGTGCGCTCAGTTTCTGGTGCAGCTCAAGATGATGGGCTACAGCCTCCTGGTGGGCATCTACGACGTGGAGGCGGGCGACCAGGACGAGGTGGACGACGAGGCGGACGAGGACTACGAGGACGACGACGAGGAGGAGGAGACCAAGGAGGCGGAGGCGGAGCAGGAGGAGGAGGAGCGGCGGCGCCGCGGTTGGCGCAAGGGGAGCAGGGTCGGCCGCGGCAGCGTGGACGCCGCCAACGGCACCGCGGCGCGCGGGGGAGCGGGGGGGGCCGCCTCGCCGGAGGCTGCCACCGCCGGCGGGGGGGGTGCCGTCGCCGGCTCTTCCGGCGCCGCGGCCGCCGGCGCCGCCCCCTCGGGCACTGGCAGCATCTACGCCATCGTCGCACACGAGAGTACGGCCGAATGCGTGTGTGCATGTGTGTGTGCGTGTGTGTGTGTGCGTGGTGGCGCAGCGGTTAGCGCGCTGCGCTACGAACCTGGCGACCCGAGTTCGATTCCCGCTCACGGCCAACACCAGTGACAATTATCTGAATCTGTCCTGGGCCTCCCGTAGGTCGACTCGGCCTCAAATGAGTATTGGTGCAGTGTGTAAAACATCACCACTGGGGAGACAAAGGCGGCCGGGCGTGGTGCTGGCCACCCACCCCCTCGTGAGCCTTACCGGCCTTCATAGGCGCTCGCTAACAGCACTTGCCCCAACAGTCTGTGAAGCCAATACGGGGGATCTTTGTGTGCGTGTGTGTGAGGAGCGGTAGTTTCGCGGTTAGCGCCACGCTGCTCTACGCCCCCGGCGACCCGGGTTCGGTTCCCGGTTACGGCCGGTGCCTAAAGCGGGTCTCTCACTACTCACAGGTGCCGGCCGCAAGGAAGTGTACTACATGGGCATCATCGACATCCTCACCCACTACGACGCCAAGAGGAAGGCGGCGCACGCAGCCAAGACCGTCAAGAGCAGGGTGAGGGCGACAGCTGGCCGCCTTGGCCTGCGCGACGAACCCGGCGACCCGAGTTCGATTCTGACCACCGACAACACCGGTGACGATTATCTCAACTGGCCCTGGGATTCCCCTAGGTTGACTCGGCCTCAAATGAGTACCTGGGGCAGTGGGTAAACATCGCCAATAGGGAGACAAAGGTGGCCGGGCGTGGTGTTGGCTACTCACCCCCTCGTGTGCCGTGCCAGCCTGCATAGGTGCTCACTAACAGCACTTGCCCCGACAGTTTGGTAAAGCTATAAGGGTAGGGGATCTTTGTCTTATTTGTGCGAGTGTGAATTTTTACACGTATGTGTGGATGTGTTTGCGCGCACTGTATTCATTCCTGGCCATGCACACCACCACGGTGACGAGAGACGATATCACGCCTTGTTGCAGCGTGTAAGCAGGGGAACACTTGGGGAGACAAAGGCGGTCAGGTGCACGGTTTTTGGCCACACCGCCAGCCACACCCTGCCCCGCTCCAGCCTTAATCGACGCTCGCCAACAGAACTCGCTCCAGCGGTCTGTGAAGGCCAAACCGCGGTGGCCGTTTCGTGAGCCGTGCCCGCTGTGCCCTGCGTGCGTGCCCGCGTGCAGGCCGGAGCCGTCTCCACCGTCAACCCGGAGCAGTACTCGAAGCGCTTCCTGGACTTCATGGCCAGCATCCTGGAGTGAGCAGCGGAGCGTCGGCGTTGCAGAGTGCCAATAGCCCCCGGTGGGGTGGGGGGAGAAGAGGCTCGTGGTCTGCCTCTGGTGATGATGCTTGTGGGAGAATGTTGAGACCTAGAAGTCGTGACGAGTGGGGGGATTTGGATAAACCTGCGGGTATCGTGATGACAACCGTCGGTGGCTTGGCAATGGGCCCTGGTACAGGGGATTAAAGTGGGGGCCCAACCACCCCCCCCCCTCTTCTCCTGGGCCCTGGTGCAATTGCACCGCCTGCACATTTGCCAGCTACGCCGCCTGACCAGCGTCACCGATCCCCAAAAAGTGCTTTTAAATATAAAGAATACCAACACCTCGGTGCTGCTTAAAGAGTTGGTGGAACCGCAACGCTTCGGAATTAACGATCTCGGTGTACCGCTTCGGCACCGACATGACCTCGACATTTCACAGCGTTGCTTTTCAAAAAGCAAGCCCCGGTGAGCGGGGCGAAACCCCGTGATTCGACGATTATTAATTATTATTGCATGCATTTCTCAATCTGTCCCGCGTCTCTGCGAGGACACCTGGTGGTTTGATTTGGGACAAGGGGATGGCTCCAAGCCTCCTGTGGCTGCAGTAGAATGAGTGCCTATCAAGCACACTCGGAACGGGGGGGGGGGTTGTGCTGGGAGAGTCCCCCAGGGTGGGTGTTGGACTGTGGATCATTCTACGACTGTGTAGGTTTCCACGGTTTTTCGCAAAATGGCTCTCCGATGGGTGTTTTCGGCTCGTTATACCGCGTTCCGTCCGGCGCGCGTGTTGTGCGGCACGCTGTCCAACGGCTTGCGCGTCACGTGCTGGGATCTTCTTCGGGAAAGGAATTCTGGTTCTCGTCCAGCCGACGGACCGAAACGTCGGACATCGTGCCGGACATCTCGCGGTTAAACCCGAAAACGCATCGGAGCACGCCTAACCCTACGCGCCGTGTCAACGTACTCTCTCGGTTGTCTGACCCGTGCATCTCATCAGCTCGGATATCGAACATTGCTATCCTACCAGTATACATCTCAACACCCCTGCCCATCATTCACGGCCTACTCCGGTAACCAGTCGACGAGGTTGTTGGGGGGGGGGGGAAAGAGAAAAGAGCACCTTTGTCGGCACGCGCGCAAACGCAATGCCGCCTCGTGGCTTCCCCGTGGCGTGTTCGTGGCGTCCGATTCCGTGGTCACACGTGCCATTTGTTGCAAGTTTACCGCTCGTGGCTACATATATATTGTTTAAATACTGCACACGCTTGTGCGCGCTGCAATCACCGGGCGGGAGCGGCTCCCAAGCCGGAGGCTGCAAAGGGGTTCGTCGTCGTGCGAGCGTTCCCGCTAGAGGTCATCCATGGTGGGTTACACCGACAACACAAGCGGCGCCATTGCGGTTTACCCCTGTTCAGTGAAGAGACCCACCCGTGCAAGCGCCTAGGGGACGCCCTGGGGTTGCCCTGGGGTTGCCCTGGGGTTACCCTGGGGTTGCCCTGGGGTTACCCTGGGGTCCCATGCCGCTCCGCTTCTGCAGTCCTCCCACAGCGAGCTGCAGCGCATTTCACAACTGCAAGGTGTAAACTCCTCTCTCGTGTTTTCATGCCATCAAGTATTCTTGCTGCTGTTACATTGACCTAACCCCCCCTACCCCCACGCTTATTTTCTTGAATAGCTGCTGCCACCCCAAAGCGGCAATTTTATTGTATTTATACGTTTTATGTTGTAAATATAGTTTTAAAAATCCTAATGTTGTCCTTACTCTTTTTGGGCCAATGGTAATGTTGATTCGTAATAATTCTGAAGTCGGTGGAATCGTGCACACGTGACTGGATGTTTTTCGATTCGTGGTTTGAACGTCCTTCCCCCGCACCTCCCCAGCGCAACAGATACTCATTTAAGGCCGAGTCGACCTAGTCGAGTCCAACATTCGGGTCACATAATTATCAAAGCCGATGAGCGTGAATTGAACTTAGGTCACTGGGTTCGTAGTGCAGCGCGCTAACCAATACATCACCGCTCCCCACATGCACACACCGCTCCGATTCGCACAGTTGGCTACGTAGAGTGCGAAAGAAGTTCAACATATACACAAGACCCCAGCAGCCACTGGAGTTGCTACATTCACCACTCATAAAAAAACACATTTCTGGAACGGTTACCCCAATCAATGGCTTGTGCACAGAGACGCGGGGGACAGCAGCAGTGGACTGTTTGTAACACAATTGGCTTTATTCAACGCCTCCGTCTTTTCTTTTTGCCGCAGATTTGTGAATAAAAATGGAAACGCATCTGTGAGAGTCTCGCTGACACTGCGGCGAGATCCCGTCACCCTGGCAGCGGGGTTGGTCAGTTAGTCCAGACGGGTCCTCAGCTTGCGAGTCGTCACCTTGTCCTTCTCTCTGAAAAACACGACGTGTTACTTTAAACACGGCCGTGGGGCAGTTGAAACCACACCAAACCGAGCCGGTTTACACACAAAGATGGCGGCTATGTTTTTCCTACAAATTCCCCCACTCGTTTCGAGTGACGATTACCACCGCAAAGGAAACGTTAAAGATCCTGTATGACATCCGTTCTAAGTCATTGTATCATCGTCCACGTTCTGTGTCCCCCCCACCCCCAATCTCTTTCTCGCAAAGCAACAGTCCATCTTCCCTGCAACATAACCCGATTTCATTGCTCCACTCAAAGGTTGAAGGGATGAAATCCCAGCTTCCCCCGTCCTCGCCACGTAGAGCCCCAGGCCGGGCCCGGTACGTACATCATGTGCACGCAGTATGTAATGTAGAACTTCTTTCGTACCGTACGTAGCCAACCGTGCCAATCGGAGGTGTGCTACAAATCAAGGCAACAAGAGGCGATGTTAATGTCATGGACACGGGCTCTCTCGCACTCTACCGGCCAACTTTGCAACTCCGCTACTTGGGCCGTCCATCTTATCGGCCACGAACAACAAGGTACCCTGAGGCAACGGTGTAGGACACACCTCGCTGATAAGATTCGGTGAAATAAAAATCATCCCACCCACCAATGCTGCCTTAATAGACAATTGCTATTTGTAAACATTGTACATGGGGTGTATGTACATGAGGTGCACGTGGTACGTACATGATGTGCACAAGGATGCCAGATCCGGAGAGTGCGTCCCTGTCGGCCGCGTTGAGCATGGCCTGCGAGATCGTCTCAAACAGGTCGTCCGCCTCCTGGTCACGGCACAATCGGCAGCAGCAGCAAACCATGGTCAAAGGCTACAGTTAGCATTTGTCCAAGTGCGTTGTGTGTGGGCGTGTTTATTGCATAAATGGTGAGCGGAAGTCTCGCAGTGAGCACGCTGCGCTACAAACCCGGCCACCAGAGTTTGATTCCGGCTCACGGCCAACACCAGTGACTTATCTCAACCAGTCTTGGGGCTCCCCTAGGTCTACTCGGCCTCAAATGAGTACCTGGTGTGGTGGTGGCCACCCACCCGCTCGTGTGCTGTGCCAGCCTTCATAGGTGTTTGCTAACAGAACTTGTCCAAACAGTCTGTTAAGACTATACGCAGGATCTTTGTTTAACATGAATACGTTGGATGCATGTGGTTGATGTGTCCGTGCATTTTCAGACATCTGCACAGGTGTGTGTTTTTGGTTGTCATGCGTGTTTTCGATAACGCCCCGCGCGGAATTTCACGAGTGTTCGATTGCGCACGCATTCGTGTTTCCGCGGGGAGGGGGGTGGAAGTGGCTGCTCACCATGTTGGGCTCCCACAGCGACTCGCACATGCCGTAGAGCTGCTCGGAGCACGTGCCGCTCACCACGAAGTCTTCCGTCACCATGGGGCAGCCGATAAGGTCGAGCGAGCAGATGAACGGTGCCAGTGTGACGGGGTCGAGACCCGCGATCACCGGGTCCACAAAGTACGGTCCGAACCTGCGGCGCACGGAAACACCAATAAATAAATAACATGGCCAGCGTACCAAACCTCATTGCTCTTACCGCACGAGCACCTCGTCAGGTAAGGCCCACTCTGAGCTGTATAGCTCTTTTTTCAGAAGCTACCTGCACACAAATGATAGCTCAACAAAGTGGCTCATTAAGTGCACATTTATAGCAACTGAATACTCTTGAACGCATGTTGACTAACGTGCAGGAGAAACCGGAGGACCCGGAGAAAAATCTATGCCACCACCACCACTGGGAGAGACACAAAATCCAAATATACAGGCGCCAGGGTCGGGATCGATCTCACCACCTTGTGTACCAGGCGAGGTAGTTAACATCTCGCCACCGCCAGGTTTGTTTCATCAGTGATGTATGATTTAATTTCTTTGTCTACGGGGTTGTTTAAGATCCATATTTCCAAACAGCAATTGTTTATTGAGGCAGCATTAGCGGTGGGCCGATTTTGATTTCATCAAATCTCATGAGCGAGATGTATCATCGTCTCAGGGTGCCTTGATGTTAGTGGCCGGTACAATGCACGGCCCAGACAGTGGAGTTGCAAAGTTGGCCGGAAGAGTACGAAACAGCCCACAATCCCTCTCGGATTCTAGATTTGAAGCTTTCGTGACTGCAAGGATTCATACTTTTTGGTTTTTTCGGTAAATTTACCTACGTGAATTTACCTACGTGACTTTACCGAAAAAAACAGAGTAGGGTAGCAGCCGGGCGTGGTGCTGGTCACTCACCTCGATCGTGTGCCGTGCGCGCCTTCATAGACGCTGTTCGCTAATAGCACTTGCTCCAACAGTCTGTTGATGCTACAGGGGGGATCTTTATCTGTGTGTGTGCGGGCAGCCTCACCTGCGCTCGTACAGGAGGTTCGACACCATGCTCATGAAGGTCTTGGGTTTGATGGGGCGGCATTCTCGCAGCTCGTACAGGTTCACACGGAAACGCAACCGTTCAGACCTGCACGCACAGTTTTTTTTACGGTAGAGAAATCAAATGAGACATTATAATCAATTATTTTAGAATGGTACGTCGTACTATGACTGGTTCATGTAAACCCGAGAGCCACTTGAAACCCTAAAGGCACTATAACGTCTATTATTCAAAGAAATAGAACAGAATCAATTATTGCATTATGCAGAGAGATGGATATGTGAAGGAAAAATGGTCTGCGTAGTTATCCAAATATCGGAACTGTTGGTGCCGATTCTGGCTGTGGTTTCCCTCGCCTCCGAATCTTTCTCTCCGAGAAGGAAACGCAAACCTGCGCAATTATAAATTCTAAATGTTTTATTCCGTTAGTTTGTGGGTTTTTAACGCGCCGCTGCGGTGCTCACTCACACGGTCTGCACGTCGGTGGCGAGCCCGGCCAGGCCGATGTAGAGGCGCTCGTTCATGGGGAACACTTTCTCGAAGGTGTTCGACACCATCTGGGCTTGTACGCCGAAGCGCAGGTCGCACGCGATGGCCACGCAGTCCTTGCCGGCCATGGCCACCACCGCGCCGCCGTTGTAGGACATGATCGACTGCGGCGACGTAGAGACACGGCAGGGTCAGAGAGCAAGCCCGATGGCATATCAATCGGCGATTTCACTTGTATGTATTTTGAACATCTTTAGCACCGTACGAAGCCAACTGTGCTAATCGGAGGTGCGGGGGAAGGACAACAAACTAAACACAATAAGCATTTCTGCAGAAATTAGTTTTCAATCCGGATTTAAAAAGCCCATAGCTCCAGTGGCTTCCGAATAAAACTGCAAGTTTTACAGTAGCTGGGAGGCAGTGGAGTTACTCAGAGCTGGGAAAATTACATTAAAATTACAACTTATTGGAGGAATGTAACAGATACACATTTCCAAATAATAAAATCTCGTGTGATTTTAAAACAATTTAGATACCATTTACAGATGTAATGAAATTATATTTAAATTGAAAGTCATTTAGATGCTGCCCATGTCAGTCTGGGTGGATCACGGAGCTCAATGGACGTGTGACTGGCGTCCTGCATGTCAGCCTGTGGCCGTGTCACACCGAGCCAAGACTAACTCACAATGTGTGGACTTATCGAGACTCGAAATGGCTGTGAGGCGAGCAATGTCGCGACCCTAGATTTAAGTCCTGAGTCTGGGTGTTCCTTCCCGACTGTGGTCAGTCTTGGACTTTGCATATTTTCACATCTCGACGGTCCTGTCATCCATCAGTCTCGAGATTGTTGTTCTCCACACTTACATATCGATATACTGACTGTTAATAAACGTAAATAGGGCTTAGGGCAGGGACCCATCGCTATAAGGAACAAGTGGTCAAGATTAGCACCGAAATCCCGAACCTCCGATTAGCACGGTTGGTTACGTACGGTGCGAAAGAAGTTCAACATACATACAACACCGGAAATTAATAAGTTTTTGCCATCGCAGAGGTTCAACCTCTAAATGTTTGGTTTCTCTACACAATTAATCTTCTGGTACCTTTATTTTTTGGGGAAGTCGGGCATTTTATTCTGCCAGGTCTAGACACGTGTATTTTTATCTATTGAAAAGCTGTTAACAGGCATATACTAGCAGACCAGAGGTAAACTCATACGTACAGCTTTTACGCACACGTTTAAAGTACCGATATTATTTTTAAACCCAAATACTCAGCCCATTCATCCAAATACTTTTATTCTTTAATATCTAGCAAAATCGGATGGGCGTGCATTGTCCGATTCCAGACCCCAGGTTTGGAGGTTCGGTACACAAAATAGTTTTTTTGCAAGGTGCGTATCTATGCAAAAAATGGTACGACTACACAACACAGATATAATTGTTTGATTTAAAAATAAACAATTTCAAATTGTGGAAAGTTATCTCCATACAGCGATCCGGAACGGCGGCTCGGCGTACAATGACAATGCAAACATTAATTATCACTCAACAGCATGCAAACGCATCGGCCGTACTCTCCACAAGCCCCCACTCGCAAGCCCAGTTACCAATGCAGCGCGCGAAACTAAAAAACAACAAAAGCCTTCGTTATAAAGTTAAACATCGCCGAGTTCAATTTGTTTAACTCCGCGTCACATCGGTGATGGGGCCTAAGCCGCCGCGGTACTTTTTGTGGCCGCCAGGTTAAGAGCGAGGTCCCCGGGCAGGGCAATCAGGCAAGGCAGGCTCGAGCAACGGCCGATTAAGGCCTCGCACCGCATCAAGCGATACGCTGTCGTAACTTGTTCAAACAAAACATTTTCTCTCGCGTTACGTCGACAACGCTTCACACTAGGCGAGGAACAACTTACCATGTTGGCGGAGTTTGGTTTTAATTCAGACGTTTAGATATAAACACAAAAGACGACTGCGAGCCGGCACGAGCGTTGACTGCGCGTCGCGCGGGTGGTTGTGGGAGACTTGGCGGGTTTCTTGGGTTTCTCGCGGGGGTTTCAGGCCGAGTCTACCTAGGGGGGGAGGTACGGGCGCGGATCGTTTATTCGCCGCCGCTGATGGTGGTGGTGGTCGTGGGCCCCGTCGCTCTCACGACTCCCGCAAAGGACGAAGGTTCCTGTATTGTGCAGCTACGGGGAGCACGCGGAGCCGACGCGGACTTGTGGCACCAGGCGTGCCGGCCTCGGTGGGGGAAGCACGCGGGAGATGAACAAACAACAACAACCGCCATTCGCCACTAAGTGGCGGTGACGTCACCACGACGCTTGTGCCAGGCCAAGTGCACCTTGAGGCCACGTGAAGTGTCGAACACCCACTGGCAGGAGGGCACGGGGCAGACCCAGCAGGTGCCACGGGTCGACTGACCGAGATGACTGGCTGATGCACCACCTGTGCCCCCTCCTGTACCAACTTGCTGTGCTTTAGCCACCCGGCGCTCCGCTCGTTGTTTTGAGCGTCGCTCCTCCGCCCTCCGTTGTAGTTGGAGGGCGACTGCCTCCAACTGCCCAGTAGCCTCAAGGTGCACCTAGCCTGGCACTGCCCAGTAGTAGCAGCATCCTTCACGAGCCTCCTCCACAGAGGCCGATCTTGACACCGCTGGTACCAGTCATCGGCAAGTCAACTCATCTCCACGTCCTCCTGTACCACATCACTCCATCTCTTCTCTAGCCCGTGCCGCGTTCGTTTAGCCCCCTCGATCCGCCCGAACAAAAGCTGTTTAGGCATGCGGTGGCTGGGCATGCGGGCTACATGACCCAGCCAACGCAGCCTTGCCTGCCGGAGGAGCTCACCGATGGGACTTTGCCCAGATCTTTCAAGGATTTGTGAGCTCCTCACACAATCCAGCCTGGTTAAACCCAGGATGGATCGTAGGCAGGCCAGCCTAAATGTTTCCAACCGGCGAAGATGCTCCATTACGGGGGTCCACGTTTCACAAGCGTCGAGAAGGGAGGGAATGAATGTGGCCGAGAAGACCTGAAGCTTCATGCGAAGCAACAGACCAGGTAGCTTCCACACAGCGTTACGCAACCGATGAAAAGATGTTGCCGCTCGACTGATTCGGAGTGAGACCTCTGCTGTTAAACTAGAGCCGGTCATAAACACACTGCCCAGGTATGGGAAACTCTCCACTCTCTCCACTATTGCCCCATCACCGATTGGGAGTTGTGGGGGTGGAGTGTCCGATGGTACAAAATACCCAGGCAGGTGCTTAGTTTTGGTGGGGCTGATGGTAAGGCCCCACCTCTTAGTGGCAAGCTCCAGTCTCAGCAGCAGCGTCTCCAACTCCTCCTCTGAATGAGCAGATATTACCAAATCATCGGCATACATAACGTGGTTGACCAATATGGAGCCATCCCTTGATCACACCCGGGCATCGATCAGTCTCCCATTATATCTGTACCAAATGGAAATTCCCCCGGTACAGCTATTGAAGGCTTCACGAACTACGTGGTCAAAATAGATGTTAAATAATGTGGGAGCCAGAGGACATCCCTGTCGCACCCCAAAGTGTACAGGGAAAGGCTCTGACTCCCGGCCACGTAGTTTTACCCGGGCCCGCTCACCATCATGAAGGTCCTTAATGATCGTGAGCAGAGGGTCAGGGACTCCGAAAGCACGAAGAACAACCCAGAGCCCAGGCCTACTGATGGTATCATAGGCCTTGACCAGGTCAATAAAGCAGAGATGTAGGTCTTGTTGGAATTCCCTACACCTCTGCTGTAGCAGACGGACAGAAAATATAGCATCTGTGCAGGACTGCCCTTTCCTGAAACCGCATTGGGGCTCCGCAAGCCTCTCCTCAGCGTGCCTAGCAAGGCGATGTTGAATAATCCTTGCCAGGACCTTTCCCGGCACACTGAGGAGTGAGATGCCCCTGTAGTTGTTACAGTCTGTGCGGTCCCCCTTCTTAAAGAGGGGGACCACCAGGGCATCCTTCCAATCCTGCGGAACCCCGTCCACACAACACACACAAACACACACACAAACACACACACGCATACACAAACACACACAAAAACACACACGCAAATAAAGACAGGGATTACCCGTGTAGCCTTCACAGACTGTTGGGGCAAGTGCTGTTAGCGAGTGCCTATGAAGCACGAGGTGGTTGGTCAGTACAATACCACGCCCGGCCGCCTTTGTCTCCCCAGGTACTCCCCTTTTAAAGGTCGAATCAACACGGCGCTTCTGCCAGGCTAGGTGTGCGCCTTGAGGCCACGTGTAGTATCTGAGGCTCGCTGCTGGCAGGAGGTCACGGGACAGACCCTGCAGGTGGTGCTATGCAGTATAAGGTCGACTGACTCGGCTGGCTGATGCACCACCTGTGCCCCCTGCTGTGCGAACTCGCTGCGTTTTATCCGCCCGGTGCTCTGCTCGTTGTTGTGAGCGTTGCTACTCTGCCCTCCGTTGTTGCTGGAGGGCGACTGCCTCCAACTGCCCAGCGACATCCTTCACGAGCCCCGTGTAGCCTGAAACAGGCTCTTGGGGCAAGTGCTGTATAATAGCGCCACTCGCATAAAAGACAAAGACACACAAACACCCACAGACGTGCACACAAATACATTACGCAGGCTCGGGCACGCACAATTAAACACAACATACACACGGCTCTGTCAAACATGCGCACACACATATCGTATAATAGCATGCACACACACACACGAGCACGTACACGCATATGGTACACACTCAAACTCGCACACAAAGACAAAGATCACCCGTATAGTCTTAACAGACTGTTGAGGCAAGTGCTGTTAGCGAGCACCTATGAAGGCCGGCACAGCACACGAGGGGGTGGGTGATCAGCACCACGTGTGTTGGACAGCGAAGCCACAACATTTGTAAATGTTGTGGCTTGGCTCTCAAACACACCGATTTGACGAATTGGCACGTTCTGTTTACGTGACAACCATTACAAGTTGGCTGTGTCGGATGGTAGCGGGTTTTAACGACACATTAATATATTTACGCGATTTAATCCAACTAAAACTCTATTATGGATGATATTAGTCGCAAAAGCCTGCTACGTGTTCAACCAAATATATCCTAGATTTTTTTTTGTATGTGCAGAGACAGATATGGGAAGCAGACTGCTTATTTAAAATGACCCAACACACTCGTAAATAACACTGCGGCCTTTAAAATGAAAATATATGATAGGCGGCGTTTCTGGTAATTGTTAATCGTAAATAAGTGTTCATAATGCAATTGAAACACTGTTCATCAGGAAGCATCTTAAAGTTTGAATTCTCATCATGCCCGTGGTACGTCTTATTATCCACTCGATCTCTCTAGCCTCTCTAAATATCTGACATGAAGAAGGGACATTGCCCAAAACGTCGCCAATTATAAATATACAGTATATTTTACAAATAAATCCGCAGTATGTTTTACAAATCTATTGAGTATGTGTTATTTGTGCGTGTGCACCACTACCAACGCAGCAGCAGCATTACCAAATCACGTTTTTATTTAATAGGTTCAGGGGGGTCATGTGCCTTCTGCTGCCACCTGCCGGAGACACGTGGTACAATAGCCGTTACCCACTCACCTTCGACTCTAACCTGCATGCATAAATATTTAATAGGCGACGTTTCGGGCAATGGCCCTTCCAGAGAGATCGCGTGGATTAGACTTGGAGACTGCCCTTCACACCATGGGGACTGGTGATAATTAATTAAAAAACATTTTCTGTTGAAGCATATGCATCGTTGCCTGTTGGTGGATTGAGTGGCAGGTATTCCCTGCAACAATCAATAATGTATTCCTGCATACAGTCGTTTGTATTCAAAGTAAAATTATCAAATGTTGTTGGCGCGTTGCATTAAGGTTACCCGTAGATCAAGCATTCGCTCATGGAATTCAACCTCACGAGCGCAATCTGGGATATACAAAACAAAAACAAGACAAAGATCTTTAACAGACCGCACCATGTATTCGTTTTTAAGGTCGAGTCGACGAAGGGGCGGCCCAGAACGGGTTCATCTCCGATGATTTCCATGAGCGGGAATCAAACTCAGGTCGCTGGGTTTGTAGCGCAACGCGCTAACCACTGCGCCACCCCCACAAAGACAAAGACTGCACCGTATGACCTTTAAGAGATTGTTGGGGCAAGTGTTGTTAGCGAGCACCTATGAAAGCCGGAACGAGGGGGGTGGGTGTCCAGCACCGTGCCCGACCGCCTTGGTTTCCCCAGTACTGATGTTTACACACCGCACCATGTACTAATGTTTAAAGGTTGAGTCGACATAGGGGAGGCCCAGCACCGGTTCATCACCGGTGATGACCAATAACAGGAATCAAACTGGGGTCGCTGGTTTCGTAGCGCAGCGCGCTCACCACTGCGCCACTCCCACAAAAGACGAAGACACACAAACACCCACAGACGTGCACACAAATACATTACGCAGGCTCGGGCACGCACAATTAAACACAACATACACACGGCTCTGTGAAACAAATGCGCACACACATATCGTATAATAGCATGCACACACACACACGAGCACGTACACGCATAGGGTACACACTCAAACTCGCACACAAAGACAAAGATAACCCGTATAGCCTTACCAGACTGTTGGGGGGCAAGTGCTGTTAGCGAGCACCTATGAAGGCCGGCACCGCACACGAGGGGGGTGGGTGGCAAGCACCACGCCCGGCCGCCTTTGTCTCCCGAGCGACGATGATCACACCAGGTACTCATTTGAGACTTGAGTCGCCGGTGATCGCCGTGAGCGGGAATCGAACTCGAGTCTCCGGGGTTCGTAGCGCATCGCGCGAACCCATCACATACACGTAACGCACGCGCGTGAACACAGCACACGTTCACGCGCTCCGGCAGACAGTCGGGGACGAGCGCTGTCCGTCCAGAACCTTTGAATGTCGGCGCGGCGAACGAGTGCGAGGGTGGAACAAGCCGTGCTCACGTGTATCGCTTGTTTAACACGCAGCAGCAGGCTTTCGCGACCAATGTCATCCATAATACAGGTTTTTGGGGGGGGGGGGGGTTAGATCGCGTAAATATATAAATGTGTCGTTAAACCCGCCACCACCCGACACCGCCAATTAGTAAGGTTTGTCACGTAAACAGAACAAGCCACAACACAAATGTTTTGGCTCTCCAACACACCGGTGTGCTGTACTAGTAACGAATTGGCACATTCTGTTTACGTGACAACCCTTACTAGTTGGCTGTGCCGGGTGGTGGCGGGTTTAACGACACATTCATATATTTACGCGATCTAACCCCCCCAAAAAAACCTGTATTATGGTTTATTACTCAGCATCGGGCACTGCCGATTTTATTTGAGGCTGAGTCAACCTACAGCGAGTCAAGGCACACCCGGACCGGTTTCCAGAACCCATTCACGGCTGACCCTCTCCACGGGCGGGAGTCGAACTCAAGTTTGCCCCGCTTTGTAGCGCGGCGCGCTTGCGAAACCCCGCTGCATCGCAGACAAATGCACAAAGAGAAAGATATCCCGCGTGTAGCCTGAGCAGTCTGCCGGGGCAAGTGCCGTTAGCGAGTAGTATCTATGAAGGCCGGGACGGCACACGATGGGGGTGGGTGACCAACTGACAGCGCGGCCGCCTTTGTCTCCCCAGTGCATATGCTTACTACGCACCGCACGGGGTACTCGTTTGAGGCTGGGATAAACACACACGCGTGCACACACGTGTGTGCCCGGTGACAGGCGTGCACACACGTGTGTGCACGCGCGTGCACACACGCGTGCACACACGTGTGTGCCCGGTGACAGGCGTGCACACACGCGTGTGCCCGGTGACAGGCGTGCATGCGGTCAGAAAATCGTGCGAGAGAGGATTTCTCATTATCAGCTATACAGCAAAGCGAAGTTTACAATTCAGCGTTTCAAATGTAAGGGGCCGGCCTTGCCAGTGACGGAAGATAACAGCGAGTTGCTACGAAGAAGGATCATTGCCCGAAACGTCACCTATTATATGCATATTAATTATAAGGCCACGCACAGTGTGATTCACGAATGTGTTCGGGTTTGATATTTTTTTCCCAGTAAAAGCGAGCAATATAATGCAAGCGCGCATACGCGGCACCGATACATATTCTGATTCTGCACGAGCGGGAGTGGCGTCACGTTCCAAGCCGCACGGCCTGCAGACGATGCAATAAACGCCAACGCTCTCTCACCTTTATGCGCCCTGTTGATGAATGTGGCCGATATTTTTCTAATAAAGGGCAACGTCGTTAAATAGCAACATCACAACTTTGCACTAAAATTCGTTGATTTTGAATTATAATTACGATAATTATCATCTTGCACCTACCCACCCCCCCCCCTACAGAGGGGACAGATCTGTATGTTGAACTTCTTTCGCACCGTACGTAGCCAAACTGACGCGTTGAGAGGTAACGTGTTAACCTTGCAATGAAACCACGCTGTTCACGCGTAAGTAATCGCCCACCTCTGGCTGCTCATGGGGGGCACGGTTCATTTCTCAGTTGGTGAACGGAACCTCGCCTTTCCTATTGCTGTGAACATATTTCCGTGAACTTACATTTCCGTAAAACACACACACACACGCAGCCGACAAGCTGGAAACTCAGTGAACACAGGCTAAGATTATATCGTTGTATTTTCATGCGGAGATGTGGAATGAAAGAAAGGGTTCTTAATTTAATAATAGTTATTAATTATTAGAGTTAATTGTATTCACGTGTCATCACGGATATGTGCACGTGCCAGTTCCCAAAAAAAAAATCGCTTTTGCTGATTAAGACACCGCGATGAGCATCCGTCTGCAAATCGGTCGATCTCTCTGCCATAGAGAAGGGTCATTGCCTTAAACGTCTGCCTACTATATATGTTTCCATTTTTAAGGCTGTGTTATTTTAAATTCGTTGTTGTAACATCTGTCAACAACTTTGAGACGGGTAATATACTCGTTTTCGAATAGTATGCTGCTGCTAATAGTAATTGTATTCATGTATAGCCCTTTGTCCGGCCGCTGTTCACGATGCATTCTCCCGTATGCCTTGTTGATTCTGACGGTTATTTGACCATTCTTCACCACGCTGGTGGGGGTAGTAGATGAGGTGTCAGTACCGGTTCACATAACACTCACTACGGATATTTTAGCCGTGGCCGGGAAATCGAAAACAGGCGCCCGGCATTAGGTTGATGACGCAGCGCCGCTAACCACTGCACCACCGCTCCATCCGTTTTTGTTGTATTTCATCTTACATTGTTCTTTACCTCCGGTACAGTACTCTAAACTCACGAACGCGTCTTGTTGCGAGAGAGAATCCATCTCCTCGGGCCTGGCTCACCACTCCGCCCCGAGTTCCATGTCGCTGCTCTGCGCGTGCGATCTTCATTGTCGCGTTTCCTTCCTTCTGAATACTTTTGGTCGTTTCTACATTTGCCCTATTACCGTATTCTATCGATTATAAGACGCACCCCCCCCCTTATGTATTTTAACGCAAAAGTGAGGGGTGAGTCTTATAATCCGGTAGCGGTGTCTGTGTTAGACCACATCCGTGTAACTTTATTGATACGGGGCACAAGTTTGAGGAAGGCGGGGGGGGGAGGTCTTACTTTCCAGAACGTCTTATCATCCAGAACATGCGGTAATATTTGTGTTCTGTGCGCGGATGGCTGCTTCCGTGTGCCCCACTGAAATGAGATCACACGACGATTCGAGTCTGAGTGGATTCAACACGACTTACAACGACTATGGAATTGTCACTGGGAACTCCACCACTAACCCCCCCCCCCCCTCTTAAACCACGGGGACATCGCTCACAAGACAGAACCGCACATCGTCTTAAACCATTCACAAACACCGGCGCTCTGCCCCCTTGTCAATCAATCCACTGCTGGATGAAGGCTTATTGTAACTATTAATTATTAAAACGCGCCGCAATAGAAGTTACGAAAACTAAACACGATCCTAAAATAATATATGTATAGTATATACGGTAAAAAAAATGCGACGCTTTTGACCCTTCTTCGTAGCAAACGGGAGATAAACAAGGGACGTCGCCCGAAACGTCGCCTCACATCGAAGCTTAGCCGTTGCACCTCCCTCGTGCGCTCAGTAGCGCTCGTCACATGACTGTCACGCTGAGAAATGTATTTTAATTCTCAGAGGCTGGAATTTTGCCACGTTACAGTGTATGAAAAGATCTTATTTAATACGACGGGGGTTTTTGTGTGTGCGCGCGTTGTTAGTTGAGCGGTCTGAGACCATTAAACTCGCTACACTTGGGAGAAAGCGTTTTAATGCCAGTCTATGGGTATCTACGTGACGTTACGGGTCTCTGTGTGAGTCTAAGGGTCTCTGTGTAGATCACGGTGACGGCGCTGAGACAACCAACTCGCTCCACTTGGAAGAATCCGTTTCAATCGCGGGCAGTGGCTAAAACTCGGATTCGAACCCAGGCTCTCAGCGCTTCCCGGATCAGCCAGCGCCCTGACCTCTGAGCCACACGGCCATCCCACGTGTTCAGGTATATATATACACTGTATTTTCGCCACTGGGGAGACAAAGGCGGCCGGGCGTGGTGGTGGCCACTCTGCGTGTCGTCCCGACCTTCATAGGAGCTCGCTAACAGCACTTGCCCCAACACTCTGTTAAAGGCTATACGGGGAATATTTGACTGTCTTTTATTTTGTGCCGGCCTTCATAGGTGCTCGCTAAGCGCATGAAGAGGCTACGCTGTGTGTGTGTGGGGGGGGTCTTTGTGCCGGCACTATGGTTATGGAGTGTGCGCATTGTGTGCGCATGAGAGTTACGAAGTGCAGGGCGCGTGTCTTTCCTCGTGTGCGGAGCCTTAATGATGCACGCGGGGGTACTTGTTGTGCGTTACGAGTATACACCTGTGCGGCTCTGTGTGGGCAGCGTCATTTCTAGCGGTTAGCGCGCGGCGCAACGAATCCGGAGACCCGAGTTCGACTCGCCCGCTCACGGCTATCATCAGTCACGATTATCTGAACAGGTCCCGGGCCTCCCCTAGGTCGACTCAACCTTTAAAAAAAATTGAACTGTACTCGGCGCGTTGTGTAAACATCGCCGCTAGGGATACAAATGCGGCCGGGCGTCGTGCTGGCCACCCACCATCTCGTGTGTCATGCCCAGACTTCATAGGTACTCGATAACAACACTTGCCCCAACAGTCTGTTAAGGCTATACGGGGGATCTTTGTCTTACACACTGTGTGCACGTGCCCCAAAATTGCATGTGTATATAAACAGTGTGTGTGTACACATGCATATACTCACTGTGTATACACACACACAGTGTGCATACACAGAGTGTGTATACACACACAGTGTGCAAGCACGTGTTTACGTGTGTGACTGTATTCGTAAGAGTTTGTGTGACTGTGTCTGCGCGTGACTGTATGTGCGCTCGCGCATATCAATGACTGTATTTGTGTAGTTGTGTGTGAGAGTTTGTGTGTAGGTGTGTGTGTGACTTTGTGTGCAGTTGTGTGTGGGTGTGTGACTTTGTGTATGCGTGTGGAGAGCGGTAATGGAGTGGTTAGCGCCCTGCGCGACCAACCTGGCCACCCGAGTTCGATTCCCGCTCACGGTCAACACCAGTGACGATCATCTGAACCGGTTCCGGGCCTCCCCTAGGTCGACTCAGCCTCAAATGAGTACCTGGTGCGGTGTATAAACATCGCCGTTGGGGAGACAAAGGCGGCCGGGCGAGGTGTTGGCCACCCACCCCCTCGTGTGTCGTGCCGGCCTTCATAGGTGCTCGCTAACAGCGCTTGCCCCAACAGTCTGTTCAGGCTATTCGGGGGATCTTTGTGTGTTAGGTGTGTTTAGTTGCTGCTCGCTCACAACAACATTATGTTAATGCACTACGGGGGATCTTTGTCGCTTGTGCGTTTGTGTGTGTCGGTGTGCGACTACGAATTGGTGCTCGCCGACAGAACTATCCCCCAACAGACGACGTGGCCCACACCGGGGATATTCGTCTGCGGTGCCCGCGTGTCGATGGGTCGTTGTGTGGCGTTTGTTGGGGAGCGGTGGCGCATCGGTTAGCGTAGTGCGCCACGAACCCGGCAAACCCCAGTTCGATTTCCGCTCACGGCGAACATCGGTGACGAACATTTCGACCGGTGCTGGGCCTCCCCTAGGTCGGCTCGGCCTTGAGTTAGTGCCTGATGCCGTACTTGGAAGACAATAGGCGGTGCTGGCCATTCACCTGTGCGACTTTCCCTTCATAGGTGCTCGCAAACTGCACTTGCCTCAACCAGCCGATATCGGCTGTACGGAGGATGAGTTGTCTTTGTAGGTGTGTGTGTGTGCGGTTGTTCTTGGGTCCATTCAGGCGCTCTGTGATAACGAAACCCGCGACAGTATACACACGTACATCCGTATGTATACTGTCTGATCAAGTGCGCACTGCATTCCGTACCCTGCATCTGACTTTGAAATACTGTATAGCACGATTCCTTACCCTACCCTCAAATACTGCCCCATCCCCGGCATGCCACCCCCCACATACCAAACATCTCACATTGTTGATACACACTGACACATACTGACACACAAACCCGAGCCACATGACATACAAACATAATACGACGCACACGGACAAAGATCCCCCGTATAACCGCGAAGACTGTTGGGGCAAGTGCTGTTAGCGAGCACCTACTAAGGCTCACACGGCACACGAGGAGGTGAGTGGCCAGCACCACGCCCGGCCGCCTTTGTCTCTACCGGTGCTAATGTTTACACATCACACAAGGTACACATTTGAGGCTGAGTCGACCTAGGGGATGCCCAGGACTGGTTCAGATATTCACCGCTGATGTTAGCCGTGGCCGGGAATTAAACTGGGGTCGCCGGGTTTCGCGGAGCAGCGCGCTAACCCCTGCACGACCGCTCCCCACTGACACACACACTGACACACACTCACACACTGACAAAGATCCCCCGTATAGCCTTAACAGACTGTTGGGGCAAGTGCTGTTAGCGAGCATCTATGAAAGCCGCAACATTACACGAGGGGTGGGTGGCCAGCTCCACGCCCGACCGCCTTTGTCTCCCCAGCGGCGATGTTTTTACGCACCGGACCATGTACTCATTCGAGGCTGAGTCGACCTATGGGAGGCCCAGCAACCGGTTCAGATAATCGTCACCGGTGTTGGCCGTGAGCGGGGATCGATCCCGGTCGCCAGGTTCGTAGCGCTAACCGCTACACCACCGCTCCCCACACTGACACGCACACTGGCACGGGGTTTTGGCAGCTGGCTACTTGCTCAGCTTACGACTGCCTGTCCATTCGACTGGGTGACTTGTTGCGAGGCTCGCTGGCGACAGCTATTGAGTTGAGTGTGCGGCGAGTTGACGGGATTACTACGGTGTAGTTGGGCAGGTGGGGGAGCTGTATGGTTTGTACATTGGCTCGTAGGCTCTCTTGATATTTTTGTTGCTATCTGCCCAACTATCTGACTAACTGATTTGTCTGTCTGGCTTGTCTTACATATGTATATATGTCTACCTAGCTGTCTGATTAACTTGCTATCTCCCTATATATAGTTATTGTACCGTCTATATTATGATGAGTGGCGAACCAGCTAATGGCACGCTGCCTACTTGAATAATTATATGGTTATCTGTTTATCTATAAGACTAACTAGCTCTCTGTGCGCATGTATATCTGACTATTGTATATTTTGTATATTATTCTGTATGTACATATCTGGCTATCTGTATGGATATTTGTCTACCTGGCTTGCTATCTTTACCCATATGGCTATCTGGTTATCTATAATGGAGATGTGGTTCCCTAACCGGCTAAACAGATATCATGGACATGTGTCTGGATATCAGGCGATCTGTACGTGTGTATACTGTATTGGTAGGGCGGGGAGCGGTGGCGCAACGGTTAGCGCGCTGCTCGACAAACCTGGCGACTCGTGTTCGATTTCCGCTCCCGGCCAATACCAGTGACGATTATCTGAACCGGACATTCACCCCCCCCTTCCCCTAGGTCGACTCAACCTCAAACGTCAGCCCGGTGCGGTGTGTCAACATCACGGCCTGTCAAAGCCAGCACGTGCTGGCCTTGACAGGTGATACTCGCTCACAGCACTTGCCCCAGCAGTCGGTGAAGGCGATACGGGGACCTTTATCTTTGTATCGGTATCAAAACCTCGCCGAGTCTCGGGACTTTGACACGGGAGGGTCCTGCCAAAGTTGTCGGGGCGATGCTGCTGCTGCTGCTGCGTAATCCAAGTACGAGTCATTTGCGGGTAAATTTTTAGCATTTGGGATGTTTTGTCAATAATTACATTTGTTTAGATCTACAGTACAGATATATCCAACTAGCTGTGTGTCTGTCTGGATATTGGTACATCTGGTTACACGTCGATCTGATTATTGCCTACCATCTGGTGACGTGCTGATCTCTGTGCATTCTTCCGGTTAAATAGTTATCGATATTAACCCATCTGGTTATCGGTATTAATCAATCTGTGGCTGAGCGCGTGAACCCGTCTGGTGGTTGTGTGGCAGTGCACGTGAACCCTGTCTGGTTGTTGTGCGCGTGAACCCGTCTGGTGGTTGTGTGGCAGTGCGCGTGAACCCGTCTGGTTGTTGTGTGGCAGTGCGCGTGAACCCGTCTGGTTGTTGTGTGGCAGTGCGCGTGAACCCGTCTGGTTGTTGTGTGGCAGTGCGCGTGAACCCGTCTGGTTGTTGTGTGAGCCGTCTGGTGGTTGTGCGCGTGAACCCTGTCTGGTTGTTGTGTGGCTGAGCGCGTGAACCCGTCTGGTGGTTGTGGCAGTGCGCGTGAACCCCGTCTGGTCGTCACGTGACAGTGCGCGTGAACCCGTCTGGTGGTTGTGGCAGTGCGCGTGAACCCGTCTGGTGGTTGTGTGCGTTGATCTCCTCTCTGTGTTTGGATGACGCGAGGTGGTTTCGGGAGCGGTGGAACAGCGGCGCCATTGTGACCCAAGTCTCCCGCCTCTCACGGCCGTGAGAGTCGCAGTGGACAGAGGAGGACGGGGGGGGGACGGGACAATTGGAAGGCGTCGCTCTCCCCCCTCTCGCCTCTCGCTCGCTCGCGTTAGCACTCCCTCGCTCACTCTAACCCTCCCTCTCGCTCGCGTTAGCACTCCCTCTCGCCTCCCTCTCACCCTCTCTCTCGCTTGTTCTCTCTCTCTCCGTCTCTCTCCCTCGTGCGCTCTACCCCCGTACGCCCGCCCCCCCTCTCACCCCCTCCCCTCTCACCACCCCCCCTCTCCCCCCTCTCTCTCCCTCCCCGCACCCTCTCCCCTCCCTCTCAGCCACCCGCCCGCACCCTCTCCCCTCCCTCTCCCCTTCACGCTCTCCCCTCCCTCTCCCTCCCCTCTCCCTCTCGCCCTCTCCCCTTAACGCTCTCCCCTCCCTCTCCTCCCTCCCCCCTTCACGCTCTCCCCCCTCTCCCCCCTCCCTCTCTCCCCTCCACGCTCTCCCCTCCCTCGCTGGGCCATTTTGCGCGAGCGAGGAGGAGGAGCGTGCGAGGGAGCGGGGAGCGAGAGGGGAGCGCGAGGGAGACGCGGCGCTCTCTCCGCGTTCACTGTAGCCACGATAACCAGCACTGTATACCACGGGGAGACGCGGAGGGGAGACGCGGAGACATACCGGGAGACACAGAGACACAGAGACATACTTACCGGGAGACACAGAGACAGAGACATACCGGGAGACACGCGTAGCGGGAGACACGCGTAGCGGGAGACACGGAGACACAGAGACATACCGGGAGACACAGAGACAGAGACATACCGGGAGACACAGAGACACAGAGACATACTTACCGGGAGACACAGAGACACAGACATACCGGGAGACACGCGTAGCGGGAGACACGGAGACACAGAGACATACCGGGAGACACAGAGACACAGAGACATACTTACCGGGAGACACAGAGACAGAGACATACCGGGAGACACGCGTAGCGGGAGACACGGAGACACAGAGACATACCGGGAGACACAGAGACACAGAGACATACTTACCGGGAGACGCAGAGACACAGACATACCGGGAGACACGCGTAGCGGGAGACACGGAGACACAGAGACATACTGGGAGACACAGACACAGAGACATACCTGGAGACACGGAGACAGAGAAATACCGGGAGACACAGAGACATACCGGGAGACACAGAGACACAGACATACCGGGAGACACGGATACACAGACACATACCGGGAGACGCGGAGACACCTCCGACCAATTCAGAGACCCACAAGGCGTATAACCTCGACTCACGACCCCCGGAGACACACAGAGACACACAGAGACACACAGACCGAGAAGACGGAGACACCGAGACATCCAGAGACACGCACAGAGTCGGGACGTCCTGAGATATAGAAGCAGCGAGAGACACACTGACAGAGACAGAGACACACTGACAGAGACAGAGACACACTGACAGAGACACACTGACAGAGACAGAGACACACTGACAGAGACACACTGACAGAGACACACTGACAGAGACACACTGACAGAGACAGAGATACACTGACATAGACAGAGACACACTGACATAGACAGAGACACACTGACATAGACAGAGACACACTGACAGAGACAGAGACACACTGACAGAGAAACATCACTCATCCATCTCTTCCAGTATAAATATTAGGATACAGACACTGACATAGACACACTGACATAGACACACTGACATAGACACACTGACATAGACACACAGGCACAGATACGTACAGACACACAGAGACTTACAGACACATACACACAGACATACACACACACATACAGACACTGACATAGACACACAGGCACAGATACGTACAGACACACAGAGACTTACAGACACATACACACAGACATACAGACACACACATACATACACTGACATAGACACACAGGCACAGATACGTACAGACACACAGACTTACAGACACATACACACAGACATACAGACACACACACATACATACACTGACATAGACACACAGGCACAGATACGTACAGACACACAGACTTACAGACACATACACACAGACATACAGACACATACATACAGACACAGGCATACAGACACACAGGCACAGATACGTACAGACACAGAGACTTACAGACACATACACACAGACATACACACACACATACAGACACACATACAGACAAAAGCACAGATACGTACAGACACACAGAGACTTACAGACACATACACACAGACATACACACACACATACAGACACACATACAGACAAAAGCACAGATACGTACAGACACAGGCATACAGACAGACACACATACAGAGACATACAGACACATACATACAGACACAGGCATACAGACACACAGGTACAGAGACATACATACAGACACAGAGTCATACAGACAGACATAGGCACAGAGACATACAGACAGACAAGCACAGACACAGAGACGTACAGACACAGAGGCATACACACAGACACACAAGCACAGAGACATACAGACAGACACACAAGCACAGAGACATACAGACAGACACACAGACACAGAGACATACAGACACACACATACAGGCACGGGTACATACAGACAGACACATACAGACAGACACACAGGCACAGAGACATACAGACACAGAGACATAAAGACAGAGACAGGCACGGATACATACAGACACATTAGACATACATATACAAAGGCGTAGGCACAAACAGTACAGACACACACGGGCATATATACATACAGACACAGGGACATATTGACACATACCTACGGTGACAGGCACAGAGTCATACGGGGACACGCACAGAGACGTACCGATACGTAGGCACACACAGCCAGATAGACACACAGGCGCAGAGAGACACACACAGGCAGAGAGACACACACAGGCAGAGACACACAGGCAGAGACACACACACACAGGCAGAGAGACACACACAGGCAGAGAGACACACAGGCAGAGAGACACACACAGGCAGAGACACACACACAGGCAGAGAGACACACACAGGCAGAGACACACACACACAGGCAGAGAGACACACACAGGCAGAGAGACACACACACAGGCAGAGAGACACACACAGGCAGAGAGACACACACAGGCAGAGAGACACACACAGGCAGAGAGACACACACAGGCGCAGAGACACACACGGAGAGACACACACACAGGCAGAGAGACACACACACAGGCAGAGAGACACACACAGGCAGAGAGACACACACAGGCGTAGAGAGACACACACAGGCGCAGAGAGACACACACAGGCAGAGAGACACACACACAGGCAGAGAGACACACACAGGCAGAGAGACACACACAGGCAGAGAGACACACAGGCAGAGAGACACACAGGCAGAGAGACACACAGGCAGAGACACACACAGGCAGAGAGACACACACAGGCAGAGACACACACACACAGGCAGAGAGACACACACAGGCAGAGAGACACACACACAGGCAGAGAGACACACACAGGCAGAGAGACACACACAGGCAGAGAGACACACACACAGGCGTAGAGAGACACACACAGGCAGAGACACACACAGGCGTAGAGAGACACACACAGGCGTAGAGAAACACACACAGGCAGAGAGACACACACAGGCAGAGAGACACACACAGGCAGAGAGACACACAGGCAGAGAGACACACAGGCAGAGAGACACACAGGCAGAGAGACACACAGGCGTAGAGAGACAAAGGCGTAGAGATCGAGGCGAGGAGGCGGTGCGTGTGAGGACACGGAGCCACCACCACCACCACGTGCACCACCATCACCAGAGCGCGGTACGTGTCACACGCACACAGGCAAAGCTCCCCCGTGTAGACTACTCAGAACTGTTGGGGCAAGTGCAGCTAGCGAGAATCCCCACGGCTTGGCACACGAGAGTTGTCCACACACGTGCACCTTCGTGCATACGAGCACACACATGTACACACACACCACGTATACACACACACCATGCACACACACACCACACGTACACACACCACACGTACACACACACCACGCGTACACACACCACACACACCACACGTACACACACACCACGTACATACACCACACACACACCACGTACACACACACACCACACGTACACACACACACCCCACGCGTACATACACCACACGTACACACACACCACGTACACACACACACCACGTACACACACACACCACATACACACACACCACATACACACACCACACACACACACACCACGTACACACACACACCACGTACACACACACACCACGTACACACACACACCACGTACACACACACCACACGTACACACACACACCACGTACACACACACCACGTACACACACACACCACGTACACACACACACCACGTACACACACACACCCCACGCGTACATACACCACACGTACACACACACCACGTACACACACACACCACGTACACACACACCACATACACACACACCACATACACACACCACGTACACACACACACCACGTACACACACACACCACGTACACACACACACCACGTACACACACACACCACGTACACACACACACCACGTACACACACACCACACGTACACACACCACACGTCACACCACGTACACACACACCACGTACACATACCACGTACACACACACACCACACACCACACACACCACACGTACACACACACACACCACGCGTACACACACCACACACACCACACGTATACACCCCCCACGCGTACACACCCCACAGGTACACACACACCACGTACACACACCACGTACACACACACCATACACACACACCATACACACACACCACATACACACACACCACGTACACACACACACCATGTACACACACACACCACGTACACACACCACACGTACACACACACCACACGTACACACACACCACACGTACACACACACCACACACTGACACACACCCACCACGTACACACACCACACGTACACACACCAACACACACTGACACACACACGCACACACCACGTACACACACCACACGTACACACACACCACGTACACACACCACACGTACACACACACCACGTACACACACACACCACACACACCGACACACACACACCGACACACAGACACACACACACGTGTCTTAACCCCCCCCCCCCCTCTGTATGGTCGTATGCCAAGCAGCCATTTTGAATGAGCGAGACCAGCCTGAGGGAGACGCGGGGGGGGGGCAGAGCGAGTGGGACACACGGGGGGGGGGGGGGGTGACACACGCGGGGGGGGGGGGGGGGGTGACACACGGGGGGGGGGGTGACACACGGGGGGGGGGTGACACACACACGGGGGGGGGGGGGTGACACACACACGGGGGGGGGTGACACACGCAGGGGTGACACACGGGGGGGTTAGGGGTGGGACACACGGGGGGGGGGGGTGACACACACACGGGGGGGGGTGACACACGCGGGGGTGACACACGGGGGGGGGTTAGGGGTGGGACACACGGGGGGAGACGTGGGGACACACGGGGGGGGGGGGGGAGACGTGGGGGGCGCGGGGGGGTCACGGTGTGAGGATTAACACCCCGAGCGAGGCCAGGGGGGGTAGCAAGGTGTGGTGTGTACGTGTGGTGTGTGTCTCGGTGTGTGTGTGTCTCGGTGTGTGTGTGTGTCGGTGTGCGTGTCTCGGGGTGTGTGTCTCGGTGTGTGTGTGTCTCGGGGTGTGTGTCTCGGTGTGTGTGTGTCTCGGTGTGTGTGTGTCTCGGTGTGTGTGTGTCGGTGTGCGTGTCTCGGTGTGTGTGTGTGTCGGTGTGTGTGTCTCGGTGTGTGTGTGTGTGTCGGTGTGCGTGTCTCGGGGTGTGTGTGTGTGTGTCGGTGTGTGTGTCTCGGTGTGTGTGTGTCTCGGTGTGTGTGTGTCGGTGTGCGTGTCTCGGGGTATGGTGTGTACGTGTGGTGTGTGTCTCGGTGTGTGTGTGTCTCGGTGTGTGTGTGTCGGTGTGCGTGTCTCGGGGTGTGTGTGTGTCGGTGTGTGTGTGTCGGTGTGTGTGTGTCTCGGTGTGTGTGTGTCGGTGTGCGTGTCTCGGGGTGTGTGTGTGTGTGTCGGTGTGTGTGTGTCTCGGTGTGTGTGTGTCGGTGTGTGTGTGTCGGTGTGCGTGTCTCGGGGTGTGTGTGTGTGTGTCGGTGTGTGTGTCTCGGTGTGTGTGTGTCTCGGTGTGTGTGTGTCTCGGTGTGTGTGTCTCGGTGTGTGTGTGTCTCGGTGTGTGTGTCTCGGTGTGTGTGTCTCGGTGTGCGTGTCTCGGGGTGTGTGTGTGTGTGTCGGTGTGTGTGTGTCTCGGTGTGTGTGTGTCTCGGTGTGTGTGTCTCGGTGTGTGTGTCTCGGTGTGCGTGTCTCGGGGTGTGTGTGTGTGTGTCGGTGTGTGTGTGTCGGTGTGTGTGTCTCGGTGTGTGTGTGTCTCGGTGTGTGTGTCTCGGTGTGTGTGTGTCTCGGTGTGTGTGTCTCGGTGTGTGTGTCTCGGTGTGCGTGTCTCGGGGTGTGTGTGTGTGTCGGTGTGTGTGTGTGTGTCTCGGTGTGTGTGTGTCTCGGTGTGTGTGTCTCGGTGTGTGTGTGTCTCGGTGTGCGTGTCTCGGGGTGTGTGTGTGTGTGTCGGTGTGTGTGGGTCTCGGTGTGTGTGTCGGTGTGCGTGTCTCGGTGTGTGTGTGTCGGTGTGCGTGTCTCGGTGTGTGTGTGTCGGTGTGTGTGTGTCTCGGTGTGTGTTTCGGTGTGTGCGTGTCTCGGTGTGTGTGTCTCGGTGTGCGTGTGTCGGTGTGTGTGTCTCGGTGTGTGTGTGTGTGACAAAGGCGGTCGGGTGTGGTGCTGGCCACCCACCCCCTCGTGTGCCGTGCTGGCCCTCATAGGTGCTCGCTAACAGCACTTGCCCCTACAGTCTGTTAAGGCTATACGGGGGATCTTTGTCTTTGTATGTTATGCACTATCCTCATCGGTTTGCTTTCATTACATCTCCCCCCAGACATTAAATTAATTCACGTGCCCCCATCCCCCGCTCCAGAACTCAACTCCTGTTGTTGCAAACCACGAGTGGATGAGGATCACAAAATGCCCCTTCGCATTCGCGTGTACACACAAAGACAAAGATCACCCGTGTAGCCTTAACGGACTGTTGGGGAAAGTGCTGTTAGCGAGCAGCGCCAATGAAGGCCGGCACGGCACACGTGGGGGTGGGTGGCCAACACCACGCCCGACCGCCTTTGTCTCCCCAGTGGCGACGTTTACACCCCGCAGCAGGTACTCATTTGAGACTGAGTCGACGCACACCGACACACAAAACCAAGACAAAGATCCCCCTATAGCCTTAACAGACTGTTGGGGCAAGTGCTGTTTCACGAACACACGCACACACACGTGCAAAACCTCAACACTTAAAACAGTGTTCATGTAATTACCGGATGCGTTTGTTTTCATGGACGGTCATTTGTTAGGGGTCGGGTCGGGTGAGACGCGGACACTGGCCCCGAAACGGATCGGATCGGGTTGGGGGATTATCATCATTTTCGGTCCTGGAAGTCCGACACATTCTCAGTGGTTGCCGTGAACTCCACTCTGTGTCGAACTTGCAAGGTCACAGCACAAAGATCCCGAATACACGTTGGGGCCAAATGCTGGTGAGCGAGTAAGGAAACAAACCTCTATGAAGGCCGTCGCACTGCACACGAGATTAGATGGATGGTCAGCACCACGCCCGGCCGACTTTGTCTCCCCAGTCGGCATGTTTCTACACCTCACCAGGTACTCATTTGAGGCCGAGTCGACGTAGGGGAGGGCTCAGATCATCGCCACTGGCGTTGACCGTGAGCGGGAATCGAACCCGGTTCGCCTAGGCTCGTAGCGCAGCTGACAGCTTCCACTACCGCCGACAACACAACTCACCCACCCACTCACCCACCAACGCACCCACCCACTCACCCACTCACCCACCCACTCACCCAGCCACTCACCCAGCCCCACGCTCTCTGCAGCTCACCTCTCCATCTGCTGCTGCTTCTGCACGATTGCCATCATCGGTTGTCGCCCGCCAAGCTCTAAAGAGCCCGAATAAGGTCGCTTCAGTTCAAGAGACGCGTCACACTCGTATCCGTATTGCAACTTTGATGCCGTGCTGTTTGTCGCTGACCGCTGTGACGTCGGCTATTTGAGATTCGGTGTGCTCAGCAAGCGTGCTGGAGAAATTTTAAATGAAAATACTCCCTCGTATCTATCCCCTCGGGTCGCCGGATCTCATAGTCGGACCGGCAGCGTGACCTCGTCAACAATAACAACAACACACCAATCAAAACATCAACAAGAACAAACATCAACAGCACACACACCAACAATGACGATGCTGATTGGCTATGGATGTGAAATTAAATACCGCGTGTCGTGCATTTGCCACTCTCTCTACACGCAGCAGCGGCATTATCAGCAGGGTGCTCTGTGTTTTTGTGTCATTATTGGGTCTCCTTGCAGTGTTATGAGCGTCACGTATCGTATGGGTATATACACATGCGGTATATGCATGTGCACAAGAGTAGTTAATCGAACGACGAGGTCGGGGGAGAGAGAGAGGTGAAGGGAGAGTTCAGTGGAGAGACGGAGCGAGGTGGAGAGAGAGCTCGGGGAGAGACAGAGAGAAAGATGCCTCACTGGGGTTCGGTTTTCCCTTTGTTCACGGACGAGGCGAAGGGGCTTGTGAACGGAGTGCCATCATCACGTCGGGCATCGCCACCAAATCCCACGGCCACCACCATCATCATCATCAATAATTAGCATCAATAATGATAACACTGCTCTTGCAGCTACCAGTAAACCAGTCAAATCGATGTCAATATCAGCGCTTTATTTTGAAGCGGCCTCGTGCAACGCGTTGGGACGACGACTGCACGCTGTGGGGCCCCGCGCGACCCGCCATTCAATTACTGCAGCAGGGAAAATCAGTCTTAAATGGGCGATAAACTATAATGGTATCGCGATCGCGACAAGTACACAGTACGACAATAGCAGCTGCGTATAACCGGGTATTTAAAACAAATATATGTGACCGCCAACAGATCGTATTCATGTTTATAACGCCGCAAAGAGCCAGTGCACTGCGCTTTTCACGCCGGCCACGGAGTTGGGTAAACGGACACTAAGGCAGGACTTTCTTCAGCGTGGCTTTGCCGGATAAAGTTAAGGTTAGCTAAGTATTACTACTACTACTACCGCTATTACAATTAATATTTTGTAATTTACCCATGCAAGTGCATCTGCAACAACGCTGGCGAGGGGTTCCGTGGTGAATCATCGCCGTGATGATGACGACGATTGCCTCCTCGTTCGCGAATCGGTCACTCGAGTCGTTGCTACAAGTCTCATCATGGTCTCTGCTCTTGGCCGGTTGGTGGCCACAGTTCTCGTCATCATCGATGTGTGTGTGTGTGCGTCTCAAGTGCTGCTGACCGAGACTCGAGCGTCGACTCTGCAAACCACAATCCCGCTGGGAGGATTGCTTCGGAAGGTGCCTGTGCACTTGAATGTCCCCTTCGCTGTACGCGAACAGACATTTATTACTCGTTGGAGGCCGACCTATTTATTTATACTTCGAGAAGAAAATGTATGTACTTGTCCGCCAGCGATGTCCATCAACGTACTCTTCGGATACTTACCCAGCGTGGCGAAGTATGGTCACGAAGTTAGGTCACGAAGTTAGGTCACGGAGTTAGGTCACGTATGGTCACGCAAACTCCATTCCACGACCGACACGACGTGGCAAAGACGTGGATTGATTACCACACGGTGGGAGTTCTACTTTATTATAATTATGGAGTAAAGTAGAAAACTCTGCCCTTTTGTATGTTTACAGAGAGAGAGAGAGATGCTCCCCGTAAAAGTGTTGTAATGCGAGATGCGCGCCCGCGTGTGTGTGTGTGATATTCATAGCAGCATGGAATGGTTGCAGTGTAGCAGTAGATCATCTTGGGAGAGTGGCACTTTGTGCAGTGAGTGTACTTGTGGGTGTACAGGGCGCAGCGCGCGTGTGTGTGTGTGTATAAAAACAAAGAATCCCCATATAGCTGTCGGGGCAAGGTATGTTAGCGAGCACCTATGAAAGGCTGCTACGATGCACGGGATGGTAGTGCATGGCAAGCCCACCACCCCCCAGCACCGGCCGCCTGGGTCGACCCAGTGTGTGTCTGTGTGTATATATGCACAATCCGTATATACATGTGTGTGTATACATGAATACCTGATTTACACAGAAATACAATGTAGTCATCGACACACACAGCAGAAAACAATCAAACATACAAAAAAACACAACTCATGCAACACACAAAACACAAAGCACATACAACACAGAACACACAAACACAACTCATGCAACACACATTACACACAACACATACAACACAGAACTCGTACACAGCACACACACAACTCATGCAACACACAAAATACACACAACACAGAACACATAGACAGCACACACAACTCATGCAACACACAATACACACATCACATACAACACAGAACACACACACACAACTCATGCAACACATAAAATACACACAACACAGAACTCATACACAGCACACACAACTCATGCAACACACAATACACACATCACATAAAACACAGAACACATACACAGCACACACACATCACATACAACACACAATGCACACAGCACACAACTCATACACAGCACACACAACACACACAACACGGGACAACACGTTGTGTGTCGCGGCTTGGCGAAGTGGTGGTGCATGGCGAATGTGCCCGCGGGAGCGGTTGAGATGCCACTCACCACCTGATGTTTTAGCCCTGGCCTGGAATTGAACTCATGTCGCCACCGGGCCCCTAACACATGCGTCGTTGTGTGTGTGTGTGCATGTGTGTGTGAATGCATGTGTGTGTGTGCATGTGTGCATGTGTGTGTGTGCATGTGTGTGTGCATGTGTGTGAATGCATGTGTGTGCATGTGTGTGCATGTGTGTGTGCATGTGTGTGCATGTGCGTGTGTGCATGTGTGTGGGGAGCGGTGGTGCAACGGTTAGCGCTACGCTGCGCAACGAACCCGGCGACCCGAGTTCGATTCCCGCTCACGACCAACTCCCGTGAGTTCGACTCAGCCTCAAATGGTGCCATGCCGACCTTAATATGTGCTCGTTGACAGCACTTGCCCCGACAGTCTGTCAAGGCTATACGGGGGATCTTTGTCTTTGCTCTTTAAAGATATAAACAACGAAACGGAGAGGATGCTATGTGTCAGGCGCAGCGGTGGCGCAGTGCTGCGAACCGGTCCCGATCTTCTCCTAGGTCGACTCAGCCTTAAATGAGCAGTGCGCTGCGAGCATCAACATCCCAACTGCGGCAGACACAGGCGTGCACTCGCTACTGACAAGCAATTGCCCCGCAACAGCAGTCCTAACCCTCCTACACAGGCGACCGTGTGTGTGTGTATATACTTATTGTCTGTGATGTATGAATGCATTGCTATGTAAGCTCGTGTGTACGTGCGCGTGCGTTGTTTTCACAGCCGTGATGAATTATCTGTGTGGCCGTGTGCACGGGCTTCGTTTCCGCGAACAACTGACAATTTGCGAATGCGCGTGTGCGTGTGTCTACAAGCCCGCACCCTTCTCCGCACAGCCAGCCCCCTTGATCACTCCACTGCTGGATGATGCCCCCCTCCCCTCCATCACCGCCACCACGCCCGTGTCACGCTCGTGAGGGTTTCTGTGCGCTTAGAGCTTCGGTGCAGCCGTTTGCGCTGCGCCGCGCTACGAAATCGCGGCCAACACCAAGCGACGATCGATCTGAACCAGTCCTGGGCGTTCGCTCGGCTGACTCGGCCTCAAATGAGTGTCTGCTGCGGTGTGTACACGCCAGCACTGGGGAGACAAAGGCGGCCCTGCGTGGTGGCGCAACCTCTCTCCCACGTCCACCCTCGTGAGCCGTGCCATCCGCTGTAGGTGCTCGCTAACAGCACTTGCCCCAACAGTCTGTCGACCATACTTCACCACGCCGGTCATTGGGGGGTTTGGCGGGACCGCATTATCTGGGGGGGTACCTCCGCGTTTATCGTGCCACGTGCTAACCGCTGCGCCACCGCTCCCCCTCCACGTGTAAGTACTTATTGTGCCTGCCTGAGTTGCGCTTATATACTTTGTAAGAGCATCTACTTACGTGATGTGTTTTGAAGGTATAGATGTCACGTACTCTATGTGTGTTTTGTGCATGTGTGTCTGAATTATGCACACGTACAGTATTACGTATGTGCGTGTGTTGTCTACAATGTTCCGGCCGTAACGCGTTCTCGCTCACAGCTACTTGCCCCAGCAGTCTTGTCGAGCCTATGGGGGTGTGGGGGGGGTTCTGTGTCTATGATGTTACGGTATGCGCGTGTGCGACAGCTGGATAGCCGCGAGACTTTGTGAACGACGTTATCGCCATTATCATGATGATGATGATCATCACCATCATCATAAGAATCACCGTTCTCATGCTCGTCTCTATGATAATCATCATTGTCATCAGAATCGTAATCTCCCGAATCATAATGATAAGAATCATTATTATAATCGTTATAATAACCGTTGTCATCAGAAACGAAATTATCGTAATCTAGATGATCATAATCATAATTACCGTAATCATCAGGATCATCATCATCATCAACGGCATCTCAGCCAGTGCATCTCCAATCGTATTCCAGGATCAGGGTTAGAATTTTCCCAATTTGAAATAACCACCCCCTGCAGATTACTCGTATTATGAATACACACACACATACACACACACATACACACACACAGCAGCTACAACCATCGCCCCCTACCGGCAGACTAAATGCCCCGGGTCGCTCCTGAGAATTCGTCTCGTCATCTTTGTCTCTTGGGCTCTGGTTAAAGTAAAAGCAAACTTGATATTGACACTCCACAATTTCACGAGTTAATTAATCTGTACACCCCCTCAAGGTCGTTAAGAACCGCAGGCTCCGCCCCGCCTTCTGTGCGTAACCTCGATCCCTGCTGCGTGTCTGGGGCGAGCGGCCACTTGGCTGTCGCCTGATGAAGCTCGTTGCAATTACTGGCGAAACGTTGTACTCAGATTGTAAATGTTGTGGCTTAGCTCTCCAACACACCGGTGTTGCTGTACTAGTGACGAATTGGCACGTTCTGTTTACGTTACAAACCTTACTAATTGACTGTGTCGGGTGGTGGCGGGTTTAACGACACATTTATATTTACGCGATCTAACCCCCCCCAATAAAACCTGTATTACTGATGATATTGGTCGCGAAAGCCTGCTGCGTGTTCAACTTCCCTCTCCAGTTGGAAATTTCGTTCATCCGACAGTGTGGATACTCTAAAGTACCGTCTTAAAATCCGCATCTTCTTAAGTCAAATTTATTCCATTCAGCCTCTCCGTCTCTCTTGGCCTTCCCTTCATCCTTATTCTTACAAGGCGCCTTAAGACGTCAGTGGAAGGGGCCTTACAAAGACATGTCAATTATTGTTATAACAATGGCAGTGGTCACTCTGGGGATAGAGCCTCGCCGTTCATTCGGTCAGGTCACCCTCCGTCTGAGCGTGTTCACCGTGCGGCTGCCCGGCACGGTGTCCGACGTTTCGCTCCACGAGCTTCTTCAGCGTATACGTGCGGCACGACAGGGAGAATACACACGCGGTGATTATACTGGTCGTTTGTTATCACTAAAATGTTTTTTTTTCTTTTCTAAAATGAAGTCTAAGTGTAGCTTTTTTGTTCGTGTGAATGTATGGGTGAATAATACATATTCTACTTAAGTTCTAAAATAAACAAAAACTCAACACATTCGTCAATCACGCTGAGAGCCGAAGAGGAAAAATATATAATCAGCGACGTTTCGGACAATGACCCTCGTTTATAGCCCTTTGTTCATAATGAGCACAAAGCGATACCCCCCCCCCCACACACACACCGCCTCCACCCTGGCGATTTGATTATTTGTCTCTATTCTTGGGTCGCGTTTCGAGGCAATAATCGATTATTATTTTTTCATCTCGGTGTGTTTATTTTCACCGTCACATTTGTGCGTTTTGCTGCGCGTTTCTGTTATTCCTTGGTGCCGTTCATGTTCCGTGCAATTTGCGTGTGATTCGCATAAATCGTAGAAAAGAATCGATTAGTGTGCGCGCGCGTGAGACCCGAAACGACTATCGTGAGGCTTAGTAATCGTTATTAATCGATTATTCGATGCATCGTTACGCCGGTAATCCTTTCGGGGTGTGTAAGGAGAGATGGTGATGCACGTACAAAGACAAATACCTCCCGTATAGCCTTAACAGACTGTTGGGTCAAGTGCTGTTATCGAGCAGCACCTATGAAGGCCAGCACGGCACACGAGGGGGTGGGTGGCCAGCACACCGCACCAGGTACTCATTTGAGGCTGAGTCGACCTAGGGGAGGCCCAGGACCGGTTCAGATAATCGTCACTTGTGTTGGCCGTGAGTGGGAATCGAACCCGGGTCGCCAGGTTCGTAGCGCAGCGTAGCGATAACCGCTACATTACCGCTCCCCACGTTTGTACACACACGCACTTAAATTTTTAATAATTACCATATTAACCGGATTATAAGACGCACCACCCCTGCCCCCCTTGTATTTTAAAGCTACAGAAAAATTGTGGGTGCGAGTCTGCGTGATCAAATTTGTATAATTCTATTGACACTACACCACACAAGTTCTTGTTGGGTTTCGTCTTACTTTCCGTAGCGTCATATTATTAACACGATACGACTTTGCTCGTTCTGGTTATACTCGACTGTTGTGCACGATGCACAGCAAACGTACCTGCTAAGTACAATGCGCGTGCATGAACACACACACAAGAGGTATGCACGGATGCGTTCCATGTGTACAGTATGTACGTTGGACTTTTTTTTGCACCGTACCACGCCAACCGTGCTACTCGGAGGCGCGCGGTAAGGACACCAAACCAGAGACACATTTACCCAGGAAAGCCTGGCTAAGCCTCAAGACTTAACTTGCAGGAGGATCCTGTTGTGCTATATTTGACCCATTCGTTTCTGTCAACACGCCATATTGAGCCTGTGTATAATTAATATTAAAAAGTACGTTCGGAGAAAATCATTGAGAACGCTTTACGAGTCCACTGCCGATTGTAGGGTAACCCGTACGCAGCGTGGTTCTTGGGGTGTTTTCTTCTTCTTCCAACCATACTTCACCACGATGGTCAGTGCGGGTTGGGGCATAACGTGGCAGGGCAGGACCGCCGCAAATCATCGCTCGCCACTAACGTCAGCCGTGGCCTGTAATCAAACGTTGTTCGTCTTGTGGGGTTCGTAACGCAGCGCGCTGATCACTGCGCCACCGCTCCCCGCCACGCTGCGGTCTGCAATGCAACGCAGCGGCCAGCCGCTCTGTACGCGTAGCAGATGTGAAGATGTGCAGGGCAACAGGGCAGCAGTAGATATATCATTGCATTCGTCCGTGGCGGCGTCGGCGGCGGAATAATAAGAATAATCCACGTGTTGGTTTGGGATGCTTCGGCAACTTGAACTCCATTGGCGATGCTCGTGCGCGTTTGTTCGGCCCCGAGTTTCCAGACGATTCTCCCCCCCCCGGCGCTCCCGATGGGGTTGCTCGTTCAGAGCCGTGCCAGCTGCCCAGCACGTGCAGTTCGTACTCGATTGGGGCGATTCTGCGTTCAGCAATCGTCGCAACGGCGACTGCGAAAACTTGGCAGGAACCCTCTTGAGAATGAGTCACGAAGCTTGCGTGAAGCCTTGCTGGGTAAAGCAGTGCAGTTGACGGTCCTCTGTTAATCATAATCATGATTCAGAACGATGGCCGGTGGTGGTACAGCCATCGGTCATCGCACCGTGACCACGCTCAGTCCATTGAGGGCCCTTCCCATGCCGTCTCGGTCATAGGGGTTTATTTTTTTAACCATACTTCACCACGATGGTCATTGCGGGCTGGTACATTGGGGGGGTCGGCCGGGAGAAACCGGTTCAGAAATGACTCGCCACTGATGTTAGCCGTGGCCGGGAATCGAACTCAGACAGTCGGGATCGTAGCGCATCGCGTTGATCAGACAGTATAGCTACAGTATACACATAGCCACCCTATTATAGCGTGTATGCGTGTGTGTGCTATACTAACAGCACTAATAGCACACACACACGCACGGCGGTGCAGTGGTTGCGCGCTGCGCTACGAATCTCGCGAAACGAGTTATATTCCCGCTCACGGTCGACACCAGCGACGATTATCTTGAACTGGGCCCCTAGGTTGACTCAGCCTCAAATTAGTACCTGGTGCGGTGTGTGAACCTAGCCACTAGGGAGACGAAGGCGGTCGGGCGTGGTGCTGACTACCCATCCCCTCGGCCTTCGTAGGTGCTCGCTAACAGCACTTGCCCTAACAGTATGTGAAAGGCTATACGGGGGTATTTGTCTTTACTACGCTGATACAGCGGTCGTGTATTTGTGGGGAGCGGTGGTGCAGCGGTTAGCGCGCTGCCCTCCGAACCCGACGACCCAGGTTCGATTCCCGCTCACGGTCGACACCAGCGACGATGATATGAACGGGCCTTCGTCGGTTCCTCCTCGCTAACCGTACCCCCCCCCCCCCCCAACATTCTGCTGAAGGCTATACGGGCGATCTTAGTCTTTGTACACTACTAATGATTTTACAGTACCATAGCCGCCACGGGCTTCTGTACAAAGTCGCCCCGATGGGTCGTTCAGAGTTGGCGCGCGCCACTGCGTTCCGCTCGACAACGCGCGCGTGCTGCTGCTGCTGCGCTTGTTAGCGAGCGCCTATTGAGGAACAGCGCAAGAGGCTGGGCCGAAGGGGAAAAAACCAAAAACCCACGGCGCTGTTATGTTTACACACCACGATCTGGGTGGCACTCATGGCCGAATCGCCCACGGCTCGCTCTCCTCTCTCTCTCTCTCGCTCTCTTGATACGTAACTAATTAACTGCGGTGAAGGAGATTGTCGGCAGATATTCGGAGCGGCGTTGCAGTGGTTTCGTGAAACCGCGCTGGGTTCGAATCTGGAGCCACGGCTGCGAGTGATCCCTTCAAAACGCGCGTTACAAACCAGCGCGGTGAAGTATGGTCACTCCCCCCCCCCCCCGCACGGGGGAGACTTATAGCCAGCAAGCCGACAGACAGACGAACTCTTTATGAAGAGTGCCGTTACATTTATGCGTCTGTGGAAACCGGTTCGCCGGATTTGCCCGCTTTCCATCGGCTTTAGGGTCACACTCGACGGCAGGCAAATTACTCGGTCCACTGATTGGGCGTCGTCTGTGATCAGCGCGGGAACTTTGGGATGACCTCGCCGCTGTGGGTGAACCCAATCAACACAAATCAATCAATCGATCAGAGATGGCCCTCCTGCTTCACGAGCATAAACTACAATTGCGCTTTGTGCCAAAGTTCAACTTTCGAGCCCCCTGGAACGTCGCTGGGATTTACCACTTTCACACGAAAGATTCGCAATGTTTTTGCGCATTCTTCGGGTTATAAGACGCACTTTTGCCCACCCCCCACCCCACTCCACCCCCCTGGGATTTAAATAAAAGTTGTGAGTGCGTCATGGTATCTGATAGTACGCCTGCGTGCGTGTGAGGTCGGGTTTGTAATAACTTCATTGACATGGGACGCACGCGTTTTTTGGAGGGTGCATCCGACTTTCCGGAGCGTCTTATAATCCGGAGAACACGACATTTATAACATTTAAAAAAAAATATCGCAGCTACAAGCAGTCCGCACGTCCTTTGGCAGGCATCATATTTTTTTTTAGATCTCGATTATAATCTATCTAGAACGAGAGCCGAATACATGGTGGAGGGTGGATGGAGGCGTGACGTCAGCACGTACGAAGCCGGCTCAGCGTTGTTGGGATGCGGCTGACGTCATCACGCAAACGTGCGCGGTGACGTCAGCACTTTGCAAACCAGCGTCGCGCTCGCTCGCTAGTCAGCCAGCCAGCCAGCAAAACTTTTTTTTGCATGTGCGTTGAACTTCTTTCGCACCGTGCGTAGCCAACGGTGCTAGTCTGAGGCGTGAATTACAGCACCTTGTGCAGGATGATGTTATATAGACATGAACGTGGAGGCGAAAAGCCGATCTGCCTTTAGTGTTGAGTGGTGGCCTTCCCTGCACCTGCGATTAGCAGGGGTTGGCTACTTACCGAGCGTAAGCAATTCAACACAGTACATTGCATAACAACCCCATCATCGCGTTGTAGATTATTATTTAACCTCGGCGTGCCCTATATAAATCACTCGCCGACTCATTCCAAGGCATGACCTTTCACAATCATCTCTAATTGCCCGCCACCCCTCCGTGATGCCGTAAGCCTCATCATGCCCGGTTTCCATTGAACACGTGGCAATTGATTTCACCAATTAACTTGTTCTACATTGCAAACCCAATATCGGCAATATCGCAAAGTGTTTGTTAAACAACCCGGCAATTAGCAGGCCATACAGCGTCGTAATTACATCAACTGGTTACGTCATTACATAGCTGCCTTTTAAAACACTGTACCGGACATGTTTATTTTAAGCCCAATTTTGTCGCAAACAAAACGTATTCCTCAAACACGGAACTTCCAACACGTGGAGGAAGTGTGGCCAGCGCTATGCGCGGCCGCCTTTGTCTCCCCGGTGCTGATGTTTTAGCACGCCGCGGTCGTCTCCTCATTTTAGGCTGAATCGATGTAGGGGAAGCCCAGAACCGGTTCAGATATTACTCACCGCTGATGTTAGCCGCGTAGCCATGCATCCAACACAAAGACAAAGATCCTCTCTATAGCCTTCACAGGCTGTTTGGGCAAGCGCTGTTAGCGAGCACCTGAAGGTCGGAAGGGCACAAGAGGGGGTGACACACACACACACACACCGATAGACGCGCACGCGTACACGCGCGTGAACACTCTTATCACAAAGACAAAGAATCCCCAGATAGCCCACACCGATTGTTTGGGCACGTGCGGTGAGCGGGTTATGTGTGGGCAACATCGCTCCCGGCCGCTTTTGTATCTCCAGTGCCGTTGTTTGTTTTACTACATCAGATAAACGTAGTCACACTCACGCGCATACCCACTGACACAATACCCACGTGTGCTTAGCTGTTATAGATCGTAAGGGCTTCTATAAAGCTGTGGCCGAAAATCGAACTCGGGTAGACGGGTCGCAGCGAAGTGCGCTAACTACTGCACCACCGCCCCCCTCCCCCACCGTACACGCATACTGTGTACCTTTGCAGGTACGTGTTAAGGTTTGACAATACTCACAGAGACCAGAAGAGTCTCATTGGGGCATTCGTCTGGCAGGAGTGGACGGTGATCGGTGTGCGTCATCTCAATTGAGTAATTTACGGATCATCTTCGCAACTTGGAAAAAGTTGCACCGTGACGTCGGCACGCAGTGGCCTCCTTCCTCTTGCGAATGGCGTTACGGGGTCTTTAACGTGCCACCACGAGTGAAGCGGACGACGCGAAGCCGTGCTATGGTCATTGCACCCGCAGCATTAACCAGGGCGGCCGCTGGCACCCTCTTAACCGTGAATCTCTGTCACAAACGCGCCCAATGTACGGACAGCGAGACTGATATCCGGATCGAGATGGATCGCCAGGCATATAAGTAGCGAGATAGATAACTACACGAATCAAATCGCAGATGGATAAGTCAGACAACTCAGTGGTTATGTACGAGAGTACGAATAGATGAATAAAATAGAAGGATATATTAGATGGATATTTAGTGAGATTGTCACCTATACTGTTTGATAGTATATCCGTGCTGCTGCTGCTGTTAGCAGCGCGCTCTGGGAGTGGTGGGGGGTGGTGGTGGGGGTGATGGGGGGGGGGTTACGCGAGGTGAGGCTCGGCGGAGATGCGTGCGTCTGCTGCTGTGCCTGCTATGCAGCAGGATCGATGTGATGCTGCTGCTGCTGCAACTGCTGCTGGTTAAGACTGCGTTTGGCTGCGTGTGTCCCAACATATCTGATTTTTTCCCCGAGACCCTCAGATCTCGTGGCCGTGTCGGCTGGTCGATGTGTGTGTGTGTGCACGCATGTGTGTGTGTGCGCGCGTGTGTGCACGCGCGTGTGTGTGCACGCGTGTGTGCACGCATGTGTGTGCGCGCGCGTGTGCACGCGTGTGTGTGCACGTGTGTGTGCACGCATGTGTTCGTGTGCACGCGCCTGTGTGTGCACGCGTGTGTGCACGCATGTGTGTGCGCGCGCGTGTGCACGCGTGTGTGTGCGCGTGTGTGTGTGTGCACGCGTGTGTGTGTGCGCGCGTGTGTGTATGCGCGTGTGTGTGTGCGCACGCCTGTGTGTGCATTGCCGTCTCATGATGTGTGGGGAGCGGTGGCGCAGTGGTTAGCGCGTTTTGCTACGAACCCGGCGGCCCGAGTTCGATTCCCGCTCACGGTCAGCGCCAGTGAGGATTGTCTGAACCGATCCTGGGCATCTCCCGAGGTCGACTCAGCCTCAGATGTGTAAACATCGTCACTCAGGAGACAAAGGCGTTCGGGTGTGGTGCCGTGTGCTGTTCCGGCCTTGTACGTATTATTTCGTACATAATTACTAATCGGAGCTGCCGGGGAAGGACAACAAACTAAACAGAAAAAGCCTTAATAGGTGCTCGCTGACAGCACTTGTCCCAACAGTCTATGAAGGCTCTGATGTGTCTATGATGTGTCTGATGTGTATGCGACTCTGAATTGGTTACGCCTGCTGTGTGTAGTTCTGTCCGATGTGTCTCTGTAATCTGTGGTGTCACCTCTGTTGATCTGTCTGCCGCGTCCCATGATCGATGGCGATGAGTGCCGTATCTGTATGTTGGTTTGCTGTGTCCTCTGATCTCGAGCTGATGTGTTCTGCCGTGTTCCGTCGGCTCTGCTACACGTGTGGTCGCTGCTGTAACTACGTAGTACAGCAGCTATAAATAAGAGATTGTCCTCTGTATGGCTCTATGCCTAACACACACACACATCACATACCTCATACACATGCGTACAGGCGTAATACACAACACATACAGCACATACACAAACGACAAAGATCCCCCCCGTATCGCCTGAACAGGGGCAAGTTCTGTTAGCGAGTTGCACCTATGAATGGCGGCACGGCCCATGAAATGGGAATGTGGCCATCGCCACGCCCGGCCGCCTTTGTCTCACCAGGCGCTGAGTTTAGGCTGAGTAGACCTAGGGGCGACTCAGGCCCGGATTAGATAATCGTCACTGCTGAGCCCGGAATCGAACTCGTATCGCGGGGTTTGTAGCGCAGCGCGCTGATCGCTACACGACCGCTCCCCAAGTACACATACACACACACGACGATTGCATAGTCACACGTACACCATACACCTGTATATATCTCACTTTACACAGCTAATACTTAATATACATATTGTGCAACGTATACATTCCCATACATAGCACACGCATGCTAAGCACAACTTAAACAATAAAACGCATCACAAACATGCACATCACACCTAACACTGAACGTACATTCAGAACATGCGTCAAGTAACATTATTGATTAATTCGCATGATAATGTGTAAGTCAGATTCGTACCCACGCGAGTCGCTCAGAGTTTCGTGAATGAACAGAGCTAATCGATTGAACGTCACAGTGAACAATGCCCGCAATTCGTCGGATTATAAGACGCAGCGTAAAGTAAGACGCACGCCCCCCAACCTGTGCCCGCTGTGTAAACAAAATCACGGGGACGTCTGCCTGGTCACACCGACCGGATTATAAGACGCACCCCCTCCCTCCTCCACAACTTTTTGTGTAAAAACAAACAAAAAGTGCGTCTTACAATCCGGACATTACGGTTAATTATTACACAAAGACAAACATCACCCGTATAGCCTCAACGGATTGTTTGGGCAAGTGCTTGTTCGCGTGTACCTATTATGGCCGACACGGCAGACCAGGGGGTGGGTGGCCAACACTACCTCCGGCCGCCTTTGTCTTCCACCGGTGGCGATGTTTACACACCGCACCTGGTACCACTCATTTGAGTCTGAGTCGACCTAGGGGATGCCCAGGGCCAGTTTTTTTTTTATTCGTCACTGATGTTGACTACGAGTCTGAATCGAACCCGAGTCGCCGGGTTCTTAGCGCAGTGCGCTAACCACTGCGCGCATGTGACGCATCTCTGTGTGTGTGTGCGCACTCGCGGCCATCAATAACACTTTATAGATACGTGTGAAGTGCTGTCAATTAAAGAGAAGAGCACTCGCCCACCAATACTTAACCACTCGGACTCATTCGCAACAGAGGCGCGCGCGCGCAGCATTAACTTGCTCGTCACGATCCTCGCGAGCAGCGAGCGAACGACGCCTGCGCAGCGCACCGCCATCGCCACGTGCCAACGTCACCAGCCACCATCATCACAAAGACAAAGCTACCCCCCCTCCTCCTCCTCGTATAGCCTTAACAGACGTGTGGGGCAAGTGCTGGTTAGCGAGCACCTGCCCCGAACCTCACACGATGATCGACACCACGTCCGCGTTTTATCGACCTCGTGCTGATGGTTTTGTTGTTACACACCGCGAAAGGTACTCGCTTAAGGCTGAGTCGACCTAGGGGAGGCCCCGGGACCGCGGTTCAGATAATATAATCGTCGTTCACCGGTGTTGGCCGTGAGCGGGAATCGAACTCAGGTGGCCGGGTTCGTAGCGCGGCGCGCTCACGGCTACGCTGCCAGCCACCACAGCCTCCACACCACACGCCCCCGAGGGGACGACTGGATGTACATTCAGTGTCACCATCATCAGCCATGGTCTATCCACTGCTGCATGAAGGCATCCCCACACTGACGTCATCATCATCAGCCATGGTCTATTCACTGCTGCATGAAGGCATCCCCACACTGACGTCATCATCATCAGCCATGGTCTATCCACTGCTGCATGAAGGCATCCCCACACTGACGTCATCATCATCAGCCATGGTCTATCCACTGCTGCATGAAGGCATCCCCACACTGACGTCATCATCATCAGCCATGGTCTGTCCACTGCTGCATGAAGGCATCCCCACACTGACGTCATCATCATCAGCCATGGTCTATTCACTGCTGGATGAAGACCTCCTCACGCCGTCGCCATCTCGGACAGGCGGTGCGACGCCACAGTTCGTCTCGTTTCTGCACGCGCGCCAACATCCTCGTTCCATCTCCGTGGCGGTCGTCCTCTCGGGCGCCTTCTCTTCTTTCCCTCTGGCTGCCAATCTGCAACCGGTCTCATCCATCGCCTGTCATCATCATTATCAGCAGCATTGTCGTAGTCGTCATCATCATCAGCACCCCCCCTTCTAGCCATTACCGCGTCCTGCCCAAGCATGCTTAGGGTACTTTGCTGAACAGTTGAAATGGTGAACGTGATGTATCTGATTTGTGTGGTCTCTGTCGGTGTGGTTCCGGCATGGACCTCTCCCACTTGTCAACCCCCGCTCGATGTTCTTCGTCAATGTCCGTGTTCGTTATCCACATGAGCTGGTGACGACGACGACGATGCTACTGGTGACTTGCCATTGGTACACAAGCACAAACAACAACTCAATCACACGGTTGCCTGAAATGGGGGAAATATATATAATATCCAGACGACGTGTATGATGTATCTGTCAAGGCAGTGTGATTGCATAGCAGGCGTGCGTACATACAGTCCACTGCTTGACGAAGGCCTACAGCACGCCGCGTCGGTCACGGCGGAGGTGGTGGTGGTGGTGGGGGGGGTGTTTGACCATACTTCACCACGTTGGTTCAAATTATAACTCGCCACACGTGTTTAAGTCGCGGGCGGGAATCGAAATCGCTGCTCAGTGAGGCTGTGGGGGTGTTGGGGGCAGGGCCGTGGGAGCCCCAGGCACAGAACCGGTTCGGAAATAATTCGCCACTGATGTGAACCGTGGCCGTGCAGCAAACTCGCGTGCAGCGATAAATATCCGGCATAGTCGCCAAGTGTCTGATGTGGTACAGGGACACGTGGCCGCCGTCAGCTGCCGCTCGTGTATTTAAAGCCGAAGTTAAGAGGCAGAGGCGCAGCCCCTGCAATAGCCCGTCCGTTTGCCCCCCGCCCCCCCCCCCACTCCTGGGCTGTGTTGAAGCCGCAGAGTCGCGGCTAAGAGACACGCGTGGCACGGGCGGTGTATCTCAGCCGCCTTGCTTGACGTTTGGCGGAAACATTCGGTCTAAATGGACGTGATTTTCCACTCATTCGGGCCCGGTTTTTTTCTCTCTCTCAAATATAGCCGGGAACGCCAGTTTCCACCGATGTATATGCAGCATAATGAATCTTGCGCAGTCCCGTGTGTGCGTGTGTGTGTCTATCGTGGTGGTGTGGTCCACGCGCCGTGAGATGAACGTGGTGGCGCACCCGAGTTCAACTCCAGGCCACGGCTGACATCCGTGGCAAGTGATATCTGAAGCGAGTTTGGCTCCCCTGCCCACTCCGACCTCAACCCCTAACCCCACTCACCGCCTTCCCAAAACCGCATTGGCCACCGTGGTGAAGTATGGACGTGCATATAGCTGCGATGACCGCCATGGCAGCGCGTGCGTCTTCATGCAGCAGTGGAATGACAAAGGCGTATGATGAACGTACGGAATGCGTCGACGCCCTCCGCTCCTTGGCTGCTATTCCGTTATTGTTCTTGACCACGGGCCACACAATTCCTTCTTCTATCCACGACGCGACCTGCCAAGTCCCGTTCTCTTAACATAGCCGTGTTCGAGGTTGAAATAGAATTCGAAATTTTTTCGCGGAAGCGAACTCACGCCACGTCCTCCTCGACAGTCGTCACGGCTAAAAAAGACACGGGCGCGTGTGTGAGCGTGTGTGAGTGTGTGTGAGCGTGTGTGAGCGTGTGAGCGTGTGTGAGCGTGTCAACGCGAGCGTTGCATGCGTGTTACTGCGTATGGGCACCGCGAGAGACAAAGGCGGCCGGGATAGCGCTGCCCACACCACCCCACCTCGTGCAGTAGGCGCGCCGTTACCGGCCTTTCACAGCTATTCGCGAACGACACTAACCTCCAACAGTCCGTATATAGACTGTAGTGGGAGTTCTTGTGTGGGATGTGTTCGCCTGTGCTTCTCTGTGCGTTAAGATGCGATGGTCGTGCGTGTGTGGTGTGTACAGTATACATATCTCTGTACGTACAAGTACCTGGGCGGTGCGTAAAAACCCTACAATAGGGAGACAAAGGCGGTCGGGCGTGTTGCTGCCCCCCCCCTCGCGTGTCGTGCCGGCCTTCACAGGTGCTCGCTTACAGCACTTGCCCCGAAATTCTGTCGAGGCTGTACGCCGGAGATCTTTGTCTTTGTGCGTGTCGGGAGCGGTGGCGCAGTCGTTTGCGCGCTGCGTTGCGAACGCGGAGAAGACCCACACCCAGATCGCATTCCGACGTCGGCCAACAACGGTGGCGATTGAAATCTAAACATGCACAGGGCCTCCCCGCTAGGTCAGCTCAGCCTTAAATGAGTCTGTTGCGGTGTGTTACCGTGAGTACTGGGGGAGACAAAGGGGGCTGGCACGTTTTTTTTTGTTCGGCCACAACCAAACCCCATGACGCTCGTGCGCCGTCTCGGCCTTCTCTGGGCGCGTGCTCGCATTCCTTGCCCAAACAGGTCGGCGAGGCTACGCGGGGGATCTTTGTCTTTGTGAGATTGTGAATTTCGTGCGTGGGGGGGGGTCGCTCGGCACGGTTGGTCCCTTCGACGCTCCGCGCTGTGAATCCCGGGTTCGAGTCCCAAGCACGGCGATTATAATCGGACGGTGGCGCATTGGGCCTCTCTCTCACTGGGGTGGGCCAAGCATAATAGGTGCTCGCTAACATCACACTACTATTGCAACAACGACAACAATGCATGGTTGAATGTGTGTGCGCGCGTGTGTGCGCGTGTGTACACACACCACACGTGTAGGAAGTGGTCGTGTAAGCGGTGAGCGCACTCTGGAGAAACGAGTGACATTCCAGCTCGACACCAATGATCACAGTGACAGCGAATACCTGCAACCGGTTCTGGGTTACCCCGAGATTTGACTCGGCGTCAAATAAGTGCCTGGTGCAATGTGGTAAACATCGCTGCGAGGGAGACAAAGGCGGCCGGGCGTAGTGTTACCCCCCCCCCACCCCCCGCGTGTGCCTTGCCGGCACTTAATGTTTGTTGAACTACAGTTGCTTACAACTACTACTATTGCAACTCCACCGCACTGCTATTGCTGCAAGTATTACATGGGTTACAAATAGATGACTGTATAGCCACTCACATGCTATCAATTGCATTTCCACAAGCGATTCAATTATTTGACTGTATATGATTACTGCAGCCTCGTCTTAAAAAAATATTTACCTATATTTACATAAATGCAAATGTAGAATGTGAGTGCAAAAATCATACAGTGGTCGTGTCAGCATTGCTACTGCAGCAGTTATTGCAGCAAGTCACAGAGCCCTGACTCAAACCAATACAAACCCGGACCCTAACCCAGCCATAATTATAACCCAGTCCTAATTATAACCCAGCCATAATAACCTAGCCCTATCCCTAACCCAGCCATAATAACCTAGCCCTATCCCTAACGCAGCCATAATTATAACCCAGTCCTAACCCTAACGCAGCCATAATTATAACTCAGTCCTAACCCTAACCCAGCCCTAACCCTAACGCAGCCCTAACCCTAACGCAGCCATAATTATAATTCAGTCTTAACCCTAACCCAGTCCTAACCCTAACGCAGCCCGAACCCTAACGCAGTCCAATTTATAACTCAGTTATAACCCTAACCAAGTTCTAACCCAGTCCCAATCCACTCCTAACCCAACCTTAACCCCAACTAAAAGCCTGAGCCACAGCACAGAGGCCGTTCTCCCCCCCCATCACCACGCAGCTCTCCCCCCCCCCGCTCTCCCCCCCCTCTCACCACGCCGCCCTCCCCTCGCTCTCCCCGCCCGCCCCCCTCGCTCTCCCCACGCCGCTCTCCCCCCCTCTCCCCTCGCTCTCCCCCCCCTCTCCCCTCGCTCTCCTCCCCGCTCTCCCCTTCGCTCTCCTCCCCGCTCTCCCCTTCGCTCTCCCCACGCCGCTCTCCCCACTGGAGGCGAGCCAGCTATAATTGCTGTTGCCAAGGCGACGGGGAGAGGAGCGCGCGGAGGTTTTGGCAGCCGAGAGGGAGGGAGAGGGGGGGAAGGGGAGGGGCAGAGGGAGAGGGGGGGAAGGGGAGGGGGGGAAGGGGAGGGAGAGGCAGAGATGGGAGAGGGGGGGGCAGAGGGAGAGAGGGGGGAGAGGCAGGGAGAGGCAGAGGGAGAGGCAGAGGGCGAGGAGGGGAGGCAGATAAGAGAGGAGGGGGAGGGAGCGATAAGGAAGGTGTGGGAGAGTGGAGAGCGAGGTGGGGGGAGAGTGGAGAGCGAGGTGGAGGGAGAGTGGAGAGCGAGGTGGGGGGAGGGGAGAGTGTAGAGCGAGGTGGGGGAGGGGGGAGCGAGGTGGGGGAGGGGGGAGCGAGGTAGTGGACGTGAGGGGGGAGGGAGATGGCGAGAGGGATGTAGAGGAAGGGAAAGTGGAAGCGGGAGGAAGGGCGAGTAGCGGGGGTGGGAGGGAGAAGGGGGCGGGGTGGGAGGGCGAGGAGGAGGAGACGGGAGAGGGGGTGGTGGGAATGAAGGGATGGGGGAGGAGGAGGAGGGAGAGTGCGGTGGGCGGGAGAGTGTGAAGAGAGAGAGGGGAGAGAGAGAGGGGGGTGGATGGGGGAGGGGGTTAGAGGAGAGTCGTCAGGACTGGGATCCACATAGTACGCACGGCGAGGCTACAGTCCTCACGCGCGCCGTGTGTGCTATCGTCTACTGTAGTCTACACAGTACACGCACGTGTTTACTGTAGTTTACACACTGTAGTACACACTGTGTACTGCGTGTGTGTACTGTAGTCCACACAGTACACGCGCGTGTGTGTGTACTGCAGTCTATACAGTACGCACGCGTGCGTGTGATGTAGGCGCAGATGCGAAGTCTCGTGTGAGGGACACACGGACGCGGAGACACGAGAGAGAGAGGAGAGACGGAGGAGAGAGTCTGACCCGAAGCTACGAGACACGACGGCGGCTGCACGCGTGGTTCGTTCCGCGTTGTCTGGCGGTAAGAGACGCGGCGGGGGGAGCGGGGAGAGGGGGGGGGAGAGACACCTGGGGGTAGAGGAGAGAGATTTACGTGGAGAGAGGAGAGAGACGTGGAGAGAGGAGAGAGACGTGGAGAGAGGAGAGAGACGTGGAGAGAGAGAGGTGAGAGCGAGGGAGCGAGGGAGGCCTCGTGGCGGATCGCCGCCCGCCGCGCTCGGGACACGGCGGGCCGGGTTCGATTCCCGCTCACGGCACCCCCCGTGATTATTATTGTTGTTGTTATTGCTGTTGTTAGTGTTGTTGTTATTGTTATTAGTGTTAGTGTTGTTATTGTGATTATTGTTGTTATTGTAGTTGTTACCTGAAGCCGGTCCCGTGGAACCTCCTCCCCCTAGGTCGACTCGGCCCTCAAACGAGCACCGGCTGCTGTGCGTGGTAAACATCGTTCTCGAGGGAGACAAAGGCGGCCGGGCGTAGTTGTTTGGTCACCGCCTCGTGCGCCGTGGCGGCCTTCAGCACTTGCCCCAACAGTCTGTCGAGGCTACACGGGGGATCTGTGCCTTTGTAGGTACAGTACGCGGTGTTTACGTGTCCACGCGTGTCTGTGTGCTGTAATGTATACGGGGAGCGGTGGCGCAGTGGTTAGCGCACTGCGCTACGATCCCGGCGGCCCGAGTCCGATTCGCGCTCGCGACCCGCATCGGTGGCCGTTGTCTGAACCGGTCCTGGACCTCCCCTAGGTCGACTCGGCCTCGAAACGAGTACCTGGTGCGGGTGGTGTTAAACACTATCGCCACTGGGGAGACAAAGGCGGCCGGGCGTGGTGCTGGCCACCCGCCCCCCCCCCCCTCGTGTGCCACTCGCTCACAGCGCATTGCCCCTATGGTCTGATAACATCGCCACATCTCCGTGTGTCTCTGTGTGTTGGCAGTCACTGTACTGGGGGTGGGGGGGGGGTGCGAACAGAACCACGCGCCAGGCATTCGTTCGAGGCTGAGTCGACCTAGGGGATGCCCAGGTGGCCGAGTTGGGCGCCGACTCCTGGCAATTATTGATCGGTGATTAATTCGTAATTATAGCCCACTCCCCTCCGTCTCGGGTCACGGTGAGACGTTCAATCATAATCGGGAATGAATACACTCGTCCCGATAATGTCTCACTGAGAGAGAGAGAGAGCTCCCATTAAGACCGTAATAATTATAATTTAATGTCGTGTGGAAATAATATTCCACTGCTGGATGACGATCACCTTCGAGCGGACTGCACCATGTGCCGATCACATCGCTGCGTCTTCACGGTGGCGGTCGATTTAATTCTCTCTCTCTGTCTCGGGCACGCTCCCTCCTTGGGTCGCCGCTTCACGTTTAGTCTCGACCACCGGATGGCACAATGTTGAGTAGCACCATCGTCGTCATCATCATCACCATCTGTATCGTCACGGTCGATGTGATGATGCCCTTAACTTGCACGTTCTCCGCGCGACTCAATATCTTCTCGACAATTCCACGTGCTCACGCCTCCTCCGAGCTGCCTCGTTCGTACATTGTAACGTCGGATAAATTGTCCTTAAACCTGGAAGTGTTATCGATGAGTAGGAAAGCTCCTCGATGGGATGATTGATCAAGAACATACTTGTTTTGAAAGCAATGACATAGGAAATGATGTCTGTCTGAATCGGCTCAAGCCTCCGTTAAATCACGTGACTTACCTGTTGCAACCCCCACTCTGAACTCCGCCCCTTTATCCACCCCCTTTGAAAACAGACGCTGCTTCGTGCATCATCACTGGAGCTCGTTTCCACCCCCACTCCACACTCTCATCATCATCCTCTCACCATCACCCCCTCACCGTTACCCTCTCACCGTCACCATATACACATTTAGAATCAACATCACGCGTTCAGAGTGTATGGCTACTAAAAACAATGGCACATGATAACGCACTTTATTGAGCTATAATTTGTGGCCAGGGTGCTTATGAAAAAGAGCTACATAGCTGAGTGGGCCTTACCTTGTAAAATACAAAAATCGTTTTCGTTATTTTTTGCGATTCCGCTCGTTTACCCAGGAAAGCCTCCCTGAGCCTCAGGACTATTTTTATTTTGGAGGGTCCTCTTAAGTCTCTACAGTAGCCGGGCGATGCCGCTCCTGTCTCTGTGATCCCAGTTGTGTCGTTTGTAGGTAACCTTTTTCATCATTGGGATGATTTAGCCAATACCAGTTACAGTTAAATACGGGCAGCAACTTGAGGAAACCCATCGAGAACGGGGGAGAGCGTACAAACTGCATGCAGAAAGGCACCCCCAGTCGGGAACCCCCCCCCACGCGCCTTCTTGCAGCGAGGAGCAAGGGTCGCCACACCGTCCTACGAGACGTGTTTGTCGCGCGACGATCGAACCGGTCTCGTTTGCCTTTGTCCCTGGCACAGGACGAGACGGGGTGGCGTGGCGAGCGGTGGCGGACAGCGTGGCGTGTCGCGGCAGCATGCATCGCACGACGCACATCAGGATGACGGAGCTGAACCCGCACCTCATCTGCGTGCTGTGCGGCGGCTACTTCATCGACGCCACCTCCATCACCGAGTGCCTCCACTCGTGTACGCGCACGCGCGCATGCACACGCACGCACACGCACGCACACGTCCGCGTACACACGCACATCCACGTACACACGCACGCGCACGTACACATGCACGCGCACATCCACGTACACACGCACGAGCACATCCACGTACACATGCACGCACACATCCACGTACAGACACAACCACACCTACGCATGCGCACATCCTCATGCACACACGCACACATCCACGTACATACACAAGCACGCACACATCCACGTAGACACACAAGCATGCCTACACACGTAAATCCACATAGACACACAAGTGCATGCACATCCACATTCACAAGCACGTGCACGCACGCGCACATCCGCATACAAAGACAAAGTTCCCCCGTATAGCCTTACAGACTGTTGGGGTGTGCACACGTTGATGTGAGCATGCGTGTGTGCGCGTGCTTGCGTGTGTATGTGGATGTGGGGGAGCGGTGATGTAGCGGTTACCTCGCTGCGCTACGAACTCGGCGACCCAGGTTTGATTCCCGCTTACGGCCAACACCGGTGACGGCTATCTGAGCTTGTCCTAGGCCTCTACTAGGTCGACTCGGCCTCAAATGAATACTTGGTGTAGTGCGTAATCAACATCGCCATATGGGAGTTAAAGGCGGCCGGTCATGGCGCCGCCCTTAATACCCCCTCGTGTGCCGTGCCCTCCTTCGTAGGTGCTACTCGCTTACAGCTCTTGCCCCCGACAGTCTGTGTAGACTACATGGGGGATCTTTACTTTTGTAAGTGTTCCATTCGTGCAAAAATGTGGCCGCTATTGAAAATGTGGTTGCATTGGTAAACCACGTTTGGATGAACTTGATCGATGAAGGATCAGCGAAACTTTGTGTAAATACGTGCAGGGGTAATCTCTTAAGAACATAGCAAAGTAGCGCATGGCGTGCACTGTCACAGTCTCGCGAGCGGCCGTCCACGCCGTGCGTCGCTTCGTGTCGAGCGTGGTCTCTAGCTCGTCGGCTGGAGCGGGAAGTCGGCCTTTGATCTGACGGGAACCGGCCGGGTCACGTGACGGGTCAGCTGACCGCCTCGGCGATTGCGACGCAAAACTGTGACCTCTCTGTCAATTCCCAACTTTGACGCTAACCCTGACCTTGACTAACCCTAACCTCAACGAACCGGAAGCTCAACTAACCCTGACCTTAACCCCGATACTAGGCCTGATCCTAATGGTTGACGCCCTGGCGAAAGCCATTCACACTCGACTCATCCTGATGCTGACTAAAACCCCAATCCTAGCCTGAACCCCCTGACCCTAACAGACTTAAAACTTTCATGACTGCAGGAATTCATATTCTTGGTTTTTTTGGTGAAGTCACTTAGATAGAAAACTAAAATTAAAAGCACAAATCCCACGACGTTTCAATCGCAACACAAGCAGCCTTCTTCAGAAGAAGACCGCTTGTGAAGACTGCTTATGAAGACTGCTTGTGTTGCAATCGAAACGTCGTGGGTTTTCTGCTTTTAATTTAGATTTTTGTTTTCTATCTACATGACTTTACCGAAATAACCAAGAATCTGACCCTAACACTGACCCATTCCCTAACACTAACCCTTGCCGTAACCCTAACACCCCAATTCAAATGCCAATCCTAACCTTGAACCGAACCTTATCCCATAAACCTAAATCTCCTGAACCCGAACTCCTATTTTCTGTCTTCCGCGGCACCTGACGAGTGAAGTAGCTGACGGGCGCTTACATTCGGGGTGTGGTCTCCTAAAGATAAATAAGCAAACGAGTCATTTTTAAACAATTTTAAGTCTTTATTGAGAAACTTGAGGGGCAACGACAAAACACTGTCAGTAACCACGGCAACCGGTTGTAGCCTTTCTGGCAATGAGTTAGGATGTGTTAAGATGTTCAAACACCAAATGGATTATCCTTTTGCAAGGCGGCATCAAGTCTGCATTAACCACACGTACTCGTGGCGAAACATGCAAACAAACATGCTCTGATTTTTTTTATACTGTCAAGAAAGGTCCCACAGACATAACCATGGCAACCGTCTTTCTTAACCTTTAACCCTTGACCCCTGACCTCCCCTTCCTCTCTCTGTGCGGTGCAGTCTGCAAGACGTGCATCGTGCGCTACCTGGAGTCCAGCAAGTTCTGCCCGGTGTGCGACGTCCAGGTGCACAAGACCCGGCCACTCCTCAACCTCCGGTGAGCAGTGCACCACCCCGCGGCAAGGGGGCGGCGCGCGGGGAGCGACGAGACGTAGCCGGAGTGGCGGCACCGCGCCGCGTGCCGGAGTGGATTTGTACGGCGGAGTGGTGGACGTTTACTCTGCAGATACGGTCAAGAATCTGTTGCCGTGCTGTCGTCAGCTGGCTGGCGCCCTCCCTTGATGTGCCGCATGAATATCTCTCTCTCTTCGCTTCTCTCTGGCCAGGTCCGACAAGACTCTGCAGGACATCGTTTACAAGTTGGTGCCCGGTCTCTTCAAAGGTAACGCCTGCTGCAGCAACAACAGCGACGACAACAATGGCGGCGGTTGTGTTGAGCGCGTACAGCGTCTTGGACGCAACTGCAACTCGCGACGATTTGTAAAAAAAATACGACGGCAATTTTGATGGTGGGGGGAAGGTGGGGGGCGGTGAGTCGGTGGGGGACGAGGCCCACGGGAGAGACGGGAGAGAGAACGACACAGATTCAGAATCGTTATTTAGGCTGGAGGTGTCCAGTAGGGGCGGGTTAGAAAGTTTCAACAACAAACAATGGAAAAAACGGAGAGTAGTGCAAAGTATAGGAGAAATAACAAGTAAAAAGTACAAATTACATAAGCAACATTGCGGCCAGGCCAGGGACCAAGCCGATCTTGACACCGCCGGTACCGGTCATCGGCAAGTCCACTCGGCTCCTATACCGCTCCTGGACCGCGTCAGCTCCGTCTGATCTCCACCCCGTGCCGTCCCCGTTGAGCCCCCTCTATCCGGCCAAGCAGAAGCTGCTTGGGCATGTGGTGGTTGGGCAGGACACACACAAACACTATGTGCACTTTGAGGCCACAAGACAAAAACAAAGATCCCCCCATATAGCCTTAACAGTGCTGTTAGCGAGCACCTATGAAGGCTGGCACGGCTTACGAAGGGGTGGGTAGCTAGCACAACGCCCGGCTGCCTTTGTCTCCCCAGTGGCGATGTTTACTATACACCGCACCAGGTGCTTATTTGAGGCTGAGTCGACCTAGGGAGAGGCCCAGGGCTGGTTCAGATGATCGTCATTGTTATTGGTGGCTGTGAGCGCGCTAACCGCTGCGCTACTGTTCCCCTACACGCGCACACACGCGCACACGCTGCCGTCACGTCTGACGCGTGTGATTTTGCGCACCGACAGATGAGATGAAGAGGAGGAGAGACTTCTACGCGGAGCACCCGGAGGGAGACGGTGAGTGGCTCCAATCCGCGAGCGTTGCCTGCGCACTCTGGCGGCCGCCGTGTCGGCCTTAATAGGCGCTCGCTAACTACGCACAGTGTGGGGGGGGGGCACGTGTGCGCGTGCCTGTAAAGGCTGCAAGGGGGATCTTTGTGTGTGTAGGGGAGCGGCAGTGCAGGTTAGTAAACTGCATTACGATCCCGGCGACCCGAGTTCGATTCCCGCTCGTGGCCAACACCAGGGACGATTATCTGAACTGGTCCTGGGTCTCCCCTAGGTCGACCCAGTCTCAAATGAGTACCTGGTGTGCAGTGTGTTAAACATCGCCACTGGGGAGACAAAGGCGGCCGGGCGTGGTGCTGGCCACCCACCCCCTCGTGTGCGTTGCCGGCCTTCATAGGTGCTCGTTAACAGCACTTGCCCCTACAGTCTGTCAAGGCTACACGGGGGGATCCTTTGTCTTTGTGTGGCCGTAGAAGGGGCAGGGGAGTCGAGCGAGGCGCGGGGCGAGGTGGCGGACGAGGACAAGCAGAACATCGCCGACGACGAGATCATCAGCCTCTCCATCGAGTACACGGAGGGGCCGCCCAGGCACGCAGCACAACACGACGCATTCACAACGTCCAGCGACGCTACGCGACACTATAAGCGACACGATACGCGACACGATACGCGACACGGCACTTTCACAACGTCGGGCAACGCAGCATTACACGGTGCGGTCACGGCACATTCACAACGTCCAGTGACACTCATCGACGCGGTACGACGCTTTCACAACGTCTGGCAACACGGCACAATACGACACATTCACGAACGTCCAGCTACACGACGAACGCAACACGACGCGACGCGGGGATGTGCGCCGTAGCCATTCACGTCCCGCGGGCAAATCGGCGACGCCGAGTTGGAGAGCGGGAACGGTGAGCGAGAGAGAGAGATGGGACGCTGAGAATTAAAAAAATGCTGACACTCGTTTCTCTCCCCCTTTCTCCTTCTCTCTCCCTCTGTCCTCTCCCTCCCTCCCTCTCCCTCTCTCTTCCTCCGTCTCTCTCCCTTTGATTCTCTCAACAGCGACAAGGGCAGAAGTGAAGTGAAGCAAAATGGAGAGGTGACGTCGTCGCACTCGTTTTTTTAATTAAAGTTCCGTGACGTTTATCCCTGTGACCTAAGTTCCGTTCCTAGCCACGGCCACAGGTAACATCCGTGGCACTGCTCCTGGGTAACCCTCCCAATCCCCGTTCACCAACTCGTGATCGGCGTGTGGTGAAGTATGGTCGAAGTGTCGGCAGGCCTCCATCCACCAGATTCACAAAACGCTGCACACGTACACACGAGCCGTCATTTAAGTGACGTGTTGCTCGTGTGTTACATGTTGTGTGTGTGGTCGCGTGTTGCTCGTGTGTTACATGTTGTGTGTGTGTGGTCACGTGTTGTTTGTGTGTTTGCGCTGCGCAGGAACTCCGGAAGCGCTACCTGCGCTGCCCTGCAGCCATGACGGTTATGCACCTGCAGAAGTTCCTGCGAAACAAAATGGAGATCCCACACAGCTACCAGGTGAGCAACAAAGACAAAGATCCCCATATAACCTTAACAGACTGTAGGGGCAAGTGCTGTTAGCGACCACCTATGAAGGCCGGAACGGTACACGAGGGGGTGGGTGGGGCCAGCACCATGCCCGACTGCCTTTGTCTCCCTGGTGGCGATGTTTACACACCGCACCAGGTACTCATTTTAGGCTGAGTCGAACTAGGGGAGGCCCGGGACCGGTTCAGATAATCGTCACTGGTTTTACCCGTGAGCGGGAACCGAACTCGGATCGACGGGTTGGTATCGCAGCATGCTGTTCCACTGCGCACCACTGTACATATGTACGTACATATACGTACATACACATGCATACGTGCACACACATGCGCATACATATATGCGATTACATATACACACGTGTCAGGGCAAAGATTCTCCTACGGCCTGGACAGACTGTTTGGGTGAGGGCTGTTAGTGAGCACCTGAGGTCTCCCCCCCCCCCCCCTCGTCTGTCCCTCCACTCCGGCACAGATTGAGGTTCTGCACGAGGAGGAGAGCCTCAAGGATTACTACACCCTCATGGACATCGCCTACATCTACGCCTGGCGGCGGGTACGCCTACAGCCCGCGGTCGACCGCCGCGCTTGTGCATCACGGTCGACACACACGGTCGACCATCATGGTCATCAACCTTTATATTCAACCATCATCAACCATCATTGGCAACCACCATCACCACGTGCCTAAGTTATTGCATTTGTCAACCATTTCATTCAACAATTATGTTCAACCGTTGTAGCCTCTCTCTATGTGTAAGTATGTAGTGGGCACAGGTGGTGGACCCACCAGTTATTTCAGTCAACCCATGGCATCTGGGTCTGTCCCGTGAACTGCCAGCGGGCGTGTGGCCTTCATGTGCACACAGCCTGGCACAGGCGCCGTGGTGACATCACCGCCACTTAGTGGTGAATGGCGCCTGTTGCTGTTATTGTTTAATTACTTTCGCACCGTATGTAGCCAACGGCGCCATCGCCAGTGTCCACCGTGTGGGCAGCGTTGCTCGGCCGTTGCGGGAGTTTTACTTACTCGTTTCACGTCTCCCGTCCGGACTCGCCCCGGATCGTCCACCCCCCCCACCCCCGCCCACGCTCCCCGATCCCAGCAGAGCGGGCCCCTGCCGCTGCGCTACCGCGTGCACCCGTGCTACAAGAGACTCAAGCTCAGCCACGCGATGGCCCCCCACGCGTCGGGATTGGCTCCTCGTGAAACCGGCCAATCGCAGCGGCAGCAGCAGCAGCAGCCGTGCTCCAGCGGCCAATCAAATGGCTCGTTGGGCAGTAGCGGCGGCGGCGGCGGGCGCCCCGCGATTCGCCGCAACGGGTCGGAGGCGGCGACGGGAAGCGCCCGCCGCAACGGCAAAGCCAACGGGCAGAAGCTGGGACGGAGCGCTGAGCAGCAGCAGCAGCACCGTCGCCAACATCATCATCAGCAGCAGCAACATCATCAGCAGCAGCAGCAGCAGCGCCGTCGACACAGCCACCACGGCAGCGGCTGTGATCGCTTGCGGGGTGCCGAGGAAGAGGAGGGCAACTCCGGGAGCGACTCCCGGATGAACGCCCGTGCCGCCCCCCCCCTCGTCCCCCCGAGTGGCCCCCCCCTCGTCCCCCCGAGTGGCCCCCCCCTCGTCCCCCCGAGTGGGCCCTCCTTCCTCCCCCCGAGTGGGCCCTCCTTCCTCCCCCCGAGTCGCCCCCCCCCTCCTCCCCCCGAGTGGGCCCCCCCTCGTCCCCCCGAGTGGGCCCCCCCTCGTCCCCCCGAGTGGGCCCCCCCTCGTCCCCCCGCACGAGCCCCCAGTCGACGACGCGCGACCACGCGTCTCCCGCCGCGGCCGCAGCTCCGGCCGCGGCAACGTCCGCCGGCGCCCTCTCCCCGCCGGCGCCGCCGTCCCAGCCGCTGGCGCTCATCGCGGCACGCCTGGTCGATCGCAAGCAGCCGGGGTCGGCGCCCACTTCCCCGTCGTCGTCGTCCTCCTCCTCCTCGTCCTCCTCTTCGTCGTCCTCCTCGTCTCCGACGTCGTCGTCGTCCTCCTCCTCCTCCTCGGCCTCCTCGCCCACGGCCCGCTCGCCCGCTCTCGCCGGACACAAAGCCAAGGCAGCCGGCGGCGGCGGCGGCGGCGGTGGGAGTGGCGGCGGCAGTGGTGGAGGAGGAGGGGGGGGGGCCGTGGGGGCGTCCTCGTGAAGTTTCCGTGACCCCTGATTGAAGGAGAGGGGTCGGGTGGGGGGGGCGGTGTTGGGGATCGGGGAGGGAGTGGAGGGGGGAAGTGGGGGGGGGGTGGAGCGGGGGACGCTGTTTTGTCGGAAACCCCAGAGAGGTTCCGTCCGATTTATTACAAAAAAAAAGATGTGTAACTCAGAAGACGCCGTGCTGCCGAGGGTGAAGGTGGACACGCGTGCACAGCGTCCAGGGCATTTCTTCGCGCGGAGCAGACCGCTACCTTTCTCGACGAACTCCCGCGTTCGGTTTCTCGGAGGTCGCGGGAGGTCGCGGGAGGTCGCGGGAGGTCGTGGGAGGTCGCGGGAGGTCGCGGGAGGTCGCGAAAGGTCGCTACGGAGGAGCGCATCTCGGCGCGATCGCTTCACGCTTCTTCAGTAGTCGGGACACGTCGCTCGCTCGCTCGCTTGCTCGCTCACTCATTCAATCACTCGCTCAGTCACTTAGTCACTCGCTCACTCACTCGCTCAGTCACTGTCTCAGTTCCTCACTTAGTCACTCGCTTTCTCAGTCACTCACTCGCTCAGTCACTCGCACGGCGTGACTATACACACTCGATGCTGGGCGATGCTCGTCTTCGCGAGCACACAATCATCGTCGTCGTCGTTATCATGGTCGTTATCATGGTCGTTATGGTCGTTATCATTGTCGTCATTGTCATCACCGGTCCCGCGACGGTGATGGGAGCTACACGGAGCGAGACGACCGGCAGCGCCACCACAGCCGTGGTTTGTGCAGTCTGCGGGGTCTGTAGGGTCTGTGGGATTTGTGTGGTATGTGTGGTCTCTGGGGTCTCTGGGGTCTATGGGATTTGTGTAATCTCTGGGGTCTTTGGGATCTGTGTGGTTTTGGGGGATTCGCGCGGAAAGGAACCGCGCTGCGCACCCATAGCCGCTTCGCCTCCGTCGCAAACGCAGGTGTGCGCTCGCTCGCTCCCACGGTGTTCGATCGCCATTCCTCTCCTCATCTCCCTCCCTGGCTCCTTCCTGTCCCTCCCTGGCTCCCTCCAATTCCTCCCATGCTTGCCCCCCCCCCCTTTACGCCATTCCCCCCCCACCCCTCCGTGCCTCCCTATCCCCACGTTCATCAGCCTTAGGCTCTCCCCGTCCCCCTCGTCTCTTTAAGTGGAGCGGTTGCTCCGTCGCTGTCAAGCTTTCGTTCGTTGACGTTGCTATTAAACAGAAAAAAAAACCCCACGCAAGACGAAGCGAACAATAACTGCGTTCCCCAACGCGGCTTCCCGGCAGTCGTCTCCTGACTTCGCGCTGCGTCGTCGGTGTGTGTTGTTTTTGTCACGCCACCGTTTGATCTGACGCCGGGGCCCGGCGCTAATCGCCGGGTGCGTCGGCATCTGGGCGGCGATGTACGGCCACGGAGTGAAAGTAAATCGCAAGTGGCAAACGCGACGGCGCTCGCCACATCGGTGTCGAGGGGCCCCCAGCCCTGGTGGCCGGTGTCGAGCGCGGGAGCCAGCTTCTGTCGCCTCGGTGCCCAACGGCGTCCCGGTGCCCAACGGCGTCCGGGTGTCTCCAAGTGTCCCGGTGCCACGGATTCCCCGGCGTCCCGGCGTCCCGGCTTTCCCGCACCTCGGAATCGCGGGGAGAGAACGAGGAGAACCTCGCGCCGCTCTCCCCGCGGTCGTCCTCCCTCCCGCTGCTCTTTCGCTCGCTTCGTGTTTGGACACGAGATTAAAAAAAAAATCTTCCTAATTTTAAAATGTCACTCCCTGCACTCACGATCCTCTGTTGTTTTTGTCTTCTCCACCGCCCCCCCCCCCGTTTGCCGTCGGCGTCTCGTTTAGTTTGGAAACTCTCGCGGAGAGCGGCGGTGGCTGCGACGCCCCCCCCCACCGTCCGTCCGTACGGCAGACGGGGAGAGAACGGTCCGCAGAAGTAGACGTCGCAGAACTACTGCCGAGTTCCGTGCGACGTGAGCTTGCATTATACATTAAACTAAACTTTAAATGTTATCAGATAAGGCCCCCACTGAGCTATGGAACTATTTTTCTGACGCGAACGATAGCCCAGCGAGAAGTGGCTTATCATCACGTGGACAGAGCAGCCAACTTTAAATGTGGAGGTCAAACACTCGGAGGACCCGGATAGCCCTGCACGCGGCCACCGTGAGAACGCGCAAACTCCAAATGTACAACAGGCGTCGGGGATTGAAGCCACGTGCCTCCTGTAGACCAGGCGAGGTAGTTAACATCTCGCCACCACGGCGAGATTCACACAGGAGCCTGCTGCGTTTCACCCAGAGCCCCGTGCCGCTGCTGCTGCACAGACGCTTGTGTCACGGCAGGCAAACGAGAACGACCTGGGGGTGGGAAGCAGAGATCGCAGAGCTACTGAAACCTGCTGGGAGTGACATTGTTATCGTGGCTTCGGAGCGACGCACCTTTTCCCCAGGCGATATCGGTCGAATCCGCCGCGCTCCGTGAGTGATTGCGAACGCCTCCGTAGTCCGTAACGAAGGGTTTCTTTTTTATTGTGTTGGGTTAGATCGCGTTAATATGAAGTGTGTCGTTGAACCCGCCACCACCACCACCACCCGACCGCAGCCAATGAGTAAGGTTTGTCACGTAAACAAAACGTGTCAAATTGGTTACACGTTCAGCACACCGGTTGTTGGAGAGTAAACCCACAGCATTTACATGTATACAGGCGGATGGGGCTGGTTGTAATACGCCAGCTAAACGTCGTACTCTTATTTGTGAGTATTGTGGGTTTACTTTCCAGCACACCCGGTGTGCCGAACTAGCAACGAATTGACGCGTTTTGGTCACGCGACAAACCCGTGCCGATGAGCGGCTGAGCTCCCGGTGGTGGTGGTGGTGGCCGTGGTTCAACGGCGCGTTCGCATTGACGCGAGTTCGCCCGGACACGTCGTGCTCACGCACGCGTCAAACGCCTCGCTCGCTTCCCCACGCCACGGATTCCATTGGGCGCAATGACCCCGCTCTGTCCGCCAGGCGTCGCTATACCGCCCCTTGCGATTGGGGTCATAAGCTGGGGTCAAACTGACCACTCCGCTGCTGGATGAAGACCCCCCCCCCCCAGCCCTTACGCATAGAGAGGTCGCGTGCGCCTCGCCATCAATAACAACGGCCCCTGGTTCGTGCGATATGGATGACGCTACCCAAAAGGTGGGTCGCGCTCCTCCCTTCTCTCTGCTGCCCCCACGGTCTGAAACTTCACCCCGCCGCCCGCCACAGTCGTGGGCCTCCCCTAGGTCGACTCGGCTTCAAATGAACATCCTGCTACCGGGTGTGGAACATCGCCACTGGGTAGACAAAGGCGGCCGGGCGTAGTGCTGGCCGTCCACCCCCTCACGTGGCGTGCAGACCTTAATAGGTGCTCGCTAACAGCACTTGCCCCAACAGTCTCGGGGCTATACGGGGGATCTTTGTCTTACGATTTCAGTTGGTTCACGTGCTGCACTACGAACTCTGTGACCCGAGTTCGGTTCCCAGCCACGGCGAACGTCGGTGGCAGGTGACATCAGAACCAAAGTTCCGGGCCTCCCCTAGGTCCACTCAGCCTAAAAAATACCTGCTGCTTTGTGTAAACGGAACCATAAGGGAGACGAAGGCGGACGGGTGTAGTTTGTGGCCACACCGCGGCCTCTTGGACCCATGCCGGCTTTTCATTGGTGCTGCTCGCTCAGGACGCTTGCCCCAAGGACGATACGGAGGGGGGGTGGGCGGGAACTTTGTTGTGTGCTGTGTGACGTCACACATGGGCGGCAATGACGCGCGACGGGTCTGGTGCCACGTGGCACCGCCAGGTGGCAGCAGAATGCAGGGAATGGCCTCGGCCGTTAGCAAGAAGAGAAGCGGACAATGTTTTATATATATAACAATGTTTTATATATATAACAATGTTTTATACATATATAACAATGCTTTATATATATAACAACGTTTTACATAATAACAATCTCGTCGGGTGGTGGAGGATCGACGACAATGTTTTATCATAAAACTACCACGTAACCAGACTACAAAAATAAAGAAAATATGGATCATGTCGTGTTCGACGTGTGTACGTTGAACTTCTTTCGCACCGTACGTAGCCAACCGTGCTCATCGGAGGTGCGGAGGGGGGGACAACAAACTGAACACAACAACAAGCAGTTCTAAATAAATTAATTTTCAATCGAGATGACGATGGTTTAAAAGTGCATAGCTCCAGTGGCTTTCTAATATCGGAAGGGAAGAGCGCGTTCCAGACGGGCCGCAGAAGCAGCGTCATCTGAAAGCGCCGCGCGACGATTCGGTGGCCGCCGTCTTTGCTCGACGGCTGAGCCAGAAGCCGCCGCTGCTGCTGCTGCTACGAGGATGACGAGCGGAGTTGTTGTACAACCCATTGGCCCCACGGCCTTCTGGGACAGACGGATATGCGACTGACACATCCGAATTTCTATTGTGTTACTTATATTCTCCACAACGAAGCGAGAATGACTACATTGTGCTGTCGGTAACATTACATCGCCTCCTTCGCATGAAGGTCTCTGGACGTAAACAAAATACGTCAGTTTTTTTCAACGCATCCCATCAGCCTGCACGCGGTCCTCTGGACGCATCGGTTCCACGCGAGGAAAAACCCTGGGCCGGTTTCGGCATTCAAAAGTGTCTCGAATCCCGAATCTAAAGATGCGACTTGTTACGGGCGCGAAGGCGTCATCCCCCTACCTACTTCTGGCTGGCGGCGCATGATGGCAAGACGCTCAGGGGGCCACTGAGAGCCATCGTTGGGGTTTGCTGGTTTTGCGGGGGTATTTGGTGCCTGTCTTTTGGTGAATTCGCATCGTGAAACGATAACGAAGAGGTTTTACCCTTTCTGGCAATAAAACAGGAGGTGTTAGGATGTTTAAACACCAAATGGATTTTTTGTTGTTGTTGTTGCAAGGTATCAAGTCTGCATTAGCATTTTGATACTGCCAAAAAAGGTCCCGTCGATGAATTGGAATAGTGTTCGAGAATGGCGATGAATCTGGAATACGGCACAGATACAGCCGGGACTTGATTATAAAAAACCCAACATAAATTTGGGCCGCCCAAAATCTGCGAGGGGAGGGGGGCGCAAAATATTAAAAGATTTTTTTTATATTTTACTTGGGGATATAAAGTTTTTTATTTCGAGATTCGGAAGGATGCTGAGACCGATCAGGATGATTCAATACATCAAGTCAACATCAACTCAACCCAACATCAACTCATCCATCAACTCAACCATCAACTCAACCCAACATCAACTCGACCAATCAAACTCATCCATCAACTCATCCATCAACTCAACCGTTCATCAACTCAACCATCAACCCAACATCAACTCATCCATCAACTCAATCCAACATCAACTCAACCATCAACTGAAACCATCATCAACTCATCCATCAACTCAACCGTTCATCAACCCATCATCAACTCAACCCATCCATAAACTAAACCCAACATCAACTCAACTTTCAATTCACCAGGTGAGCATTCCCTGCCACTGGAACGTGGAATTCCCACCGCTGGCACCGGGCCGTAGAGCGGTCGAGACGCGCGTTTCCCCGATGCTCGAGAGGGGGGGGGGGGTGTGGACATTTCGCCGGACTCATATCGACTGATGCGGCTCCTCCAGGCGAGAGCGCAGGCAAGGCTGCTGTGATTACATTCACTCACAATACAAAGACAAAGATCCCCCGTATAGCCTATAATAGCCTGGGCAAGTGCTGTCATAGCGAGTATCACCTTTGAAGGTTGGAACGGCACACGAGGGGGTGAGTGGCCAGCACCACGCTCGGTCGCCTTTGTCTCACCAAGTGATGTTTACACACCGCACCAGGTACTCATTATAGGCTGAGTCGACCTAGGGGAGGAAGCCAAGGACCGGTTCAGATAATCGTTCCCTGGTGCTGGCGGTGAGCGGGAATCGAACTCGGGTCGTTGGGTTCGTCGCGCAGCGCGCTAGCTACTACACTACCACTCCCTACAAAACTCACACACGTGTACACTCACACACGTGTACACGTACTCACACGTGTACACTCACACACGTGTACACACGTACTCACACGTGTACACTCACGAGAAAAGGAATCCCTGTCACCCCACCCACCCCCCACACTAATCCCTTCACCCCTCCCCCCATCCCCTTGCACAACCCAATTCATTGTCCACGCGGCCAGGGCGCGCTGGGGTGTACACATATCTGGTGTGTGTGTGTCTGTGTGTGTATGTGTGTGTCTGTGCGTGTGTCTGTGTGTGTGTGTATGTGTGTGTGTCTGTGTGTGTGTCTGTGTGTGTCTCTGTGTGTGTATTTGTGTATATGTGTGTGTGTCTGTCTCTGTGTGTCTGTGTGTGTGGCAGTGTGTCTGTGTGTGTCTCTGTGTGTGTCTCTGTGTGTGTGTGTGCGATCGGGTCAACTCAGCCTGACGTTAGTACCTGGGGGCGTGGTGTGAATATCAGCGCTGGGGAGACAAAGGCGGCCGGGCGTGGTTCTGGCCACCCACTCCCTGTGCCATGCCGGCCTTCAAAGGTGGTGCGACCTGCTAACAGCACTTGCCCCGAAAGGCTACGCGGGGATCTTTGTCTCTACGTCGCTATATCGGGTCCCACGCGGGTTCCCTAATCCCCTGATTAATGACCACGTGACCCGGGATATTTGCATTTTTCCCAAACAGTTGTTAAATAGCGGAGACTCCCGCTGTGACCCCCCCCCCTTACCTCCCCTCCCCCCTCTCTCACCACTCTCCTCCCTCCCCACCACTCCCACCAATTCGTTATCATCGACATCAACAATAACAATAATAATTATTTATTTATCCTTTATCAATGACAACCTTCATAGCGCCGCGTGTTTGCTGGCCGCTGTCACGTGGCGGCCCTTTAATTACCCAGAATGCTCTTGCTCTCGTGCTGCTTTGGAGGATGTCGGGCAGTGAGAGTGATTGGCGTACAGGACGTAAGACGGCTTCACGAATGAATGATCTTCTCGAATCGTTGAGGAGGGCGCTCGGTGAGTGAGCTCAACGTAGGGCACGGGACTCTTCAATTGTTTGAGCTAACGGCCCATGATGGCGCTGCTTCTGCGGCCGTCTGGAACGCTCTTCATTTCGATATTAGGAAGCCACTGGAGCTACGCATTTTTAAAATCATCATCGTCTAGATTGACGAATCTTGATTCGAAGCTTTCGTGACTGCAGGAATCCGTACTCTTTGGTTCTTTCGGTAAAGTCACGTAGGTAGAGAAAATAATCGATCACGACGTTTCGATCGCAACACAAGCAATCGTCATCAGGTGGGACAACCACAGCACCTGACGACGATTTCTTGGGTTGCGATCGAAACGTCGTGATCTATTATTCTTTCCACCTACCGAAAGGACCAAAGAGTAAAGATTTACGAACTCATGTTTTCGTGTTAAGTTTGTTGTCCTTCCCCTCCGCACCTCCGAGTAGCACGGTTGGCTACGTACGGTGCAAAAGAAGTTCAACAACGCACACACGTCGTGTCGAGAGAGGGCACTTGCCAATAACGCCTGGCGAGCGGGCGCGGAGGGGATGGTGCAAATGATGACAGCGATGCCCCTGCTGAAATGAGCATTGAGAGACGATGCTCATTCCCTTCTTCCACCGGTGGAAATTACACGTTCCTATGGCGGGAGGTTGACCCTTACGTGCAAACAAAAATCGCATGCTCTTGATCGTGTGGGTTACAACGGCTGCTGCCATCATGTGGATGAATTAACACGCACACGCGCATGATGTCACGCGCATGATGTCATGCGTGTGTGAACCCGTGACGCGTGTGTGTGTGAAAACATGATGTCTGTGTATGTGAAGATACGGTCCACTGTGGAGACAAAGGCGGCCGGGCGTGGTGCTGGTCAACCCAGCCCCTTCGTGTGCCATGTCTCGACCTTCATCGGCTGCTCGCTCGCTAGCAGCACTTGCCCCGAACAGTCGTGTTGACGGCTCCACGGGGGAGAACTTTGCCTCGTGAAGATGCGGAGGGTGAAGGTGACGGGTGGATTCGACTCGTGCAGAATGGTCCATCACCGGATCGTTCGGGACCACGTGAAACGCGTCCCTTGATGATGCATCAGCAGCAGCAGCAGCAGCAGCTATCGCTACGGTGACAGTCGTGCCCAAGCAGAGAGTTCACAACAACAACAACAAACAGCAACATACATCGATGGGGTGTTCTGGGTTATATCGCGTAAATGTGTCGTTAAACCCGCCACCACCCGACCACAGACAACTGCTAAGGGTTGTCACGTGAATTTCGATTTGAAGCTTTCGTGACTGCAGTGATTCATATTCTTGCTTCTTTCGGTAAAGTCACGTAGAAGGGAAATAATAAAATAAAGAAAAATGTTCTTGCTGTGGTTTCCACACCTGATGATGATTGCTCGCGTTGCAATCGAAACGTCGTGAGAATTTTATTGTTTCATATTTGTATTATTTTATTATTTCCCTTCTACGTGACTTTACCGAAAGAACCATGAATATGGTTGTCACGTTAACAAAACCGTGACAATTGGTTACTAGTACAGGGCACGGGTTGTGTGTTGGAGAGTGAAGCCACTTACAACATTGTCAATTCGAGTAGCGTCACGTTTCGCCGCTGATGGAAGCTGCTTGTTGTTGTTGTTGTTGTTGCTGCTTGTTGTTGTTGTTGCTTGTTGGTGTTTGTTGTTGTTGCTTCTTGCTGTTGTTGTAATCACTCGAATTGTAAACGTTGGTACGTTTTGTTAACGTGACAAACCTTACTCATTGCTTGTGGTCGGGTGGTAGCGGGTTTGACGACACATTTATATTTACGTGCTCTAACGCAAAAAAACCTATATTTTGAATCATGTTGAGCACAAAAGCCTCCTCCTACAACTAATATAACCACTACGCGTCAAACGACAGCTACCCAACGCCCTCATCAGCAACACAACAACACGTTTGTGATATAGGCGACGTTTCTCGGCAATGTCTCTTGCTCATAGCAGAGACAGAGACGCTTCCAACCTCTCGTTTGTATTGTTTATTGTTTGTATTGTTTATTGTTTGTATTTTTATCGCTTGTATTGTTTATTGTTTGTATTGTTTATCGTTTGTATTGTTTATTGTTTGTATTGTTTATCGCTTGAACTCTTTCTCGTTTGTGTTTTCTCTTTTGTGTTATTTCTCGTTCTCATTGTTTCTCATTTACATTGTTTTTCGTTTGTATTGTTTCTCGTTTCTATTGTTTTTCGTTTCTATTGTTTTTCGTTTCTATTGTTTTTCGTTTCTGTTGTTTCCGGTTTCTATTGTTTCTCGTCTGTATTGTTTCTCGTTTCTATTGTTTTAATTTGTATTGTTTCTCAATGTATTGTTTCTCGTTTCTATTGTTTTAATTTGTATTGTTTCTCAATGTATTGTTTCTCGTTCATATTGTCTTTTGTTCGTCATTTATATTGTTTCTTGTGTGTATTGTTTATCCTTTGTGTTCATTTTCGTTTGTATTATATATCGCTTGCATTGTTTATGCTTTATTTTCTTTCATTTCTATTGTTTATCGTTTGTATTGTTTAAATTCGTTGCATTGTTTCGCGTTTGTCTGTATTGCTTGTATAGTTGTACTCATTCTAATATATTTTATTTTACAAAAAAATCTCAAACAGTACACAATCGATGATCGCACCCCAACATTCCATTCATGCATAATACTCAGTTTTAATTGATTAATCAATTAACGGCACCGAATCCTGTCCCCCCCCCATTCCACCGAATCGCCCTCGGGCCCCCCCGCGCATTCCACGCCCCCCCCCCCTCGTTTGAATTCCTCAGCGACGGTGGCGCCCCTCAGGCACAGCGGAGGCACTGGCGTTGGTGGTGGTGGTGATTGTTGTGGTGGCGGTGATTGTTGTGGTGGTGATGGTGGTGGTTGTGGTGGTGATGGTGGTGATTGCGATGGTGGTGATTGTTGTGGTGGTGGTTATGGTGGTTGTGGTGGTGATGGTGGTGGTGGTGATGGTGGTGATGGTGGTGATTGTTGTGGTGGTGATGATGGTGGTTGTAGTGATTGTTGTGGTGGTGGTGATTGCGATGGTGGTGATGGTGGTGATGGTGATTGTTGTGGTGGTGGTGATTGTTCTGATATACACAAAGTCACCAGCAAACAAATCAAAATAAACGCTACAAATCGACGCGCTGTGGCGCTAAAAGCACCGCGCACAACACAAAAGAGAGCGAGAGACAGAGCGAGAGGGAGAGACAGAGACATAGCGAGAGACAGAGACAGACAGATAGACAGAGCGAGAGACAGAGACAGCGAGAGAGACAGAGACAGACACAGAGAGAGACAGACAGAGAGAGAGACAGAGACAGAGAGACAGAGCGAGAGACAGAGCGAGAGAGAGACAGAGACAGACAGAGGCAGAGAGGCAGAGACAGAGACAGCGAGACAGAGACAGAGAGACAGAGAGAGACACAGAGAGAGACAGAGCGAGAGGGAGAGACAGAGAGAGACAGAGATAGAGACAGAGCGAGACAGAAACAGATACAGAGACAGAGACAGCGAGACAGAGACAGCGAGACAGAGACAGCGAGAGACAGCGAGACAGAGACAGCGAGACAGAGAGAGACACAGAGGCAGAGACATCGAGAGACAGAGCGAGAGAGTCCCGCAGCTTCGCTGTGATCTGTACGGGCCCGTGAGCTGTCTGCGAGTCCCGCGTGCATCGCGATGCGCGCTGCGAGCCGGGATCGTAGCGCAGCGCGCTCACCACCACGACACGACCACTCCACAGATACAAACACACCCCACGTGGAGCCGTGACGTACTTTTGCATGCATATTGAACTCCTTTCGCACCGTACGTTGCGAACCGTGCTAGACGGAGGCTCGGGGCAAGTGCCGCCCGCGAGCAGCACCTGTGAAGGGCCGGCACTGTGGCACACGAGGGGGTGGGTGGCCAGCACCACGCCCGGCCGCCTTTGTCTCCCCAGTGACGATGTTTACACACCGCACCAGCTACTCATTTAAGGCTGAGACACACACACACACACGTGCGAGACACCTTAAGAATACTTTCCAAAGTATTTCACTATAAAAATCACGCCTTCTATCCAATCGGTTCATATATATACCACAACCAATAGGCCCTACAAAACGGGGGGGGGGGGTGGTGGGGGGGTGAGCGGTGTTGTTTGTAGCGACGGAGCAGAGACCTCCGCCCCTCGGCCCCGCGAGTGGCACGGAGAGTGCCGCTCGCGAGGCCTTCGATGGCTCTTCGCGCGACGATGATTGATGGCGCTGTCACCGCCGCCGCCGCTCGCGAGAACGTCCACGGCGGCGTCAGGGAGATGGACGTGCTGAGAGGGTACAGCCCCATCGCGTTCGCGCTCCGTTCCCGCTCCGTGGATGCGTCGCCGAACGCCGACAAACGCACGCGCGTCGAGGAGCGTCAATGAAGGCTGTGCCCACGCTGCTTGCGAGGTGTCGAGATGCGTCTTCAGTGGTGACAGTTCGGCGGTCACGTGGCAACAGGAGAGGTCCACGTGCAGTGGGGGGGGGGGGGAGCGACCACGTGGCGTCTGCCCGCGTTGCGTCGTTACTGACGGCGTCGATCCCGCGCGGACGCTGAGGGTCGACGCGGTCGACTTCAGTGCCGCCGGCACCGCGCGGCGAATGTTCCACGGGGGTCGTACGCCGCTCGTGACGGTGGCCGGTTCGGATGATCGTCAGCGTCGTTGTTGGTGGTCGCGAGCTGGAATCGAACTCGGGGGTCATCGTCTGTCTCTCTGTCTCTGTCGCCCCGCATTCTCTCCTCTCGCTCTCTCTCTCTCGGAGAGCCGAGGCCGCCCTTGATTAGCCGCGAGTTTGGGCCAAAGTAACCCCCACCCCCACCCCCGCTACGCCAGCCCCCGGTTTAATTCTCATCAACGCAAACAGCCCCCCAGCTGAGCGCGAGACCTCGGGTCCACATCACTCAGCCACGTGGAGCTGTGGCCGACACCAAGCAGAGACAAAAATCCCCCGTATAGCCGTCCACAGGCTATTGGGGCAAGTGCTGTTAGCGAGTAGCACCTTTGATATTAAGGCCGGCACGGCACACGAGGGGGTGGGTGGCCAGCATCACGCCCAGTCGCCTTTGTCTCCCGAGTGGCGATGTTGACACACCGCACCAGTCACTCATTTGAGGCCGAGTCCACCTAGGGGAGGCCCAGGACGGGTTCAGATGTTCGCCACTGTTATTGGTCGTGTGCGGGAGTGGAACTCGTGTCGCCGGGTCCGTAGCGCAGCGTGCTAACCGTTGCCCCACCGCTCCCCACGGCACACAGACTGACGTGCCCTGACAGCGCGGACAATGAAGTGGCGTGCGGGTTGAGGAGGGGGCTGGAGTGGGAAGGGGGGTCGAGGGAATGGGGCGGGGGGGGCTATAGGGGTATGTGGGGGATTAGGGGGGGGGCTATAGGGGCATGTGGGGGATTAGGGGGGGGGGCTATCAGCTGTTGGACTTTAAAAAAAATAAGAAAACAAACTTAAAGAGCAAAAAAAACACAAATAAAAACTCGCCACCTTAGCAGTGCCTCATTTGCTACCTATTCTTAAATCACGAGGACGCAGGTCCCAGACAACAACGCCACTCGGCCGCGCAACAAACAAAGGGAGCGCTGTGAAGGTTCGCAAGGGACGCAGTCGTCCTCTCGCGGACGATTCCCTTGGAGGCGGCGCGAGAGGCGATCCTGCAGCGCCACTCGGCGATCACGATCGTGGAACTTGTTGCTTCGAGATTCACAACCCCCGATTGGATCCGTTTCAGCCTCGTCCTTCGCCAGCCTCGGCCCCCGCGCGGAGCCGAGCAGCAGCAGCGGCGAGAGTTGGTGGATCACCGCACACACACAGATGTTGTTGTGGAACTCCCTTCCACGTGACGAGGAGTCTGTGGCCCTGGCTCGCCAGAGGAGGGCGGCACGGCAAATCAAACAAAGGTGCACTCCGCCTGCTACATCTGCACGGCGTCGAGCGTTGTCCCCTCGCACGCGTGCGCTTGCTCCGGTTTCCTCCCACGTCTACAATGAACACTGAGAACACCTTCGCATGGAGAGGACTGCAGAGCTTGGGCAATTGCTCTCTATTATGAATGGTATTGGTCGTGAACGCCTGCTGCGTGTTAAACTAAAACAATGACGATGATGAGGACATAGTGCTGATTGCGACGATGGTGACCACGATGGCCATGATGATGATGATGACGAGGACGCACAGATGGCGTTCATTTGAACGCACCTCCGATGAGCACGGGTGGCTAGTATGGTGCGAAAGAAGTGAAACGTACATATAAAGCCTCTGACTCATGGCAGACGTTTGTCTTAAAGCGTACGACATGAAACGTAGCGCTGCTGCTGCGGATGATGATCATGCTTATCATCATCAGCATACATGGTAATGATGATCACAATCACCATGACGACCACGCTAAAGATATGCATTGACAATGTTGACGATTATAATAATTGACCGTCACAATGATCACAGTGACAAATATCGCGCTGATGATGACGAGGACACTCGTAATAATCACGACGACGATAATGATGTTTATGATTGATCCCATCTACTTTAATTGAACTATAAACTAATTTGTTTATTTTACTAGGTAAGGCCCACTCAGCTCTGAGGCTCTTTTTCAGAAGCGACCTGGCCACAAATGATAGCTCAAAGAAGTGGCTTATCACGTGTGGAAACGTATCGCAAGCCAGATACTCTGAACACACCATTCTAAATGTGGAGGGGAAAAGGCCGGACGACCCGGGAAAAAAATCCACGCGATCACGGGGGGAGAGGAAACCCGCAAATTCCAAATATACAGCAGCAGGCGTCAGGGTCGAGATCGAACTTACGACCTCCTGTATACCAAGCGAGGTAGTTAACATCTCCTAGCCATCGTAATGGCGATGAGAGAGAGACACGCAAACTCCAAATATACAGCAACAGACGTCAGGGTCGAGATCGAACCCACGACCTCCTGTACACCAGGCGAGGTAATTAACATCTCGTAGCCATCGTGATGGTGATGAGAGAGAGAGACGCGCAAACTCCAAATATACAGCAGCAGACGTCAGGGTCGAGATCGAACCCACGACCTCCTGTACACCAGGCGAGGTAGTTAACATCTCGCACCCTGGGCCGAGGCCGTGATGGATGGCACCGCCGCCGCCGCCTCTCTATAAATACAAGATCTGACGAGCGTCGTCGGGGTCGGGCGTCAATCAAGGAGACGGGGGTCAGAGCTGGAGGTGGCAAATGGGGTCGTTTGATGGGGGCAGGGCATTCGGTGGGGGGGGGGCGGTCAGCGCCGTCGGGGTCACCGCGAGGCCACCGCGAGGTTACGACGGAGCGGTCGTGAGCCCACGCGAGGTGATTCCGAAGTGACCTTTGAACCCCCGTTTGCACCCCCCCCGCTCGCGGCCACGTGAGCGCGCTCTGGGCACCACTCGCGCCGCGCGTGCCACCGCCACCACCACCGCGGTCTTCTCGCGCTCTTCGCCTCCCCTTGCCCCCCCCCCGCCCCCCTCCGTGATGCCGTGGGACGACTTCACGATTCAGCTGCCCGCAAAGAGGCGTCCGGTGCGATCCGACTGCCAGGCGGAGACGCACGCTGTCGCACGCGTGCACCGACACACACGCACGCAAACAAAAACACAACAAGACAAAGATTTTCCCGCGTAGCCTTTAACAGAGTGTTGGGGCAAGTGCTGTTAGCGAGCAGCACCTATGAAGGCCGGCACGGCACACGAGGGGGTGGGTGGCCAGCACGACGCCCTGCCGCCTTTGTCTTTCCAGTGGCGATGTTTACACACAGCACCAGGCCCAGGACCGGTTCACACGCACTCTCCCACACACACACACACGCACTTTCCCCCACACACACACACTCTCTCTCCCACACACACACTCTCTCCCACACACACACACGCACTCTCCCACACACACACACACACACTCCCACACACACACACTCTCCCACACACACACACACACACGCACTCTCCCACACACACACACACTCCCACACACACACGGACTCTCCCACACACGCACTCTCCCACACACGCTCACACATTCGCCTCCGCACCCTCCCCCCCCTCTAAACCGAAGCTTTCCACCGAAGTCAAATTTACAACCACATTCCCAGCATTTGCCACCATTAAGTGTGATACCACATGGCCCCTTACGCCCCGAGCCATTACATTGCGCACAAGTTCATTAGGGCTGTAAACCACACAGGAACAACACGCACATCTGAGTACAAACAACAAAGACAAAGATCGCCCGTATAGCCTTGAAATACTCGTTCTCTTTGGGGCGAGTGCTCCGAGCGAGTAGCGGCACAGATGAAGGGCAGCACGGAACACGGTGGGGGGCATGGGTGGGCAGCACCACGCCGGGCCGCCTTTGTCTCTCTCGTGACAACCTTGATGCACCGCAACAAGTGCTAATGTTTAAGGCCGAGCCGAACTAAAAGGGGCCCAGAACTGGTCAATATTTCCCCTCCTCAGTTTTGTTATTCGTGGCCCGGAATCGAACCGCGACTGCCGGGTTCGCATGGAAATGCGCTGACCGCCAAACGACCGCTTCATACAAAGACAAAGATCCCCTTTGCATAGCCTTCTCAGCCTGTTGGGGCAAGGGCTGTTAGCGAGCACACCGCTCTCTCTCACACACACACCACACACACACCACACACACCACACACACCACACGCACACACACCACACACACCACACACACATACCACATACACACCACACACACCACACACATAAACCACACACACCACAGACACACCACACACACCACACGCACAAACACCACACACACCACACACACACACCACACACACCACACACACACACACCACACACACGCCACATACACACACACACCACACACACACCACACACACACTACATACACCACACACATACACACCACACACACCACACGCACACACACCACACACACCACACACACACACACCACACACACCACACACACACCACACACACACCACACACACACCACACACACTACACACACTACACACACACATCACACACACCACACACACACACCACACACACCACACACACACCACACGCACACACACCACACACACACCACACACACACCACACACACACTACACACACATCACACACACATCACACACACCACACACACACCACACACACATCACACACACACCACACACACACACCACACACACACACCACACACACACAGACGTATGCACGCATAACCTGTCGCTCGTCTGTGTGTTGCAGTGGGGAGCGGTGGTGCAGTGGTGAGCGCACTGCGCCACGACGAACCTGGGTGACGACCCGAGCTCGATTCCGACTCGCGACGAACAAAACTAAAGAATTCGTGAATATCCAGGCCTGTCGCGGGCACACCCAATATTGATTCACATTGCCACGAGTGAGACAAAGGCGGCTTCTAGCCAACTTCCCACCCTCTCGTGCGCCGCTACTCGCGAACAGCTCTTGCCCCCAACAGACTGTTAAGGCTACACGGGCGATCTTTGCCTTTGTGTGTTGCGGAAAGACTCCGGAGAGCGACCCACATTTTCTCTCAACCCCCGCAATGATTAACTCGGGAGCTAATTATTCACCTGACCCTTGAATTAAGGGATTACATTTTTAATTGTGACCCAGCCAGATGGATGAATGGGTCAGGAGATGAGTGTTTGGTTTGCGGACCGAGAGGTCCTAAGTTCAAACCTCGCCACTGGGATCCCACAATCCCATGAGTGAGTCAGAAGACACTCATCTGGCTAGAGATTATGATGATGTTGGTGATGATGTTTTTACATAATGATGATGGTGATTATCAACAACACTGATGATTTGATGTAATAATGATGATGATGGTGATTATCAACAACACTGATGATGATGTGATTCTACAATGATGATGTGATGTAATAATGATGATGGTGATTATCAACAACACTGATGATGTGATGTAATAATGATGGTGATGATTATCAACAACACTGATGATGATGTGATTAAATAATGATGATGTTGATTATCAACATCAACACTGATGATGATGTGATTAAATAATGATGATGGTGATTATCAACAACAACACTGATGATGATGTGAATATACAATGATGATGGTGATCTACAACACTATGATGATGATGTGATTCTACAATAATGATGGTGATGATGGGGCAATGACGTGGCTTGGCGGTGGGGCGTTCGTCACAGCCATCTCGTAGACACACTTAAGCGGTTGTGCTTTCGCTACGTTGTCCCCACCTGAAGAAGGACGCTTGTGTTGCGCCCGAAACGTCGTGATTTAATTTAGTTGTTTTCATTTATTTCATTTTATTTTTTACCTACGTGACTTTACGTTCGTCCCTTGTTGCAGACTTTCACGGTTCGAATCGAGCGGCCGCCCCGATTAATACTGCGGCGGTAGCGTGGTGTGAACCGTGCAAATCCCACGCATGCCGTCTGCTTCACAGAGGACGTTAAAGATCCAGTGACGGCATTCGCAAGGGCAGGATGTATCGTGTGCCGGCCGCCAGGGTCCCAATTTGTTACATTCCAAAATTGAGTCGCCTCGGTGTCACACAGGGAGAGCTGCCACTGGGGGTGCCCTTTCCAATGCATTGAGATGCGATGCCAGATGTGAAGCGCCCTGGCACGCCCCTGCACACAGTATCATCATCGTCGTCATCATCATCGTCGTCATCATCGTCGTCGTCATGATCAGCATCGTAAAACGCGTACGGTTCCGAATGAAGGGTGTTCGTACATTTTGTTCCCACAGAAAATGACTTTTCGAGAGATGCTTTGCATTTCCATCGGGCATGTCATCTTGCCATGCAAAGCATGCCGCGATCCCTGCGTCTATCTTGTTCAAAGACATCTCGTTCCGTGTTTGTGGCGGAACACGCTATGTTCGTACACCTGTGCTGCCCAACAAAAGTTATGCCAAGGAATCACAACTTGGGTTTTTGGCAATGCATGTTTAATAGACGCATTCAGCACGGTACATCATCAAATGTCGGCGAAATGTAAATTAACCTTTAGAAACAATGTCGATGATTTGAGACCAAATATATATTACATATATATCTAGATTGCTAATCAAACACAGCAGCGAGAAGCTTGGCACAGCTTGCACGCGGTCTGTGCCCGCCAGACCGGTGCAATCGATGGCACGCGCTTTCGAACCACAAGTGAACGTGGATTAATTATAACTGCTAATGTTAAATATTGTACACCGGAACCTTGACCATCGCGGAGAAGTCACGTTCTTGAAAATAAACCGCAGTCGGCAAATCCGCGATCCGTCAAAGGGGCCGTCCATAAATGACGTCACGCACCTGGGGGGGTCAGACATTTGTGACAATGTGTGACGAGGGGGGGGGGGGAGAAATGTGACGTCACATCAAAATGCACAACTTTAAATAAATATAGACAACACGTTCTACTTAATTAAATAGACTTTTAAATAAATGTTTTCTCCTACAACATCAGAGTGCAGCGCCACATTAAATACGCACTACAATGACCATAGTTTAAGGCGATTTGAAGCATGTTTTATTTGGTGGGGGGGGGGCAGAGCTTTGTGACGTCATATTTGAGGGGGGTCTGACTTTTTGTGACGCCGTGTGAAGAAGGGGGGGGGGGTCAGAAATCGTCCAAAATCGCGTGACGTCATTTATGGACGTCCCCAAATTCAAACGGGGAATGGGGAAAACGAGGGTTTGGTTCCCGCTTGGTCAACACGACTCCCACCTCTCCTTGTGTTTAACGTCACGCCACGTTAACATAAACATGGAAAGGGAAGTATTGTTTTAACGTAAACTGTGATTCATCTTTTCGACGGCATTAAATAGATAACGCGTATAGTTGATAAGTAATGTTTTTAAATACTTTTTTTTTACGTGAAATGTACCGTACTAGTAATGGCAGAACTCCACGACTCCAGGACGTGGCCGCGAGGCTTGCCATCACGTAAGGGCCCGTGGTGATTTACAGCCAACGTCAGTTGAGCGTGGACAATTAGACCCAAGCCGAAACATAACATGTAAAAAAATATTGTTTTAAAATATATGTTTTTATTTTTTATGATAGAATATGGTATTGTCATCAGTATGACAAGTATACGAAGTTTGCAGTCGATACCACATTGGGAAGTGGGTAAAAATTGAGTTACAAGATTTGAGGATATAACAACGACAACAGACAGAGTGAGTGAATAAAAAAGCGTGTAATAAAAATGTCTAGAATGGAAAGAACAGAGAAATAAAAACCTCGGCCTCACTGGAGTCTGGGAGCAACACCACGTGACACGGGACGAGTGCGATGGGCCACGTGGGAGACGAGAGGGAGACAAAGGCGCCGCGCCGCGCGTGTTGCTCTTCCGTGGCAGCAGCAGCGGCATCACCATCATCATCACCATCATCACCATCATCATCACCATCATCACCATCATCATCACCATCATCACCACTACCACCACCATCATCGTCGTCGTCGCGAGCAGTGCAGTTCGAAGGCCCCGTTCGGCTTCTCGTCGACGATGCGCGCCGTGCAGGAGTCTCGCGGTCAACCGCGATTGGTCGAGGCGCCACGCGGGGCGCGATCGGCGACTCGGCGGATTTGGTCGCGATGGGAGAGGCCGCGATGGGAGAGGCCGCGATGGGAGAGGTTTTGGTGTACGCGTTGTCCATTCAATCGGCTAGAGCCGGAGAACATATTTACCTCTGTGTTTGATCGTTGAGCATCTTTAATACCTCTTGATTTTATGATTGCATGTCTCGTCGATAATTGAGGGTACATTATATCAATTATTTCATTAGTAGGTGATATACAGTACTAACTAAGTTTATTACAGTATATATTCTCGAATATAAGACATACTATATATACAAAAAATGTCATTCCTTAGGCACGATATTTGTCGATAATCTAAATATATAATTATTTTTTATTTATTCTTCTGTAATATATCGTCAATAATTAAACGTATACGCTCATTGCGTTGCTGCTATATTATATATTACCAATAAGTAAGCATATTTGTCTTAATGGCTATATGTAAATATGGCGCTCGTTCGAACTTCCGTTTCTGTTCAGTTCGATGTCGTTTCGATCAGCGCGGTTCACTACGTACGGCGCGATAGAAGTTCAACACACACACACACAGTACTTACATAATCAACACACACACACACAGTACTTACATAATCAACACACACTTAGTACTTACATAATCAACACACACAGTCCTTAAATAATCGGCTCTCCCAGCTGTGCCTCTCGCTGACTTCGGGGGTGACCTGCTGCTGCTGTTGTTGTTATTGTTGTTGTTATTGTTGTTGTTATTGTTGTTGTTATTGTTGTTGTTATTGTTGTTGTTATTGTTGTTGTTGTTTGTAACGAGGCTCTGTGGCAATGGTGCAATGGCTCAAGTCGGACCACGTTGAAGCGCGGAAAAACAAACACTCATCAGCCGTTCCGTGGGCTTCGCAGCGCAGCTGAGACCAGGGTCGCACCACGACGCACTGTCTCTGCTAGGTCGACTCAGCCTCAAAGAGAGCACCCGCTGCGGGTGTGTAGAGGTCACCACTGGGGAGACAAAGGCGGTCGGGAGTGGTGCTAGCCCCACTCTCTCTCTCGTTCTTGTTCATCACCGAGATTCCAGCCAGGCCGATAGATCAGAGATCACGTCCACAACTATCATCGTCATCATCATCATCCAACTCATCAGCCGAGTTCCTATCCGCTGCTGAATGAAAGCCTCCCCCCGCACAGCGCCCGACTGACACGGTCCCGCGATGGCTCGCGAGGTCGATCTCGTGGGCTCCATCTCCGCTGCGGTCGTATCCCTCGGGCGCACGGATCTCTCCTTTGGCTGCCATCCCGTCAACGTCTGTGCGATGTCGTCTCGGTTAGGTTGTGTGTCATTACCGATCGCAGTGCCGTCAACGGCGTTCCGTGAACAGGAGGTTGGGTGAGCGAGTGGGTGAGTGAAAGGGTGCGTGGGTGAGTAGGCGAGGGGGCGAGTGAGAGGGTGGGTGGGTGAGTAGGTGAGAGGGTGGGTGAGTAGGTGAGTGAGTGGGTGGGTGAGTAGGCGAGGGGGTGAGTGAGAAGGTGAGTACGTGAGTGAGAGGGTGGGTGGGTGAGTAGGCGAGAGGGTGGGTGAGTAGGCGAGGGGGTGAGCGTGGTGGGACGGGTGGGTGAGTTGGCGAGGGGGTGAGTGAGAGGGTGGGTGAGTAGGCGAGGGGTGAGCGTGGTGGGACGGGTGGGTGAGCAGACGGAGTTCGCGTTGTCGCGGCCACCTGCGGGCGGAGTGACGGAACCCTCCCGGGGGTCTCCGCGTTGGGAGTCAGCGAGGGGCGGCCTCGTGGCACGCACGGGGCGAGTTCCCATCGCTCGGGACGCGGGGCAGGTGGCGGTGGGGTGGAGGAGGTGGAGGAGGCGGCGGTGGTGGTGGCGTGACGGAGCCACTCGCAGTGTGTTCATTAACGTGGCCAGCAGCAGGAGCAGCACACCGCGCTCCAGATACACACTAACACCACTCTACACACCACTCTACACACTACTCTACACACCACTCTACATACTACTCTACACACCACTCTACACACTACTCTACACCAGTCTACACACTACTCTACACACCACTCTACACACTACTCTACACACCACTCTACACACTACTCTACACACCACTCTACATACTACTCTACACACCACTCTACACACTACTCTACACACCACTCTACACACTACTCTACACACCACTCTACACCCTACTCTACACACCACTCTACACACTACTCTACACACCACTCTACACACTACTCTACACCAGTCTACACACCACTCTACACACTACTATACACCAGTCTACACACCACTCTACACATCACTCTACACCAGTCTACACACCACTCTACACAGCACACCACTCCACACACAGCCACATTGTCATGGAGGACTCCATGATGCACTGGACACCTCTGCCACGGGTTTGTAGTTGCAGTGCGCTAACCACTGTGCCACCGCTCCCCCCCCCAAGCAACACGGTCGAAATATAAAGCAATTAAAATATAAAGCGATTAAAAATAATCTGAAACAGCACGTAGCGTGATGGGGGAGGAGGGGGGGGCTGCCCCCGTCCGTCGCTTCCCTGACCCCGGAGCGAGGCTCCCCAGCCCCTAAACTCGGTCCCAGGTCAAGAGGTCACGGGGAGGCAGGGGTCAATGAGTTCCTTATGCGGCAGCCGCCTTAATTGGGGCTCTTAACCACGGCAGCGGAGGATCCTACGGAGACGCGGGGCGACTCGGGGGTGGGGGACACCCAACCATCTCCCTCTGCCACCCCAACTCTGCCCAGTGCACCGCTCACCCTCTACCCGCCAGTGAAGCTGCCCTCGGCATGGGCAGCGTCACCGGCGCACCGGGCGCGACGTTGCGGCGGTGTCGGGGGGAGAGGCAGTGGGGGGGGGGCAGCAGGGGGGGGGGGGGCAGCAGGGGGGGGTGGGCGGGGTGGGCGGGGTGGGCAGAGTGAGCGGGGTGGGCAGGGTGGGATGGGGAATGGGGGGGGAGGGGTATTGACTTAGCCCATCATCGCTCCGGTGTCGATAAAAGAGGTAACACTTTGTAGGAAAGTCGTCAGTGGTTTTCCGTTGGGATAAACTCGTCAACTCTTCCCCGCCATAGAAACGTAGAATTTCCACAGTCTCGGCACTTACTTGAACGGCAAATTACTTTTGATTGTTTTTTTCCTACTCAACAGATGATAGAGTGAAAGCACCTAGAGCAACCACTCGCCAACGTCGCACCGACGTTGGTTTAACGTTGGTAGGCAACGTTTCCACGACCACACGCCCGGCTTGGCATGGTTACTGCTTGCGATGGGCTGCAGGTCGTACAGATGAGAGGGTGCGGTAGAAGTGATCACGGAGTCGAATCGAGATTGTTGGGGAGACGTGGAGAGGCTCTGATTGCACCAAGTCGTTTCAGAGGGCGGCCGAGGGGGGCATGTGCACCGCGGAGATGGAGCCGCGAATTCAGTTCGCGTGGATCGGTGCATCACAGGATCGCGAGAGACGGCGGCGTCTTCTTCCTGGGAAGGAGCCCTTCATCCAGCAGTGGATTGGCCATGGCTGCTGCTGCTGATGATGATGAGAATAAACCAGCGATCACGCGCAGGATTAGGACACGAACTCGGCGTGCGTAGGTTTTCGGCGGTCGTGCTGCTTGCCTCGAAACGTCGGACATTCGGCCGAACAGAACACGCGCGGCAGTGCGACACGGCGCAATGGAAACCCGCTCCACAAATTGCAGGGGGGAGGGGTTGGGGGGGATGGGGGTGGGGGCCCAGTGGCCTGGGCGGCCCTCCAGAGGGGGGCTGCCTGGGACCACGAGGCCCTTGTTCGGTGCGGGTGGCGGTGGGGGCCGAGGGGAGGAGGGGGGGCTCTTTTAATAAATGAAGGCATCTGTGGCCTCGCGATCAGATAAGAGGAAGAAGTAGCGAGGGGTGCGGGGATGGAGGAGGCGGCCACCAGGAGGGCTGGGGACGCTGGCTCGAACTGGGATAACGATACGTCGATTAATTATAATTAATAATTACAATTATAATTAATCGACGTATTAATCGTTAACGACCTCGCCTGGTATACAGGGGATTCGTGGGTTCCAGCCCGACCCTGATACCTCTTATACATTTGGAGTTTGCGTCCATAATAGAGGTGTTTTTGGGTTAGTTCGCGTAAATATATAAATGTGTCGTTAAACCCACCGCCACCCGACACAGCGAAAACCTCCTATCATCACCCAGCAATGTCTGTCCTTAACGCTCGTGACGTCACTCCATATCGACCAGCCCCCCTCATTAATATTCATGAGCAAGTGACGTCCTCAACATGGACACCCCCCCCCCCATTATTATTACCTACTATAATGAGTCAAGAATGTCTGTGTGCAATGCTCGTGACGTCACTCCACGTCGACCAGCCCCCCTCATTAATAATCATGAGCAAGTGACGTCACTCCACATCGAACAGCCCACCTCATTAATAATCATGAGCAGGTGACGTCCTCCAAATGGACACCCCCCCTCCATTAATAATAATTAGCAGCTGACGTCACTCCACATGGGGGGGGCGAGGCGCCTCCTCCCCCCTCCTCGGCGTCAACTTACAACCCCCACTACAAAGGCAGAACCCTCACGTCACGCGATCTCCGTAACTGTATGGACGTAATGATGATGAACAATGGATTATAATCTTAAAATGAAGTCTGTGTCACCGCGCCCTTACAAATTGCACACGAATTGATGCAATGAATATCACGTCGTGGTCTGCTTCTTGCTTGCAAGTTTCAGATTTACTGCAACACACCCGTCCTTGGACGGGCAAAAGGAGAGTTAGTAAGGTTTGTCACCTAAACAAAACATGGCAATTCATTACGAGTACAGCAACACCGGTGTGTTGGAGAGTAGACCCACAACATTTACAATTCGAGTTCGACGTTTCGGCACTAATTGCAAGCCTACGTGTGAAACTGCACTTTGAGTGCCTCTCTCGCCGGGGTCGCGTGGAGTTTTCTCCGGGCCCTTCGGGTTTCTCCTTCAGATTTAGAATCAACGTCACGCGTTTAGAGTATTTGGCTGCAATAAATGTCCACATCATGATGAGCCACTTCGTTGAGCTGTCGTTTGTGTTAGCCAGGTCGCTTCTGAAAAAGAGCTGTACAGCTCAATGGGGCCTTAGCTGGTAAATAAAATTAAAAAAATTATAAAGTAATTTTGACGTTAAAATCGACTTTTTTCAAATTTGTGGTCGATTGCTCGCTCCTGTTCAAAAGTTTCAGCCACACCGACATGCCCGGCCTGCCGAATGCGGGAAACCCCCGTCCCAGCGCCACGTGACTGACTCCGATGACGTCAATAAAACCTCCTCCTCGCTCTGCAGCAGCACTCCGTGAACGAGACGAGGAACGCGTTCCGAGAGGCACGTCCGCGCGTGGAGATGGAGCGATGCAGATCTCTTCGCGTGCACGAGGTGCCGGGGTGGATTGTTACATCGCAGGGTCGTGAGACGTGACGGCACACTCTGGGGGAAGGGCATTCATCCAGCAGTGGTTTCAACTTGGCTGATGATCACGATGATGGATACGTTGACGCAGAGCCACGTTTGTCATTGCACCGCTGGATGAAGGCCTCCCCAACCACACTCTACTCTATTAAGGCAGAGTTGACCAAAGGGAAGCCCAGAACAGGTTTAGATGTCATGAGCGGTCGCCGCGGTTTTAGTGCAGTGCGCTAACCACTGTACCACCGCTCGCCCATATAAAGTGGAAACACACACAAAGATCCCCCGTATAGTCTTAACAGACTGTTGGGGCAAGTGCTGTTAGCGAGTAGCACCTATGAAGGCCGGCACGGCACACGAGGGGGTGGGTGGCGATGTTTACACACCGCACTAGGTACTCATTTCAGGCTGAGTCGACCTAGGGGAGACCCAGAAACGGTTGATATAATCGACACTGGTGTTGGCCGTGAGCGGAAATCCAACTTGGGTCGCCGGTTTCAGAGCGCAGCGCGCTTAACCACTACACAACCGCTCCCCACTGACACACACACACTGACCCACTGGCGTACACACACACACGTGGTCATTGCATTACCCATTGCAAAATGAAAATGGACAAAAGTTTATTCACAAATTAACCTCTCCCGTCCATCATCGCCACCCGCCGTGCAGCCAAACAGCTGCTCCCATCCCCCTCGCCCCCTCCCCCCCTCGCCCCCTCACCCCTCACCCCACTCCCCCTTCACCCTCTCCTCCTCCTCCTCCTCGTCCACCCAAACTCCTCGCTCTCCTCGTCACCACGGCAACGCGAGCAGCGGAGCGGGACCGAGTCCCCTCGATCTTCCAGCCCCCCACTCCCGGCCCCCTCGTCCTCCTCCTCGTTCTCCTCCTCGTCCTCAGCATCATCCACTTATTCATCATCAGCAGTAGCAGCATCTGCAGCAACATCATAAGCATGTTTATTATCATCACAATCATATTACGCATCAGCAGCAGCAACATCATCATCATCATCAAAAGCCATTCGAGCTGCAGGCATCATCTTCAGTTACATCGTTCGATAACTCGTCTTCTTCCTCATCATCATCATCAGCAACAACAGAATCATTATAATCAACAATTCGCCGATGCATCGTCATTCCGCCACTCATCATCAGCAGCAGCAGCACCATCACCATCATTATTTTCCTCCTCCCCACGCTCATCCTCTTTATCATCATCATCAGCACCATCATCATCAGCACCATCATCAGCACCATCATCATCATCATCAGCACCATTGTCATCATCATCAGCACCATCGTCATCATCATCAGCACCATCGTCATCAGCACCATCATCATCAGCACCATCATCATCAGCACCATCATCAGCACCATCATCATCATCATCATCAGCAGCACCATCGTCATCATCATCAGCACCATCGTCATCATCATCATCAGCACCATCGTCGTCATCATCAGCACCATCGTCATCAGCACCATCATCATCATCAGCATCATCATCAGCACCATCGTTAACAGCATCAGCACCATCGTCATCATCAGCATCAACATCAGCACCATCGTTAACAGCATCAGCACCATCGTCATCATCAGCATCATCATCAGCACCATGGTCATCAGCATCAGCACCATCGTTATCAGCATCAGCACCATCGTCATCATCATCATCATCAGCACCATTGTCATCATCAGCACCATCGTCATCATCATCAGCACCATCGTCATCATCAGCACCATCGTCATCAGCACCATCGTCATCATCATCAGCACCATCCTCATCATCAGGACCATCGTCATCATCATCAGCACCATCGTCATCACCATTATCACCATCGTCATCAGCATCAGCACCATCGTCATCATCATCATCAGCACCATCGTCATCATCAGCACCATCGTCATCAGGACCATCGTCATCATCATCAGCACCATCGTCATCATCATCAGCACCATCGTCATCATTATCATCAGCACCATCGTCACTTCCTCCACGCCTCATCCCTCCCCCACATCCACCCCCTGCCCCCTCCCTCCCCTCCCCGCACCAAATTCACCCCCCCCCCGCACTCCCCCTGCGCTCTGAGTCGTCTTTGTCTCCCGCACTCCGCCCCTGGGACCACAGCGACGACACGCGGGGTGGAGGGGGGGGCGCGGGGGGGGGGGGACGCGGGGGGGTGGGCAGTGGGGGAAGGTGGAGGGGGGAAGAGCTGTGGGGGCGGGGGGAGACCTGGACACCGATGGCACCGCTCTGTGAATCCCAGGAGACAATGGTACCTGCCCTCTCACCTGTCCACTCACCTACCCTCTCACCTGTCCACTAAAGTGCCCTCTCATCTACCCTTTTATCTACTCTCTCACCTGCCCTCTCACCTGCCCTCTCACCTGCCATCTCACCTGCCCTCTCACCTGCCATCTCACCTGCCCTCTCACCTGCCATCTCACCTGCCATATCACCTGTCCGCTAGCGTGCCCTCTCATCTACCCTTTCAATTACCCTCTCACCTGCCCTCTCACCTGTCCACTAGCATTCCCTTTCATCTACCCTTTCATCTACCCTCTCACCTGCCATATCACCTGTCCGCTAGCGTGCCCTCTCACCTGCGCTCTCATCCACCCTCTCACCTGCCCCCTAACCTGCCCTCTCACCTGCCCTCCCACCTGCCCTCTCACCTGCCCTCTCACCTTTCTTCTCACCTTTCTTCTCACCTGCCATCTCATCTTGCCTCCCACCTGCCCTTTCTCCTACGCTCTCAGATGCCTCCTACTCACCCTCTCGCCTCTCCTCTCACTTGCTCGTGCATAATAAACTCTGCTGAAAGCATGCACTCCCAGAAGGCCGTTGGGGCCAATAGGTTGTGCGAGAAATACATGTGCATTACACACACACATACATATACACGGTATATAAGTGTTTGTCATTATTGTTGTTGTTGTTATTGTTGTGGAGAGGCGCTGTTGGCCTGGACGTCCACTCTCGAGGCTGCCGTCCAGCAGCACCACCACGCCATGGCCCTGCGTCTCGACGACGATGATGATGTTGGTGGTGGTGGTGGACAGGCAGATACGTGAAGGAGGCGTGTTGTTAATACAAGCGTGGGTCATTACATTGTGACGTGGCTAGGAGATGTTAACTACCTCGCCTGGTTATACAGGAGGTCGTGAGTTCGATCCCGACCCTGACGCCTGCTGCTGCTGCTGTATATTTGGAGTTTGCGGTGTCTCTCTCTCTGTGGTCCCGTGGAATTGTCTCCAGGTCCTCCGGCTTTTCCCTCTATATTTAGAATCAACATCACGGTTTAGAGTGTTTGGTTGCTATACATTTGTCTGCTATAAACTTCCACGCGATAAGCCACTTCGCTGACCTGTCATTTTCTGAGCGACATGTCAGCTCAGTGAGCCTTACCTGGCAACATAATAAAAAAATGGTTTAGTTTACATCGCTGGATTGTGAGATTTGGTAGTGGTGGCTTGGCAGTGGATTGCCCATGTCTGACGATGCTGATGATGCTGATGCTGCTGATGATCCACACGAGAAACATTTCCCGTGCCCGCAATCACAGCCACGATTGACGCCACGTTCTCAGCGCTGGAATTTTGCCAAGTTATAAGTGACAACCCAAATGTACGGTCCCGTTGGGATGCCATGGAATTATTATTTATCGCTCGACTTTACATCTCGTGAGTCAATAAAGCACGCGACAGGACGGGCATGGTGGAACAAGAACATCAAAGGTGGTGGTGGTGCTGGTGCAAATGGTGGAGACGATGGTGGTGGTGCTGGTAGTGGTTGCAGTGGTGGCGGCACTGATGCTGGTGGCATTGTTGTTGCTGTGTGCAGTGTAGCGACTCGCCCGTTATCCTACGAACCCGTCGAGTTCGATTCCTGATCACGGCCAACACCAACGACGATTATCTTAACCGGTCCTGGGCCTCTCTTAGGTCGACTCAGCCTCAAATCAGTACCTGGTGCTGTGTGTAAACATCGCCACTGGCGGGTGGGCGTGAGGGTGGCCACTCAACCCCTTCCTAGGCTGGCTCGCGATCAGCACTTGCCCCAAAGGTCTGTTAAGACGACACGGCGGGGGACACTTTTGGTGGTGCTGACTGCTGCTGCTGATGATGGTGGTGATGGTGGTGATGGTGGTGATGGTGGTGGCTTCTCGTCCCTGCCCTGGGAGTGTGGAAGTGGCGGAGGAGGAGTTCGATGGAAAGTCGTCGAGTGCTGAGGCGGAAAGAAGGGGGGGGGGGGTGAGGGGGGGGAGGGGCCCACGTGAGTGGGACAGATGGTTCCTAATCCGGTTACCCCTCCCCTTCATCCCCCCTCCCCCTCCATCCCCCCACCCTCCATCCCCCCTTCAACCAACTCTCCGTTAAACACAGCAACCACACCGCATTCATCATTGACGGGCATATCACCACCACCTCGAGTCACTCACACCACTCTCGACATCTCACCACACACACTCACAGCCACACCACCACCACCACCGCACTCACCACCGGATACTGTATAACAACAACCGCCGTTCACCACTGCGCTTGTGCCAGGCAAGGTGCACTTTGATTGCCAAGTGACATGCCCGCTGGCAGGTCACGGGGCAGACCCTGCAGGTGCCACGAGTTGACTGGCTGAGATGACTGGCTGATGCATCAGCTGTGCCCCCCTACTCTGCCAACTTGCTGTGTTTTAGCCGCCAGGTGCTCCGCTCGTTGTTGTGAGCATCGCTTCTCCGCCCTTCGTTTTTGCTGGATGGCGACTGCCTCCAACTGCCCAGTGGCAGCAGCAGCGTCCTTCACGAGCCTCCTCCACAGAGGCTGATCTTGACACCGCTGTGACGAGTCATCAGCTGGTACCAGCGGTGTCAAGATCGACATACACAAAGACAAAGATCGCCCGTATAGCCTTAACAGACTGGGGCAAGTGCTGTTAGCGAGCGCCAATGAAGGCCGGCATGGCACGCGAGGCGGTGGGTGGCCAGCACCACGCCCGGCCGCCTTTGTCTCCCCAGTGGCGATGTTTACACACTACACCAGGTACTCATTTGAGGCTGAGTCGACATAGAGGCGGCCCAGTACCGTCACTGTTCTTGGCCGTGAGCGGGAATCGAACTCGGGTCGCCGGGTTCTTAGCACAACGAGCAAACCGCTACACCACCGCTCCTCACACTACCACCGCTGGAACACCACCACCACACTAACCACCAGCACCATTGCCAGATCCATGACGATTGTTGGTGCGATGTTGTTGACTTTGGTTACGCAGTGTGCAAATTATATGCAAATGAGACCGCGGTTTAACGATTAGGCTAATTAGGCCAACACATGTCTACAAATGAGGCTGAGCAATTACAACCCGCCCCCCGCCCCCCGCCCCTCAATATAAACAAGACGAGGCCAAGGAAATAAATCGATTCATGAATCAAAAATGTCGGTCCCTGAAATCGTGACAATTTATCCATTCACCAGAGGGGCAGTGAATCATGAGCCCCCCCCCCTCGACACCCCTCCCCCCATCCCTCGCTCGGGGGGGCATTGACAAGTATTCACTCAGAGCTGGGAGGATGGGAGAGGGGCGAGAGGAGGAGGAGAGGGAAGAGAGGCCAGGAATGCAGGGAGCTCTAGGGGGTCAGGGGTCATCCTTGGAAACCTCTGCCCCTTAACTCAGCTGATTGGCTGCAGGTTTTGGGCGGAGTGAGGTCAGAGGGCATGCTCACATGGCGACAAAGCGCACAAGCACCACGGCCCTCAGGCCGAGGCCGCCCTTCTCTCTGCCACCTCCATCTCTCTCTCTCTCTCTCCTTGGCCCCTGGTCTCCCCCCTCTCTTCCATAACTCCCCCTCCCACTCTCTTCTCCCCTGATCTCCCCCTCTGTCTCCTGGTCTCCATCTCTCTCTCCTCCCTGAGATCTCTCTCCCCTGATCCCCCTATCTCCCCTAGTCTTCCCCTCTCTCCCCTGGTCTCCCACTCTTCCCTGGTCTCCCCCGCTCATCTCTTCCCTGGTCTCTCACCCCTGATCCCCCCTCTATCCCCTGGTCTTCCCCTCTCTCCCCATACCGCTGGAGCAGCTGCAATCCCAGATCTTCCCACTCGAGTTTTGAGTTGGTCCCCAGGTCCATGCGGGGCTCCCGCAGCCGCGCTCAGATCGCGTTCACACGTGGGGGGGGGCTCGTGGCGGCCCTGTCAGGGACCCTAGGCCAGCCACGCTGTCACGAGCTGGGTTCGAATCCGAGTCCCCAAGCCGATGGCACTGGGTTCTCGAGTGAACGTCTCAAGTTGGTGGTGTCGGTCTGGCCACAACGACGCCTGTGATATTACACTCGGGTTTCTGCTTAAACGTGGATGAATTCGGGCTCTGCAAATTAAAATATTGATGATGATGTGGGGTCACCTGGTCCACTGTGGAGCAAACTGCGCGGTGCTCTGCAACAAAGTCCGACACAAAACCGACCGGGGGACCAGGCACGGATCAACTCCCTGGCACCCCATCACAGGCGCCAAGTCCCGGCACTGTCCGGGGCCAACCAGGACAGGTGGCAACTCCACTGAATCACCGCGTCACAAACCTTGCTAATATTTATTGTATAAGGCAAATGGCATAGAACGCAGAGAGCGCAGATCTTCCATACAACGCTGCTGTCGGCTGTGACACGTGCTGTCAGCGAGCATGCGTGTGACCACGTGCATGACCCCTACACCCGTCCGCCTTTGTCTCCCCAGTGCTGATGTTTAGACACCACATTGGGGGCCTTTGCTCCCTGAAGGCGGAGTCAATGTACGGGATACGGTACAGATGTGGCCGGGGAGTCGAACTCTGGATGTGGGGTTCGTGGTTGCAAACGTCCCCAGAGAAATGATACACACGCCTATTCACAGAGCCTTCACATTCACCGTGTATACAAAACGGTCTCCGCTCTCTAATTCCCTCTCCCTTTATCCACACAGCTCTCTCTCTCTTGCTCTCTCCCCTACCCCCTTGCTGCCACTCACCCCCTTATACATCCCCCACACACACCCCCCCACCCCTCACGGAACCCTCTCTCCATGTGTGACCCCTGCTGCTGAGACGACACTCGGAGTGGCAAACAGAACAGCATCGCAGTGTCCTGCCGGTTCAAGCCCCAGAGACACTCACTGACACACTCACTCACACACTCACCCAGAAACACTCACTCACACACTTGCCCAGAGGCACTCACACACTCAATCAGAAACACTCACACACTCACCCAGAGACACTCACTCACACACTCACCCAGAAACACTCACACACTCACCCAGAGACACTCACTCACACACTCACCCAGAAACACTTACACACTGACCCAGAGAAACTCACACACTCACTCACCCAGAGACACTCACTCACACACTCACTCACTCACTCACCCAGAGACACTCCCTCACTCACCCGGATGAGCCACTCACTCAGCCGCTGACTGATCCGAACCCACACTCACCTGACCCCAAACTCACACACTCACCCACTCACCAGAACACTCGCTCACTCGTTCACTCGCACACTCCCACACTCACCCAAAACCGCACTCACTCACCGGAGCAAGTGCTCATTCACTCACTCACTCGCCAGATGCACACCCGCTTCTCGACTCACCCGAAGCTTAACTCACTCACCACTTACACACTCACCACGTACACACTCACCACTTACACACTCACCACGTATACACTCACCACTTACACACTCACCCGCTTACACACTCACCCATCTATCGTAACCCACACTGAACCATTCACCGCAACTCACACTCAAAACACTCGCCCCAACTGAACCTATGCTCACCCAATCCGATGCTCACCCACTCACACACTCACACTCACCTGCTATCACACTCACCCGCAACCCACGCTCACCCCAACCCTCACCGACTCAGCAAAAACAAAAAACACAAAAACACAGTCTCACTCCAATCCACGCTCAGCCGCTCACACGCTCACTCACCAATGTCTACTCACCCACACACCTTCTCACACCGACTCACCAAACACAGAAAGACAAGGATCCCCCGTATAGCCTTCACAGACTGTAGGGGCAAGTGTTGTTAGCGGGCACCTATGGAGGCCGGCACGGCGCACGAAGGGGGTGGGTGGCCAGCACCACGCCCGGTCGCCTTTGTCTCCCCAGTGGCGATGTTCACACACTGCACCAGGTACTCATTTGAGGCTGAGTCGACCTAGGGGAGGCCCAGGACTGGTTCAGATATTCGTCACTGCTGTTGGCCATGAGTGAGAATCGAACCCGGGTTGCCAAGTTCGTAATGCAGCGTTGTGCTAACCGCTACACTATGCTGCCACTCACCCGATACAACCATCAGCCCCTCACCGAATCCTCGCTCACTCACCCACCCACCCACTCACTCACTCACCCACTCACTCACCCACCCACCCACCCACCCACCCACTCACTCACTCACCCACCCACCCACTCACCCACCCACCCACCCACTCACTCACTCACCCACTCACTCACTTACTCACCCACCCACCCACCCACTCACTCACTCACCCACTCACTCACTCACTCAATCACTCACTCACCCACCCACTCACCCACTCACTCACCCACTCACTCACCCACCCACTCACCCACCCACCCACCCACTCACTCAATCAATCAATCACTCACTCACCCACCCACCCACTCACTCACTCACCCACCCACTCACTCACCCACTCACTCACTCAATCACTCACTCACTCACTCACCCACCCACCCACCCACTCACTCACTCACCCACCCACCCACCCACTCACTCACTCACTCAATCACTCACCCACCCACCCACTTACTCACTCACCCACCCACTCACTCACTCACTCACTCACCCACTCACTCACTCACTCACCCACTCACTCACTCACCCACTTACCCACCCACCCACCCACCCACTCACTCACTCACTCACCCACTCACTCACTTACTCACCCACCCACCCACCCACTCACTCACTCACTCACCCACTCACTCACTTACTCACTCACCCGCTCATCCACAGTCACCCACGGTCTCCCACTCACGGCTCACCCACAGTCACCTACGCTCTCCCCACTCACCCACAGTCACCCACAGTCACCCACTCACCCGTAGTCACCCACGGTCACCCACAGTCACCCACTCACCCTATGCGACATGGGTCACTGCACGGCAACAATGAGGAATGGGGGGGGGCAACGCTCCATCACCACGAGGAGGGGGTTGGGGGTGCCCAGAGCAACGAGGAGTGAGGAGCCACAGTAGGGCCGAGTGGGGGGGGGCGTTAGAGAAGAGGTCACGGGGGGGGGGGGGGGGTGCAGGGGGGGGGGGTCGAGGGGGGGTGTGGATATTTTGGAGAGGGGGTGGATGCGGGGAGCTAAGGGATGGATCAATGAGCCCCTTTGAATGAGAGAACGATGCATATTTTATGAGGTTTGTGATGTCGCGCTATCAGCGTCGTCACGGGACAAAGGCGTGTCCCCCCCCCCCGAGTTCGAAGCTCCGCAGCGAGCAGTGCACCACCCTGCGTCACAGAAGCGGCCCCCGGAAGACGACCTCACAGAACAACTCCTGAAGACACACCGCTCGGCCTCGCAGCTGGAATATCGCCAAATTAAAACCTCCCATATCGCACTCCGAGTCGCTGCTGCTGCTGCTGTTGTTGTTGTGCAGTCGTTGGCGATCATCATCGAGTCGCTCCACTCGACAACCCGCCTTCATCACGGCGCAGCCTCTGTGAGTGTATTGGTCTCGATGCGATCGCGCGGTTGTTCCACGTGGGGAGCGGTGGTGTAGGGGTCTGCGCTACGCTGCACCACGAAGCCGGCGAGCCGAGTTGCATTCCCGCTCACGGCCAACGCCGTTGACGATTATTTGAACCGGTCCTGGGTCACCCGTAGGTTGACTCGGCCTCAAATGAGTGCCTGCTGCGGTGTGTAAACATCAGCACTGGGGAGACAAAGGCGGCCGGGCGTGGTGCTGACCACCCACCCCCTCGTGTGCCGTGCCGACCTTCATAGGTGCTCACTAACAGCACTTACCCCAAAAGTCTGCTCAGGCTATACGGGGGATCTTTGTCTGTGTCTGTGGATTTGTATGTGAGTCTATATATCTCTACGTGATCCTATAGGTTTATATGTGAGTCTATGAGTTTCTATATAAGTCTACGAGCCTCTATGTGAGTCTATGCGTCTCTATGTGAGTCTATGAGTTTCTATGTGAGTCTATGCGTCTCTATGTGAGTCTATGGGTCTCTATGTGAGTCTATGCGTCTCTATGTGAGTCTATGAGTTTCTATGTGAGTCTATGCGTCTCTATGTGAGTCTATGGGTCTATATGTGAGTCTATGGGTCTCTATGTGAGTCTATCGTGATCTCGCTATGCTAGAGAACCCGGGATTAATCACAGGCGAAAAAATACCTGGATCGATTCCACGCCACGGCTTTAACATCAGCGGCGAGGGCGATCCGCTCACTCCGTCCTCCAAGCCACACCGAGCGCTTTGGTTTCAACAGCCCCATGCCAGCAGAACAAAGTCTGTGGGTTTGTTTATTTGTTAACCCTCCACTTGTTCGGGCTTGCTGTTGACGTCTCCCGGCCGAGTCGCCCGTGTTAACGAGATCCATTCATAGCTCAGAGTACTTTACTCAGTGGGAAATCAACTCCTGATCCCGATTGTAATAATTGCCAATAAAACTTCGTTTTTAATTTTAACCAGGTAAGGCCCACTGAGATACGTAGTTCTGTTTCAGAAGCGACGTGGCTATCGCAGACGACAGCTCAACGAAGTGGCTTATCATCACGTGGAAATGCACAGCAGCCAAATACTCTAAAACGCGTGTTGTTGATGCTAAATGTGGAGAGAAACACCGGAGGACCCTGAGAAAAATCCACACGACCACGGGGAGAGAGAGAGACACCGCAAACTCCAAATACACAGCAGCAGGTGTCATCAGGGTCGGGATCGAACCCACGACCTCCTGCATACCAGGCGAGGTAGTTAACATCTAGCCACCGTGATGATGATAATCAGAGAGAGACACGCAAACTCCAAATACACAGCAGCAGGTGTCATCAGGGTCGGGATCGAACCCACGACCTCCTGCATACCAGGCGAGGTAGTTAACATCTCCTAGGCACTAAGTGAGCCTGTAGATCTGCGCCACTCACCTGCGTCACGTGGGAGTCTTCACGGCCACCTTGGCGGTTCCCTTCCCATCTTCATGTTCTCATCGGCGTGACGCTATCCAGGCTGCCGGTGCTGATGAGCTCCAATATTCCTGAACGCATCATCAGCAAGAGGAGGGATGTCACGAGCAGAACTACCGTCACCATTGCTGCTGTCGCCATCGCCGGCAACGTCATTGTGTTCATCATCAAAAGCAAGCGGCCTTGTGATGTCGATATGATCATCAGCAGCAGCATCATCAACATCAGCAGCATCTGTAGTATCCGTATCACTAGCAGCAATGCCATCATTAATATCACCAGCAGCATGACATGTTATCATCAACATCATCATCATCAGCAGAAACAGCAGGATCGTCATCACCATCAGCAACAGCTAGAGCAGCAGTAATATCACGATTAGCATCATCAGCAGCAGTTACAACAGCAATTACAGCAGCAATATTATCATGATCAATATTATGACCATAAGCTGCAGCTAGAACACCAATAATATCATGATCAACAACATCATCATCAGCAACAGCAACCAGAGCAGCAGCAATATCATCATGATCAACATCATCATCAGCTGCAGGCGCATCGCCGCGACCATCACTGTCATCGCGATCTCCGCCGTGGGGTGGATGGGGGCGGCGCTCAATCCTCGTGAATGGTTCCGTGGCGTCTGCGACGGTCTGGGGCCCGTGTGTGGCCTCGCATCGCCGTGGCCGCGAGGCTGTCACGCCGTGTAAGGGCTCTGCTGCCACTGCCGCTGCTGCCACCTGAACGAGTGCTCGTGGGTGTTTCCATGCGGAGTGAAAAGCCCACCGTTGACGGCTCGATTACGAAGTTAAATATTGGTGGAATGTACTTTAGGGGAAATGAAAAGGACTGCAGACGTTCAGAGCCTCCGCGGTCTCTGATGGTCTCGAGATCAGGGAGGCGGGCACGTGCGAAGACACACCGAGGAATCGCGCGGTTGGCTACGTACGTACGGTGCGAAAGAGGTTGAACGTTCATACATACAAACAAACTTAGCCACCGCCGCTGCCCGGCTATTGGATAATCCGCATGTGATGCACACGCGCGATTTCCACCGATATTGGTGAACACACGTGAACACACGTGCACACACGGATACAATCATACGCATCATGAGTGTACGTTAGCACGCCAATCACATTGGCTCCCTGTTGTGGCGAACATTCTGTCACCTAAATATCAGCAAAGACATCCGCGCAAAGTTGAACACGTAGGAGGAGGCCTTCGCTACCAATATTATCCATAATCGAGGTTTTTGGGGTTAGATGACTGATGATGCTGGTTGTAATTACTGGCGAAACGTCGTAACCCAGATTGTAAATATTGTGGGTTTACTCTCCAACAAACCACCGGTGTGCTGTACTAGTACACTACACTATACACTACACTATACACGACACTATACACTACTATACACTACACAACTATACACTACACTACACTATACACTACACTATTCTATACACTACACAACTATACACTACACAATACACTACACAACTATACACTACATTATACATTACACTATACACTACTATACACTACACAACTATACACTACATTATACACTACACTATACACTACACACTAGTACTGTACTAGAGAGGAATTGGCCACGTTCTGTTTACGTGACAACCCTTACTAGTTGGCTGTGTCGGGTGGTGGCGGGTTTAACGACACAAATTCATATATTTACGCGATCTCACCCCAACCCCCTCCTCTATCATGGCCATCCGCGGCCACCATCAGCCACCGAGACCTCAGCAGGGAGCCATCATCGCCGCCAGCTCAAGTGCCGATCTCCCCTTCTGGGTTTCTGCGGCCGCCGCTGTCACCATCCCAGAATCTCTTCCCTGACCTCGAAGGACGCTGCCGCGCGGACAGAGTGGAGCGACGCGAACGTCCAAAATAATAATAGTAGTAAAGACATCGTAATACAGTTTTGTGATGGAGTAAGATCGCGTAAACATGTGAATGTGTCGTGAAACCCGCCTCCACCCGACACAGCCAACTAGTAAGGGTTGTCACGTAAACAGAACGTGGCCAATTCGTCACTAGTACAGCACTAGTGTATAGTCTAGTGTATAGTGTAGTGTATAGTAGTGTAGTGTATAGTAGTGTAGTGTATAGTGTAGTGTATAGTAGTGTAGTGTATAGTGTAGTGTATAGTAGTGTAGTGTATAGTGTAGTGTATAGTAGTGTAGTGTATAGTGTATAGCAGTGTATAGTGTAGTGTGTAGTGTAGTGTATAGTAGTGTAGTGTATAGTGTAGTGTATAGTAGTGTAGTGTGTAGTGTATAGTGTAGTGTATAGTGTAGTGTATAGTATAGTGTATAGTGTAGCGTGTAGTGTATAGTAGTGTATATTATAGTGTATAGTAGTGTAGTGTATAGTAGTGTATAGTGTAGCGTGTAGTGTAGTGTATAGTAGTGTAGTGCATAGTGTGGTGTATAGTAGTGTAGTGTGTAGTGTAGTGTATAATAGTGTAGTGTATAACAGTATAGTGTATAGTGTAGTGTATAGTGTAGTGTACTAGTACAGCACTAACCGGTATGTTGGAGAGCCAAGCCACAACATTTACAATCCGAGTACGACGTTTCACCAGTAACTACAACTAGCTTCATCAGGCGACATCCACATGATTAATTGGCCGTGTCATGTGGTGGCGGGTTTGACGACACATTCGTATATTTACTCGATCTCACAGCAGCACCGAGACGGATCTCTCCCTCCCTCCCTCTCTCTGCTGAAGCCCTCTCGTCATGGCCATCAGGAGACCTCCACACTGAGGATCTGGCCACCGACTCACGCCGCTGCTGCTGCTGCTGATGGAATCACGCGCGCAAGGACACAATTAGCACCCTTCTTCTTACAAGGGCTGTTAAACGACAACACTGATAACCGATTGAAATAATGGTTACGGGTGTACGGTGGTGGTGCATGATCCGATGACGGTTGTTGAACGATGACTACCGCTATTTAGCAGTGGAGCACGTTGGTTTGCTAACATCGCCTTGTGTCTCTTCCCGTTGGAATTTCAAAGCGACTCATTTCCTAGCGCACACTCTTACGGGTTCTGGTCCATCGCGAATGCGCACTAATCACGCGCGGTGAGCTCTTTGGAACGACACCGTTTTAAAGTCTCTTGCAAAACTGCATCAAGGCTCAGCGATGGATCCCCGAACGCGAGCCGGTAACGCGCTCCGGGTCTTCGGAGCCGGAGACCCCGAGACTGCGCTGAGCCGATAGCACGAGGCGTCCACGCGGCGGTGACAGCAGGTCGCCGTGGGGCTGCGGATCGTAGACGGTGTCGATCTGGGTCTGTTGAGACCGGTGCACGTGCCGATCGGCAAGGTGGGATGCAGAGGAATTGTGCAGATTCTTGTAGATGTGCAGTACGGTTGGCTACGTACGGGTGTGAAGGAAGATCATCACACTTGCATACGTAAGCAATGCTATGTTTAATGAATATAAACATTTATTTTTATTTTACCCGGTAAGGTAATGCCCACTGAGCTATATAGCTGTTTCCAGAAGCGACCTGGATATCACAAACGAGAGCTCAGCCAAGCGGCTTCTCACGTGGAAATGCGGAGCAGCCAAATACTCTGAACGCGCGATGTTGATTCTGAACGCGGTGGGAAAAACCGGAAGACCCGGAGAAAAATCCACGCGACCACGGCGAGAGAAACACCGCAAACTCCAAACACACAGCAGCAGCAGCAGGCGTCAGGGTCGGGATCGAACCCACGACTTCCTGTGTACCAGGCGAGGTAGTTAACATCTCCTAGCCACCGTGGCGCCCTCAATAGGTAGCCGGTGTAGCGCATCTCGTCTCGAAGTCGTGATCGAATCAATTTCCCCCCTTCCGAACTCTCCAAACGAGCTGCAGCGTTTAGCTTCAAGGTTAAGGCGCAGCTCCGCAATTGCTCACTGCTGGCAGGGGCAAGCCCCCCCTGTTCACTAACAGCCACGGGTACACGCTCAAGGCACACGCGTAACGTGTGGAGTAAACCAACACGTGAACCACGCACACATAGATACACATGTACGCGTGATTACACGTGTACTCACGAATGGACACCTTATTGATGTCTTCACGCTCCACGATGAGCAACACACATCAACAAAATACATAAACACACAAGACAAAGATACCCCGTATAGTCTTAGCAGACTGTTGGGGCTAGTGCTGTTAGCGAGTAGCACCTATGAAGGCCGGCACGGCACACGAGGGGCTGGGTAGCCAGCACCAAGCTCGGCCGCCTTTGTCTCCCCTTGTGCCGATATGTTCACACCTCGCCAGGTACGCATTTAAGGCTGAGTAGACCAAGGCGATGACCAGGACCGGTTTAGATAATCGTCACTGTTATCGGTCATGAGCGCGAATCGAATTCGGATAGGCGGGTTCGCAGCGCAGTGTGCTAACCACTGCACCACCGCTCCCCACATAACACACGCGCGTTGATTCACACACGCGCATGGAAAAACACACAGATACATAAGGACACACATTCACACGACTAAACACACTCTGCATAATAACAAATATAGATACACTTACAGTATGATATATACATAGGCAGAAAATGAACAGACACAGGCATGGATGCGTTAACATCGGCACCTATATACATACACATCTTAAACACACTCATCACACACTCGCACGGAGACACGGAGATACATCGGCCCTGTCGAATTCTAGACTGTCGGGGTGAATGCTGTGAGCGAGCACCTATGAAGGCCGGCACGGCACACAAGCAGGCTGGTTGGTAACATCACGCCCGGCCGCCTTTGTCTTCCCAGGCACAATAAGGGGCCTAGGAGCGGTTCCAGATATCACTCGCCACTGATGTTCGCCGTGGGTAACAATTGCAATACCAGTTACCCGTGCATGCAGTGCAGTGCGTACAAACAGCACACCAGTTTATATTCATATCGCACATGCGCATACAATATTAATCGGATATGACTACGTACATTACTGCACTTTAATCAGATAACCCACGTAAAATAAAACGCACATGCACAATAATAATAATAATGATGATGATTGAGAGCTTTTGTCAATCCACCTCCACGCTGTGTCGGTCATGGGGATCGTTTGTCCATACTTCACCTCGCTGGTCAGTGAATGTTTTCTGTAATAGGGCGGCGGCGCCACTGTGGTGAGTCGTGTACCCCGAAGTGAAACCGGGGGTCGCGACGCAGCGTGCTAACCGCTGCCCCACCGCTCCCCACGCAAAATTAACATGAAAAATAATAGCAAACAGCAAAACTCCACGTGTATATATGATATGTACACACATGTATATAAATATACACATACACGACCACACAATTACAAACACAGAGACACAATATTATCATTGCGCCGACACACGAACGTGAATTCACACGCATACGTAAATGACACACTTTGATCAATCCACAACCGATACATTGCTACATCATAACACATCGTCAGACAATTACTGGAGCAATGGATACAGACGCAATAACACACACACACAATTGTCTTTACTGTACATAACTATGCATTAAACGATACACGTAATAGTATATGTATACAGTCTCTAGCACATTTTATTCTACACACACACATTTGTTTATACGTATAAGTACACCATATATACGTAAACATTAATACACACGCGATAATAAGGCAGGTATAAACACACACGTCCAGTGACAATACAAAGATCCCCCGTATAGCCTTAGCAGGCTGTAGGGGCAAGTGCTGTTAGCGAGCACCTATGAAGGTCGGCACGGCACACGAGGGGGTGGGTGGTCAGCACCACGCCCGGCCGCCTTTGTCTCCCCAGTGGCGATGTTTACACACCGCACCAGGTACTCAATTTGAGGCTGAGTCGACCTAGGGGGGGGGGGACCGGAACCGGTTCACTGGCGGTGTTGGCAATGAGTGGGAATCGAATTCGGGGTCGCCGGCTTCGAAGCGCAGCGCTAACCGCTGCACCACCGCTCCCCGAAGACAAACACACACACACACACCACGACCAGCACATTAATACACACACACACTAATACACTCACACGCATTAACACACAAACACCCCCCCCACCCCCCACCTTCTACCCCCACCGACACGCAGCTCCCCGCTAATGTTCGCCGCTCGGAACGTCTCTCATCCCGACTCGCGACCTCCTCCTCCTCCTCCCTCCCCTCTCCTCGGCGGCAAATTCGCCCCATTATAAATCACGGCAGCGCGAACCCAATTAGCGGCGTAAACAGCGATAACTGCTCCCCCCGCCCCACCACCACCTCCCTTCCTCCTCCATCCCATAGCCCCCCCCCTCTCTCCCTCTCAGCCCGCCAATAAACCCCATATCCCTCGATATCCCCTCGCTAAGAGCAACAGCCCCGACACATCCACAGCGCACTCATTCACAGCCAAACCCGCCACGCGTAAAGACTCCCCCCCCCCACCCCCACCGCTCTCTTGGCTTCAGAAGCCGAGCGCTGTGCCAACATCATCGTGCACCCTACTCATTTGAGGCCGAGTCGACCTAGGAGGGGGGGTGGGGAAGGAGCCAATCATAACAACCACTGCGGCGTTTGTCTCACGAGCCCCAGTCCGCCGATGAGACCCAACAAGGTGGAGGCCGGCGCTTTGCTTTGCCTGCCTAAGCGGCACAAATGCTGCTGCTGCTGCTGATGCTGCTGCTGCTGATGCTGCTGCTGCTGCTGATGCTGCTGCTGCTGATGCTGCTGCTGCTGATGCTGCTGCTGCTGATGCTGCTGATGCTGCTGCTGCTGATGCCGCTGATGCCGCTGATGCCGCTGCCGCTGATGCCGCTGATGCTGCTGCTGATGCTGCTGCTGCTGATGTTGCTGCTGCTGATGCTGCTGCTGCTGCTGATGCTGCTGCTGCTGATGCTGCTGCTGCTGCTGCATGGCAATGTTGGTGCGGGGAAGCTGTGGTGAGGCACCCACGTCGTGTCGATCCACGCGGTGTGACCACGTGTTCTTGCCCAGGGAAAGTGAGTTGTCAGCTCCATACGACGTGCAGCCGTTTCGGCACGGGCAACATTTAGTTTGTCGATTTGTGCTTTTCTCCCTTGTGATGGTGACTTTGTAGGATGGACGTTGAGATTTATAAGGGGGCAGGGGGGACCAATACGGGGTGGATTGGTCTGTAGTAAGGTAGGGCACTGATAATGGGTTGACAGGTATGTAGTAGTGTACAGTGTAGCGTATAGTGCAGTGTATAGTAGTGTAGAGTGCAGTGTAAAGTAGCGTATAGTCGTGTACTGTATTGTAGTGTAGAGTTGTGTATAGTGCAGTGTAAAGTAGTGTATAGTGTAGTGTAAAGTAATGTATAGTGTAGTGTATAGTGCAGTGTATAGTAGTGTATAGTGTAGTGTATAGTAGTGTATAGTGTAAAGTAGTGTATAGTGTAGTGTATAGTAGTGTATAGTAGTGTATAGTGTAGTGTAAAGTAGTGTATAGTGTAGTGTATAGGATGAACGTTGAGATGTATAAGGGGACACGGGTTTGACCAATACGGTGTGAATTTGTCTGTAACAAGGTAGGGCACTGATGAGAGGTTGACAGGTCATGGGCCACCGATGTGAAGTTCAAAAGAAGAACGTCCGATTCGCACGCGGAGACACTGGGGCCGTCTGCGTTCATTCCAGTACCCACAATGCTCCACAGTGCCACGCGGAAGTTGTTTTCGCTCTGATTTAAGTTAAATTCATCGTCGTCGTTGTTGTTGTTGTTGTTGTTTACGCTCTTGCTTCCTTAATGTCGGTGACACCCATCACTCTGGCGAACGAGACTCCTCTATCTTGGGTCCTCTGGTGGCGTTCTCAGCTGGTGAGACGAAATCAACGTGGAACTCGATTGATTCGAGGTGTAAATAAAATAAGATGACGTGTTTTACCCCTTTTGGCAATGACACAGGGAGGTGTTGAGATGTTCTAACACCAAGTAATGCATCAAGTCTGCATTAACCACACGTACCCGTGGCAAAACATGTACCTACGTGACTTTACCGAAAGAACCAAAGAGTACGTTTTGACAATAATAATATATGGAGCATTGTATTTGAAACCGAATGGCCTACACCAGAGGCAGCCTTCTTCACTGCCTTGTCTCATCACAAGTGTCAGACCAGGCATTGAGTCTCGTTCTCTCTCTCTCTCTCTCTGTACTCTCGTGTGTGTGTGTGTACTCTAGTGTGTGTGTGTACTCTGGTGTGTGTGTACTCTGGTGTGTGTGTGTACTCTGGTGTGTGTGTACTCTGGTGTGTGTGTGTACTCTAGTGTGTGTGTGTGTGTACTCTAGTGTGTGTGTGTGTGTACACTAGTGTGTGTGTGTGTGTGTACTCTAGTGTGTGTGTACTCTAGTGTGTGTGTACTCTAGTGTGTGTGTGTACACTAGTGTGTGTGTGTGTACTCTAGTGTGTGTGTGTGTGTGCTCTAGTGTGTGTGTGTACTCTAGTGTGTGTGTGTGTGCTCTAGTGTGTGTGTGTACTCTAGTGTGTGTGTGTGCTCTAGTGTGTGTGTGTGTGTGCTCTAGTGTGTGTGTGTACTCTAGTGTGTGTGTGTGTGTGCTCTAGTGTGTGTGTACTCTAGTGTGTGTGTGTACTCTAGTGTGTGTGTGTACTCTAGTGTGTGTGTGTACTCTAGTGTGTGTGTGTGTACTCTAGTGTGTGTGTGTACTCTAGTGTGTGTGTGTGTACTCTAGTGTGTGTGTGTACTCTAGTGTGTGTGTGTACTCTAGTGTGTGTGTGTACTCTAGTGTGTGTGTGTACTCTCGTGTGTGTGTGTACTCTAGTGTGTGTACTCTAGTGTGTGTGTGTACTCTAGTGTGTGTGTGTACTCTCGTGTGTGTGTGTACTCTAGTGTGTGTGTGTACTCTAGTGTGTGTGTGTGTACTCTAGTGTGTGTGTGTACTCTAGTGTGTGTGTGTACTCTAGTGTGTGTGTGTACTCTAGTGTGTGTGTGTACTCTAGTGTGTGTGTGTACTCTAGTGTGTGTGTGTGTACTCTAGTGTGTGTGTGTACTCTAGTGTGTGTGTGTACTCTAGTGTGTGTGTGTACTCTAGTGTGTGTGTACTCTAGTGTGTGTGTGTACTCTAGTGTGTGTGTGTACTCTAGTGTGTGTGTGTACTCTAGTGTGTGTGTACTCTAGTGTGTGTGTGTACTCTAGTGTGTGTGTGTACTCTAGTGTGTGTGTGTGTACTCTAGTGTGTGTGTGTGTACTCTAGTGTGTGTGTGTACTCTAGTGTGTGTGTGTACTCTAGTGTGTGTGTGTACTCTAGTGTGTGTGTGTACTCTAGTGTGTGTACTCTAGTGTGTGTGTGTACTCTAGTGTGTGTGTGTGTACTCTAGTGTGTGTGTGTACTCTAGTGTGTGTGTGTACTCTAGTGTGTGTGTGTGTACTCTAGTGTGTGTGTGTGTACTCTAGTGTGTGTGTGTGTACTCTAGTGTGTGTGTGTGTACTCTAGTGTGTGTGTGTACTCTAGTGTGTGTGTGCTCTAGTGTGTGTGTACTCTAGTGTGTGTGTGTGTACTCTAGTGTGTGTGTGTGCTCTAGTGTGTGTGTGTACTCTAGTGTGTGTGTGTACTCTCGTGTGTGTGTGTACTCTAGTGTGTGTGTTTACTCTCGTGTGTGTGTGTACTCTCGTGTGTGTGTGTACTCTGTACTCTGGTGTGTGTGTACTCTGGTGTGTGTGTACTCTAGTGTGTGTGTGTGTGTGTACTCTAGTGTGTGTGTGTACACTAGTGTGTGTGTGTGCTGTCGCATGTTTAAATGCACGAGCACACAGTTTGGTACGTCGGCTCCAAATCAAGATCCACTAAAATCAAGACCCACAAACGCACGAACAGCAAACACTGTACTACGAACACAAAGACAAAGATCCCCCTATAGCCTTAGCAGACTGTTGGGGCAAGTGCTGTTCGCGAGTAGCACCTATGAGGGCTGGCACGGCACACGATGGGATGGGTGGCCAGCACCACGCACACACATTGTAAGACCGACACAGAGAAACAACACACACACAGACGGACATATACATACACACATACACACAGCCACACACAGATGGACAGGACGAAGATCCCCCGTATAACTTAGTTTTGGGGTGACCAGCACCACACCCGGTCGCCTTTGTCTCCCCAGTGGCGATGTTTACACACCGCACCAGGTACTCATTTGAGACTGAATCGACCTAGGGGAGGCCCAGGACCGGTCCAGATAATCGTCACTGGTGGTGTTGGCCGTGAGCGGGAATCGATCTCGGGTCGCCAGGTTCGTAGTGCGGCGCGCTAACCAATACACCACCGCTCCCCACTGACACACAATAACAAACACAACGATTCTCCGTATAACCTTAACAAACTGTTGAGGTAAGTGCTGTTAGCGAGAAGCACCTATGAAGGCCGGCACGGCACACGAGGGGCTGGGTGGCCTGCACCAAGCTCGGCCGCCTTTGTCTCCCCAGTGGCGATGTTCATCGCATCCGCACCAGGTACCCATTTGAGGCCGAGTCGACTGGCACACGCACGCAAACACACAGACATACACACAGACAGACATACACACACAGACATACACACACAGACAGACATACACACACAGACATACACACACACAGACTCACACAGACAACACACACAGACTCACACACAGACACATTCACAGACTCACACAGACACACATACACACTCACAGACACACACACAGACTCACACTGACACACACAGGCACACACAGACAAACACAGACATACACACACACAGACTCACATAGACACACACAGACACATACACACAGACACACACAGACACATACACACATACACACATACTCACACAACACAGACACACACACAGACACACTCACACACAGACACTCACACACACACAGACTCACACAGACACACACTCATATAGACACATGCACACATACACACATACACAACACAGACACACTCACACACAGTCACACACTCACACACACAGACAACACTCACACACAGACACACTCACAGACAACACACACACAGACTCACACAGACACACACACAGACTTACACAACACACACACACACAGACACACGCACTCACACACACAGACACACACACAGACACACACTCATATAGACACACACAGACAACACACACACAGACACACACACACAGACACACAGACACACACACAGACACACACACACAGACACACACTCACATAGACACACACAGACACACACTCACATAGACACACACAGACAACACACACACACAGACACACACACACAGACACACAGACACACACACAGACACACACAGACACACACACAGACACACACAGTCACACACACAGACACACACACAGACACACACAGACACACACACAGACACACTCACAGACACACACAGACACACTCACAGACACACTCACAGACACACAGACACACTCACAGACACACTCACAGACACACAGACACACACAGACACACACACAGACAGACACACACAGACACACAGACAAACAGACACACACACAGACACACTCACAGACACACTCACAGACACACAGACACACTCACAGACACACACACACAGACACACTCACAGACACACTCACAGACACACAGACACACTCACAGACAGACACACACACAGACAGACACACACAGACAACACGTCTTACGGTTTAAGTCCTCTACTCCTCGTCGTCTTCATCGTCGTCGTCTCGATCGTCGACGCGGCGACAATCACTTTGGCAGGAGCGGCGGCCCCGTCAAGTGGTGGGGGGCTCAGTGGTGGGGGGCTCAGTGGTGGGGGGCTCAGTGGTGGGGGGCTCGAGGCGATGCCGACTCTGGCCCCTCAACTCCAAAGGCGACGCTCGCCGCCTCCTCCTCCTCCTCTTCACCTGGGGACGTTGAGAACAGCATCGCGCACTCATGGTGCGGATGTCTCTCTCTGTGTCTCTCTCTGTGTGTCTGTGTCTCCCTGTGTCTCCCGGTGTCTCTCTGTGTCTCTCTGCGTCTCTCTGTCTCTCTCTATGTCTCTCTGTGTCTGCCGGTGTCTCTGTATATCTGTCTCTCTCTCTGTCTCTGTGTCTCTCTGTGTCTCCCGGTGTCTCTGTGTGTCTCTCTGTGTGTCTCTGTGTCTCCCGGTCTCTCTGTGTATCTCTGTGTCTCCCTGTGTCTCCCTGTGTCTCCCAGTGTATCTCTGTCTCTCTGTGTCTCCCGGTGTCTCGCTGTGTGTCTCTGTGTCTTCCGGTGTCTCTGTCTATCTGTTTCTCTCTGTCTCTCGGTGTCTCTCTGTCTCTCTCCGTCTCCCAGTGTATCCCTGTCTCTCTGTGTCTGCCGGTGTCTCTCTGTGTCTCTCTGTGTCTGCCGGTGTCTCTCTTTGTCTCCTGGTGTCTCTCTGTCACTCTGTGTCTCTCTGTGTCTCTCTGTGTCTCCCGCCAAAACGTGACAGCGCCTGTGGTGTCGTCTGCACCTCGCGAGGCCGTGGGAGACGACACGCACTCTCCTCTCCCTTCTCGCTCTCTCCCTTGCATACTCTGCCCTACACTCTCTGCCCTACACTCTCTCTCTCTCAACTCGCCCCCTCCTCCTCCCCACCACCACCCACACCCCACCCCCGCTGTCTCTCTCGCTCCCCCCGCACATTCTCTCCCCATACACACACACTCTCTGTGCCCACACACACACTCCCATAGTCCCATACACACACTCCACACACATACACACACACACTCCCATACACACACTCCACACACACACTCTCCCCTACACACACTCTCTGTGCCCACACACACACTCCCATAGTCCCATACACACACTTCACACACATACACACACACACACTCCCATACACACACTCCACACAGTACACACACACTCTCCCCTACACTCTCTCTGCCCACACACACACTCCCATAGTCCCATACACACACTCCACACACATACACACACACACACACTCCCATACACACACTCCACACAACACTCCCCACACACACACTCTCTCCTACACACACACTCTCTCCCCTACACACTCTCTCTGCCCACACACACTCCCCTATGCACACTCCCCACACACACACTATAACTACTCTCTCCCCACACACTCTCTCCACACACATACACTGTCCCTACAAATATCTCCCCACACACACACTATCATCACACACTCTCAATAGGTACTACCTCCACCTCTCCTCTGCCCATATACACACACACACTCCCCATACAAACTCTCCACACACACACTCACGACACACACGCCCTACACACACACTCCCCACACACACACACACACTCTCCCGACACACACACACACGCCCCACACACACACATACACTCCCCACACTCACACACACTCTCCCCACACACTCTCCCGACACACACACTTTCTGCTACGCATTCTCCCTCCCCCGCAACTGCGATCCCTCCCCACACAATGCTGGCTGCCGAGTGCCCGGGCTCAAGTGAACTACAGCAATGGATTTTCCGCTGCGATGCCCTCCACGTGCCAGCATCTCACCCACGCAGCAGCTGACCGGCACCTGAGCGAGGGCGCGGACGGCACCCAACGCAACCCAACCGGTCACCAAAGCAGGCCGAGACCCGCTTAGCTCGCGAGATCTGTTGAGATCTCTGGCGCATTCGGGGGCCGTGGAACGAGATCCCTCTCCCACCCCCCCTCCCACACAATGGCAGCCCTTCATTATCCCCTTGCACGTGGCATCGCGTTCGGGAGGTGCATGCCCAATCGTCGAAGATTGCTGATCAGAATCTGCGTTCGAATCAATGACGCCCATTATATCCCGGGATGCGCTGCACTCATGGGTTGAGTTTGAGGGTAACTGGGTGGAGCGGTGGGAATCGGTGAGGTGGGGGGTGCCCCAATATTCGATTTGTCTCGCGAGGTCGCACACAGAGGCGGTTCGATATCGCGGCTTCTCTTGCCCTGCTCATCACAGCGTCGTCACGCTCACGGTCTCGAACATTTAAGGCTGTAGGGGCGCTGCGTTTAAAATCAGTGTTTGTTGTTCTGACACTGTAATTGTTGTTGTTGAAAACAAATCTCGAGGTGGTTATCAAGGGGGCCTCCAACTCGTAGCTTTGGCCATCAGTGGGGGGAGGGGGATGGGGGGGCAAGGCGCACCCCCCTGCCCCCACATCAACAACAACACACCATCAACAACAACAACACAGTAACACTCACCAATGCCACACGCAGATGTTCAGGTCGTGAACTCAACAATAAGAGGCCGGAAGTGGCGTTTCCAGCCGGCGGGTGCTGACGGCCGTGCCGATGGTGGCTTGGCAGAGCTCCGCATTCGTCTCCACGCACAGAGAAGAGTCGAGTCGGACTGTAGCTTTGCTCCATCAGGCTGTGTGTGGGTAGAGTTATTGATTGGCATTCAGAATCAGTATTTATTCCGGAGGAATCCGATGAGCAAACAAGCTCTTCTTCACAGATGTCCAGTAGGGGGCACGCGGCCAGAATGTTACAACAACAATAAATTACATTCTTTGCTTCTTTCGGTAAAGTCACGTAGATACATTTTGTTTTAACAACAAACGATACAGAAACGCGATAGGAGTGCAGAGTAGAGTAAAGGTAAACAAATAACATTAAATATATACAAACAAAACTAAACTATGTTTTACTCATCTTATCAGGTAAACCCCCACCGAGGTATTGAGATTTATTTTTTCAGAAGCAACCTCGCCACAAATGATAGTTCAACAAAGTGGCTTCTCACGGGGAAATTTACAGCCGCGGAAAAAACATACATCATCTAAAACGATCTAAAATAAATGCGTGTTTCCAGACGACAATGAAGCAGAGACGTTGGCAGTGGCTGAGGTTGGGGACGAGCGGCTGATGGACAGTGCCAGGAGACGCCGGGCGAGGTGACCCATCCCTGAGAGCGCGGTGCATCCACACAGCGACTCATCAGTCCGCTACCCCGGGCTACTTAGCTGGTAAAACAGAAACAGGTCGTCTCGTGTGTAGTTTTCATTCATTGCCTGATGCTGCTGCTGCTGCTGTTACGTTGGCAAAGGTTGCACAAGCACAATTAAACAGAAGAAGAACCCCACCCCTCAACACATTCGCTTTAAATGTCTAATATGTAATATGCGATGTTTCTCTCCGGCCTCTGTATTTACGTTGAACTTCTTTCTCGCCGTACGTAGCCAACCGTGATGATCGGAGTTGCGGGTGAAGGACAGCAAACTAAACACGAAAAGCAGTTCGAAAGAAATTAGTTTAAAACGATCTAAAAGAAAGCTTTAAATCGAACGAGTTTTCAATGTTTTGATTGAAAGAATAAAAGCCCCCCATCTGTGCTTTGTGTGCTTTGAAGAAGGGCCATTTCCCGAAACGTCACCGATTATACAGTGTTCTCCCTGAAGGCCACATACGGTGCTGGTATCGACCGTGTTGAGAATTGGCTGCAAGGAAGAGGCCTGGGCAGGAAGGGGACGATCAGCGATGGGCAAGACCGGTGACGGAACGGGAGTCAAAGGCGACCCACTGGACCACCTTCGTGGAGATGGAGCCGCCGGGAGGAGCAACACCCCGCCTGGGTGTGCATCCTAAGATTAATAATCGATACTGATCGATCAGCATGCGCACACCGTGATCTAGTAAACACGTTGCATGAATCCCGTTGTCTCTCCACTGCTGGATGAAGTCTTCCGCACGCCTCTGGGTCACGGGGATTGATTGATCGCGCTTCGCCCCGCCAAGGGCGGCTTGTGATCCCACTCGCGATGGCCTGGCTGGGAGTCGAACTCGTCCGTGGCCGAGTTCACAGCGCGGCAATTCGCTGCGGCAACCGCTGCGCCACCGCTCCTACCCGACCGCCCAGAAGTGGCGAAACGGTGAAACACGCAGCGCGATCCATTTATAGATACCCCACTAAAATATATATAACAAGGGCAGACGATCGATTGCACGTTCCCCGCCAATCCCAGTTGCACCCGTTGCATCTCTGGCCGAGCCCTCTGCAAGACACGGAGCCGCCCCGTTGCATTCGCTGGCGTCAATCGATCAGCAGCCGAGGAGCGAGCAAGAGGGCCATTCGAAATGCGTGGGGTATCTACAAATGGATCGCCCTGCACCGTACTCCGAGCGAGCTGAGCTCGAGGGAGCTCTGGAGAGCCGAGCCCCGTCTCGAGGGTCTTTGGCCTACTCTTCCACGCCGATCAGACGGAGTGGGAGAGGTGGAGAGGCCCCCGCGTGTCGCCACCGCTCCACAGGGTGGGAGTGGGGGGGGGGCGGGTGGGAGTGCGGGGGGGGAGTGGGGGGGGGGGGCACGTGGGGGCCGGTGAACACACAAACTCGGCCCCCAGTTGCTTATGCCGTGCCGGGAGATCGAGCAGGAGACCCGTGGGTTGTAGTCTAGACAGGGTGTAGTGGGTGCAGGGTGTAGTGTGTGCAGGGTGTAGTGGGTGCAGGGTGTAGTGTGTGCAGGGTGCAGTGGGTGCAGGGTGTAGTGAGTGCAGGGTGTAGTGGGTGCAGGGTGTAGTGGGTGCAGGGTGTAGTGTGTGCAGGGTGTAGTGGGTGCAGGGTGTAGTGTGTGCAGGGTGTAGTGGGTGCAGGGTGTAGTGGGTGCAGGGTGTAGTGTGTGCAGGGTGTAGTGGGTGCAGGGTGTAGTGGGTGCAGGGTGTAGTGGGTGCAGGGTGTAGTGGGTGCAGGGTGTAGTCTGAGCAGGGTGTAGTCTGTGCAGTGTGTAGTGGGTGCAGGGTGTAGTGGGTGCAGGGTGTAGTCTGAGCAGGTTGTAGTCTGTGCAGTGTGTAGTGGGTGCAGGGTGTAGTGGGTGCAGGGTGTAGTGGGTGCAGGGTGCAGTGGGTGCATGGTGTAGTGGGTGCAGGGTGTAGTGGGTGCAGGGTGTAGTCTGTGCAGTGTGTAGTGTGTGCAGGGTGTAGTGGGTGCAGGGTGTAGTGTGTGCAGGGTGTAGTGGGTGCAGGGTGTAGTGTGTGCAGGGTGTAGTGGGTGCAGGGTGTAGTGAGTGCATGGTGTAGTGGGTGCAGGGTGCACTGAGTGTAGGGTGTAGTGGGTGCAGGGTGTAGTGGGTGCAGGGTGTAGTCTGAGCAGGGTGTAGTCTGTGCAGTGTGTAGTGGGTGCAGGGTGTAGTGGGTGCAGGGTGTAGTGGGTGCAGGGTGTAGTCTGAGCAGGGTGTAGTCTGTGCAGTGTGAAGTGGGTGCAGGGTGTAGTGGGTGCAAGGTGTAGTGAGTGCAGGGTGTAGTGGGTGCAGGGTGCAGTGAGTGCAGGGTGTAGTGGGTGCAGGGTGTAGTCTGAGCAGGTTGTAGTCTGTGCAGTGTGTAGTGGGTGCAGGGTGTAGTGGGTGCAGGGTGTAGTGGGTGCAGGGTGCAGTGGGTGCATGGTGTAGTGGGTGCAGGGTGTAGTGGGTGCAGGGTGTAGTCTGTGCAGTGTGTAGTGGGTGCAGGGTGTAGTGTGTGCAGGGTGTAGTGGGTGCAGGGCGTAGTGTGTGCAGGGTGTAGTGGGTGCAGGGTGTAGTGGGTGCAGGGTGTAGTGTGTGCAGGGTGTAGTGGGTGCAGGGTGTAGTGAGTGCAGGGTGTAGTGGGTGCAGGGTGCAGTGAGTGCAGGGTGTAGTGGGTGCAGGGTGTAGTGGGTGCAGGGTGTAGTCTGAGCAGGGTGTAGTCTGTGCAGTGTGTAGTGGGTGCAGGGTGTAGTGGGTGCAGGGTGTAGTGGGTGCAGGGTGTAGTGGGTGCAGGGTGTAGTGAGTGCAGGGTGTAGTGGGTGCAGGGTGCAGTGAGTGCAGGGTGTAGTGGGTGCATGGTGTAGTGGGTGCAGGGTGTAGTCTGAGCAGGTTGTAGTCTGTGCAGTGTGTAGTGGGTGCAGGGTGTAGTAGGTTCAGGGTGCAGTGGGTGCATGGTGTAGTGGGTGCAGGGTGTAGTGGGTGAAGGGTGTAGTCTGTGCAGTGTGTAGTGGGTGCAGGGTGTAGTGGGTGCAGGGTGTAGTGGGTGCAGGGTGTAGTCTGTGCAGGGTGTAGTCTGAGCAGGGTGTAGTGACTGCAGGGTGTAGTGGGTGCAGGGTGTAGTGACTGCAGGGTGTAGTGGCTGCAGGGTGTAGTGGCTGCAGGGTGTAGTCTGAGCGGGGTGTAGTCTGTGCAGTGTGTAGTGGGTGCAGGGTGTAGTTGGTGTAGTGGGTGCAGGGTGTAGTGGGTGCAGGGTGTAGTGGGTGCAGGGTGTAGTTGGTGTAGTGGGTGCAGGGTGTAGTGGGTGCAGGGTGTAGTCTGAGCGGGGTGTAGTCTGTGCAGTGTGTAGTGGGTGCAGGGTGTAGTGGGTGCAGTGTGTAGTGGGTGCAGGGTGTAGTGGGTGCAGGGTGTAGTTGGTGTAGTGTGTGCAGGGTGTAGTGGGTGCAGGGTGTAGTGGGTGCAGGGTGTAATGGGTGCAGGGTGTAGTTGGTGTAGTGGGTGCAGGGTGTAGTGGGTGCAGGGTGTAGTCTGAGCGGGGTGTAGTCTGTGCAGTGTGTAGTGGGTGCAGGGTGTAGTGGGTGCAGTGTGTAGTGGGTGCAGGGTGTAGTGGGTGCAGGGTGTAGTGGGTGCAGGGTGTAGTGGGTGCAGGGTGTAGTGTGTGGGTTTTGTGAAACTGGACAATCATTCCCTATCCAAGCCCTGCCGCCCCACCCCCACACACACAATCCCTTAATATGCCCCCAGAACCCCACCCCCCACTCACACACCCCTCTCTCCACAACCCCAAATCCCAATCGCCTACAGAACAAACATGAAGATCGCAGGGCAGCCTCACACAGAGTGTTAGCGAGCTCCTGTTGAGGTCGGGGCTCGTGGCCAGCACCACGCCCGGCCGCTTTTGTCTCCACTCATGTTTAGACACCGCACCAGGAACTCATTTCAGGCTGAGTCGACGTAGGGGAGGCCCTAGGTTGTTAGCGGGAATTGAACTCGGCTCGCCGGGGTCGTAACGCCGTGCGCTAACCACAGCGCCACCGCTCCCCAAGCAAACATAGACCCTATCCACACACACACCCAACCCCCATCTCCCCACACATACACATACACCCTCCCCTCATCTCACACACACACACACTCTACCCCCATCTCTCCACACACACACACCCTACACCCCGTCTCTCTACACACACACAAACACACCCTACACCCTACACCCCGTCTCTCTACACACACACACCCTACCCCCATCTCCCCACACACACACATCCTACACCCCGTCTCTCTACACACACACATACACCCTACACCCCCATCTCTCCACACACACACACCCTACCCCCATCTCCCCCCACATACACAAACGCCCTCACCCCCATCTCTCCACACACACACACCCTACCCCCATCTCCCCCCACACACACAAACACCCTCACCCCCATCTCTCCAAACACACACACCCTACCCCCATCTCCCCCCACACACACAAACACCCTCACCCCCATCTCTCCACACACACACACCCTACACCCCGTCTCTCTACACACACACATCCTACACCCCGTCTCTTCACACACACACCCTACACCCCCCATCTCCACACACACACACCCTACCCCATCTCTCCACACACACACACACACCCTACACCCCGTCTCTTCACACACACACACACACACGCCCTACCCCCATCTCCCCACACACACACCCTACACCCCGTCTCCCCACACACACACACCCTACCCCCATCTCCCCACACACACACACATACCCTACACCCCGTCTCCCCACACACACACACACCCTCCCCCCATCTCCACACACACACCCTACACCCCCATATCCCACACACACACACACACACACCCTACACCCCCATCTCCCCACACACACACACCCTACACCCCGTCTCTCCACACACACACACACACCCTACACCCCGTCTCTCCACACACACACATACACCCTACACCCCCCATCTCTCTACACACACACCCTACCCCCATCTCCACACACACACCCTACCCCCATCTCCACACACACACACCCTACACCCCATCTCTTTACACACACACACCCTACCCCCTTCTCCACACACACACACCCTACACCAATCTCTCCACCCACACACATACACCCTCCCCTCATCTCCACACACACACACACCCTACCCCCATCTCTACACACACACACCCTACCCCCATCTCTACACACACACATACACCCTACACCCCATCTCCCCACACGCACACATACTACCCCCATCTCTCCACACACACACATACACCCTACACCCCATCTCTCCACACACACACATACACCCTACAACCATCTCCCCCCCCACACACACACACACCCTACACCCATCTCTCCACACACACACGCACCCTACACCCCATCTCTCCACACACACCCTGCCCCCATCTCTCCCCCCACACACACACACACCCTACACCCATCTCTCCACACACACACACACACCCTACACCCCGTCTCTCCCCCCACACACACACACACCCTACACCCATCTCTCCCCCCACACACACACACACCCTACACCCATCTCTCCACACACACACACACACCCTATCCCCATCTCCACACACACACCCTACACCCCCATATCCCCACACACACACACACACCCTACACCCCCATCTCCCCACACACACACACACCCTACACCCCGTCTCTCCACACACACACACACACCCTACACCCCGTCTCTCCACACACACACACCCTACCCCATCTCTCCACACACACACACACCCTACACCCCGTCTCTTCACACACACACACACACACGCCCTACCCCCATCTCCCCACACACACACCCTACACCCCGTCTCCCCACACACACACACACCCTACCCCCATCTCCCCACACACACACACATACCCTACACCCCGTCTCCCCACACACACACACACCCTCCCCCCATCTCCACACACACACCCTACACCCCCATATCCCCACACACACACACACACCCTACACCCCCATCTCCCCACACACACACACCCTACACCCCGTCTCTCCACACACACACACACACCCTACACCCCGTCTCTCCACACACACACATACACCCTACACCCCCCATCTCTCTACACACACACCCTACCCCCATCTCCACACACACACCCTACCCCCATCTCCACACACACACACCCTACACCCCATCTCTTTACACACACACACCCTACCCCCTTCTCCACACACACCCTACACCAATCTCTCCACCCACACACATACACCCTCCCCTCATCTCCACACACACACACACCCTACCCCCATCTCTACACACACACACCCTACCCCCATCTCTACACACACACATACACCCTACACCCCATCTCCCCACACGCACACATACTACCCCCATCTCTCCACACACACACATACACCCTACACCCCATCTCTCCACACACACACATACACCCTACAACCATCTCCCCCCACACACACACACACACCCTACACCCATCTCTCCACACACACACGCACCCTACACCCCATCTCTCCACACACACCCTACCCCCATCTCTCCCCCCACACACACACCCTACACCCATCTCTCCACACACACACACACACACCCTACACCCCGTCTCTCCCCCCACACACACACACACACCCTACACCCATCTCTCCCCCCACACACACACACACCCTACACCCATCTCTCCACACACACACACACACCCTACCCCCATCTCTCCCCCCACACACACACACACACACCCTACACCCATCTCTCCACACACACACCCTACACCCATCTCCCCCCACACACACACCTTACACCCCGTCTCTCCACACACACACACACCCTACACCCCGTCTCTCCACACACACACACCCTACCCCCGTCTCCCCTCCCCCACACACACACCATACACCCATCCCCACACACCCTACACCCATCTCCCCACACACACCCTACACCCATCTACCCCCACACACACACCCTACACCCCGTCTCTACACACACACATACACCCTACACCCATCTACCCCCACACACACACCCTACACCCCGTCTCTACCCCCACACACACACCCTACACCCCGTCTCTACACACACACACACCCTACACCCCGTCTCTACACACACACACCCTACACCCCGTCTCTACACACACACATACACCCTACACCCCGTCTCTACACACACACACCTACACCCCGTCTCTCCCCTCCCCCACGTGTAGAAACTCGCGGTTCCCTGCGGCTTTAGAATTCATGCACAGAGGGAGGGAGAGACGAGGGGGGGGGCGAGAAGGGAAAGAGGGGGGAGAGAGAGGTGGTGGGTGGAGAGAGGGGGGAGGGGGAGACAGGAGAGGGAGAGAGAGTGGGGGAAGCAGCATAGATATGGAGGGGGGGGGAGACAGCGGGAGAGGGGGAGGGAGAGAGAGGGGGAGGGGGATGGAGGGGGAGGGAAAAGAGAGAGAGAGAGGGGAGGGAGACAGGGGGGAGAGTGGGGAGGGAGAGAGAGAGAGGGGGAGAGGGGGAGGGAGAGGGGGAGGAGAGGGGGAGGGAGAGGAGGGAGAGGAGGGAGAGAGGGGGGGGAGAGAGCAAGGCGGAGATCTGGGTTGTGGACGACAGTCGCATGGAATATGTGCTGCCGACCGTCGCGGTTTTAATAGACCTCGGTAAGAGCTTCTTCATTCATTCATTTTTAACTTTCGTAATTTTCACCTTGCGGATAATGCATTTCTTGAAAGACATTGTCAACATATATATGTAATATTCATAATAATAACAACTATCACGGGTTGTACGTCTTCTTACGGAGTAATTCTACTCGGGAGTGAATTTGAGATTTAACGCACAAATAGCAGGCCATGTACACAATACAGACACGTGTACACACAACACACACACTACACCATGTACACAATACAGACACGTGTACACACAACACACACACTACACCATGTACACAATACAGACACGTGTACACACAACACACACACTACACCATGTACACAATACAGACACGTGTACACACAACACACACTACACCATGAACACAATACAGACACGTGTACACACAACACACACACTACACCATGTACACAATACAGACACGTGTACACACACAACACACACACTACACCATGTACACAATACAGACACGTGTACACACACAACACACACACTACACCATGTACACAATACAGACACGTGTACACACAACACACACACACTACACCATGTACACAATACAGACACGTGTACACACACAACACACACACTATACCATGTACACAATACAGACACGTGTACACACACAACACACACACTACACCATGAACACAATACAGACACGTGTACACACACAACACACACACTACAGCATGTACACAATACAGACACGTGTACACACACAACACACACACTATACCATGTACACAATACAGACACGTGTACACACACAACACACACACTACACCATGTACACAATACAGACACGTGTACACACACAACACACACACTACACCATGTACACAATACAGACACGTGTACACACAACACACACTACACCATGAACACAATACAGACACGTGTACACACAACACACACACTACACCATGAACACAATACAGACACGTGTACACACAACACACACACTACACCATGAACACAATACAGACACGTGTACACACAACACACACACTACACCATGTACACAATACAGACACGTGTACACACAACACACACACTACACCATGTACACAATACAGACACGTGTACACACAACACACACACTACACCATGAACACAATACAGACACGTGTACACACAACACACACACTACACCATGTACACAATACAGACACGTGTACACACACAACACACACACACACATGTACACAATGCAGACAAGTGTACACACAACACACACACACACATGTACACAATACAGACACGTGTACACACAACACACACACTACACCATGTACACAATACAGACACGTGTACACACAACACACACACTACACCATGTACACAATACAGACACGTGTACACACAACACACACACTACACCATGTACACAATACAGACACGTGTACACACAACACACACACATGTGCACAATACAGACACGTGTATGTACACAGTTACACACACACACACACTATGCCATGTACACAATACAGACACGTGTACACATAACACCGTTACACACACACTATGCCATGTACACAATACAGACACGTGTACACAACGCAGTTACACACACACACACTATGCCATGTACACAATACAGACACGTGTACACACAACACACACACTACACCATGTACACAATACAGACACGTGTACACACAACACACACACATGTGCACAATACAGACACGTGTATGTACACAGTTACACACACACACACTATGCCATGTACACAATACAGACACGTGTACACACAACGCAGTTAAAACACACACATGTGCACAATACAGACACGTGTACACATAACACCGTTACACACACACTATACCATGTACACAATACAGACACGTGTACACACAACACAGTTAACACACACTATACCATGGACACAATGCAGATACATACAGAACGACACAAAGACACGTACTCACAGTTAACACACACACGCATCACATAGACACAATGACACGTGTATGTACTCACAACACAGTTACACACATGAAAGAACATCTCCACAAAGACATGTACACACACCGTAACATATATACACACGCACACAAAACACAAGTATGTACAACGCAGTTAATCGGTACACACCATGTGCACACATACACACCATGTACACACACACACACCATGAACACACACACCATGTACACACACACACACAATACAACACGCACATTATGCAACGTACGAATGCGTGCTTAACACCCGCACAACTTAACGCGTACACCAGACATAACAACACGGCTTAAATGATGTAGCGTGTTCATAACGCAACTAACACACACACTCAGAACATGTCCTCAACACACAATCAACACACAATACATATAAACCACATACAACACAAAGCCACACACATACGGGGACAACAATCACCCACATAGCCTTCGACAGACTGTTGGGGCAAGTGCTGTTAGCGAACAACTATTAAGGTCAGTTCTGCACACACGAGCGTGCGCGAACATCACGCCCGACCGCCTTTGTCTCCCGAAGTGGCGATGTTTTACACATCGCACCAGGTACTCATTTAAGGCTGAGTCTACCTAGGGGATAGGCATCGGTGCGGATATTCATCGCCGTGAGCGGGAATCGAATTTGGATCGTCGGGTTCGTAGAGCAGTGCGCTGACTACTACACTCTCACACTCGTGCTGGAGGACACACACACACCGCACGCACACACCACACACACACCGAACGCACACCCCGCACACCGCACACACACCGCACACACACACACACCGCACACACACACACCGCTCACACACCGCACACACCACACACACACCGCACACACCTCACGCACCGCACACACACCGCACACACCGCACACACCGCACACACCGCACACACAACACAGCCACGCATAACACATCCACTGCACGGACATACCTGTATTCGCAGCAACACGCACGCACACGCGTGTATTGGCCTAAGACATCTAACAATATATCGAGGACCGCAGATCTTGGGCAATTGTTGTTAGTGCATATTCAGAGACGGTGACTTGCTGCTGTCGTCTTCCCGCTCGTCTGTAACGCCTCCTCGCTCCACCTCGAAGTCGCTCTCACAAACGAGAGAGAAAGAGATGGAACGCTTACAAAGTCTAAGTGCCCATGAATCCGTACAATTGTCGAGGAGACCGCTTTATTTGCCGGGCCGTGGCGGGTGGTAGAGGGTACACAGCACACACACATTGCGTACTCACAACACACACACATTATATACACACACACACATTGTGTACACACAGCACACACACAGTGTACTCACAGCACACACACAACACACATTGTATACACACAGCACACACACACATAGTGTACTCACAACACACACACATAGTGTACTCACAACACACACACATTATATACACACAGCACACACACACATAGTATACACACAGCACACAGACGCATAGTGTACTCACAACACACACACATTATATACACACAGCACACACGCATTGTGTACACACACCACACACACATTGTGTACTCACAACACACACACACACACTGTGTACTCACAACACACACACCTGTGTACTCACAACACACACACGTATTGTGTACACACAGCACACACACTGTGTACTCACACACACACACACACTGTGTACTCACAACACACACACATAGTGTACTCACAGTACACACACAGCACACACACACAGTGCACTTACAACACACACACATAGTGTACTCACAACACACACACAGTGTACTCACAACACACACATAGTGTACTCACAACACACACATAGTGTACTCACAACACACACACTGTGTACTCACAACACACACACATAGTGCACTCACAACACACACACATAGTGTACACACAGCACACACACACACACATAGTGTACTCACAACACACACACATAGTGTACTCACAACTCACACACACATAGTGTACTCACAACACACACACAGTGTACTCACAGCACACACACACATTGTGTACACAGCACACACACATAGTGTACTCACAGCACACACACACATTGTGTACACAGCACACACACATAGTGTACTCACAGTACACACACAGCACACACACACATAGTGCACTTACAACACACACACATAGTGTACTCACAACACACACACATAGTGTACTCACAACACACACATAGTGTACTCACAACACACACACTGTGTACTCACAACACACACACTGTGTACTCACAACACACACACAGTGCACTCACAACACACACACAGTGTACTCACAACACACACACATAGTGTACTCACAACACACACATAGTGTACTCACAACACACACACTGTGTACTCACAACACACACACTGTGTACTCACAACACACACACTGTGTACTCACAACACACACACAGTGCACTCACAACACACACACATAGTGCACTCACAACACACACACATAGTGTACACACAGCACACACACACATATAGTGTACTCACAACACACACACACATGGTGTACTCACAACACACACACACATAGTGTACTCACAACACACACACATAGTGTACTCACAGCACACACACACATTGTGTACACACAGCACACACACAGTGTACTCACAGCACACATATTCACTACTGACATACTCAACATGTAATCACAGCACCTACTCAACAATTGACTTCCATGTCAGTTCGAACACACGTTATATAAATTGCACCTACGCTACATGTATGCTGTACACACATACTGTCTATATTCTACACGTGAGTGTATGTATATACTGCATATGTCTACGTGCAGACCCTGCCGATGTAAACTCTTGACTGCAAGTGTTCAAGCGACAGCCGCTTCTGCCATAATAACGTTTCATCCAAACGTCGACTTATCCCCATTGATGTGACGACAAAAAAAACACTTGTTACGTGAACAAAATTAAAGTCACACTGGGAACAAACACAGTTCGTGTCGAACTTAAACCAACCCGCATCGGATCGCCGCCTCCTCTGGGTGCATTTCAACTAAAGCCGCTGTGCCCGCATCGCGAGCGATCAGCTGTGCAAAAATGAAATCTCTCTCGGAGCAACAAAAAAAACAAAAACCGGTTTTAAATCATCGCCTGCAACCGCTGCGCCCACGCATCTGAGCGGGCAATTGCGCACCGAGCGCGCGTTTCACCGGGACTTTCACCGCCCGAGTCATCGTGATACAAATACAAACACAGCTTCGCGAATCGCGCGAATTCGCCGCGAACGTCGCACGAAGCAAACCGGTGGCGCGGTCGCTCGCGCAACCGGTTGCATGCGAGCAGTCGCCCGACGTGAGAGCGATTCGGTTGCACGGAACGGTTCCCCTGAACCCCGGGGGGGCTTCCACACCGCCCCCCCCCCTCGTCACGCGTTTGTCGGGGTCGCAGTCGTGTAGCCTCAGCCGATTGTGGTTGTTTTTGTGTAGCCACCCAACCACCCACACACTACCACCACCACCCACAACCACCACCACTACCACCCACCACCACCACCCACTACCCACCACCTCTACCCACTACCACCACCTACCACTACCCACCACCACCACTACCACCCACCACTACCCACCACCACCACCCCCCACCACTACCACCCACCACTAACCACCACCACCCCCCACCACCACCCCACCATCCACCCACCACTACCCACCACCACTACCCACCACCACTACCCACCACCACTACCCACCACCACGACCCATCACCCCTCCATCTCACCGCATAGAGCGGTGTTCCAAGCCGACTCGTTACCGCTTTCTCGTTCGCTTTGAAGCTAAATAAAATGAATGCATAGGCTGGACAGGTTCCTTGCATTTTGAGTTTGAAAAACCCTGCACGGGCACTGCGGCTCACTCGCCGTCTTCAGACGTCCATCGCGGCCTCTGGCAAAGACGTCGCCCTTCCCATTCGACTCTGTCCCGTGGGCTGTTTCACTCACGAGCTTTGCTCCTGATTCTCCTCCCTCCCAGTTGCCTCCGATTGTCCCCGATTCCGTTTGGTGCGGCACCGAATTCGCTGCCCTCTCCGCCTTCGTGGCACCGAAATGGTTTTAAACGATCGGCGGGGGTCTCTCCGCAGCTTGAATCGCTCGACTTGGCGTGCTGCGAGACGTGCAGTGGTATAAAGACAAAGAAGCCCCGTATAGCCTTAGCAGACTGCTTGGAGCGAGTGCTGTTAGCGGGCACCTGTGAAGGCCGGTACGGCACACGAAGCGGCCGGCACCACGCCCTTCCGCCTTTGTCTCCCCAGTGGCGATATTTACACACCGCAGCAGGTACTCGTTTGAGGCCGAGTCAACCTAGGGGAGGCCCAGGACAGTCACTGGTGAGCGGGAATCGAACTCCGGTAGCCGGGTCCGTAGTGCAGCGCGCTAACCACGACACTGCCGCTCCCCTACACGTGTGTGTGTGTACATGAATGGTGTTCACTCCCCACGTGTGTGTATATATATACAGTACACACACACGTGGGAAGCTAATCTTCCACGACGATTGCCACCCTCTCTTTGGTTTCTCTGCGCGCTGTAGAGAAGGGCTATTGCTCGAAACGTCGCCTATTGCATGCGTTTCAATTTGTTTGAAGGCCACAGTGTTAGTGACGAATATGCTGAGGTTTTCCCCTCCAGGGCTCTCCGTGAGTCGTGAATGTACGGCGAGTCGGTGTCGTGCATTGCAACAGCCACACGCAGTTGATGATAACGCGACATGCAGTTATTGTTACGACGACGCCGGCGATGATGATGACGACTGCTGATGATTGTGATATTGATGCGAGATATTGTATTCAAATGTGTGTGTGTGTGTTGTGATACGTCACGAATCATCATCCACAGCCCTTTGCCAAGGCACTGTTGGATGGACGAAGCATGGCTGTGCATATATCGGTCGAGCGAGTTGTTCGACCATACTTCACCACTTTGGTTAATGCGGTGTGGGGGGGGGGGCTTGTGCATGACCGGTGGATGGGACTCGTGCTTAGATTTACAGTGCGGTGCGCTAACCACTGCGCCACCGCTCCACCCCACACTGCTGTATATACTATTTTACGTTCTCAAAAACATTTTCACCGTCTGTCTTCTATAATCATTAGCACGGAGCAATTGTACTGTGGATGCTCGAACACACACGTAGCCTGCACAACATAACACTTGTTCGGAGTTGGAAATGCCTTGCAATAATATTCATGGCATCGCCAAACGCTGCAATGATTTTAGGCTGAGTCGACCCAAAGGAAGCCCAGGCCAAGTTATTTGTTTGTTCACATTACAATTACAGCATGGCACCCCCCCCCCCCCCGCTGGCGGTGAACGCGTCTCGTGGCCAGGAATCGAACCCATCCGCCCTCCGATGTCGTTGCGCGGCAGCGTGAGTCACTCAGTCGGCTAGCGACACCCCCCCCCCACACGAGCGCGCGCACGCACGCGCGCGCTCGCCACTCCACCCGCCTCGCGCGGTCTTCGCCTGGAGCACCGACCCGCGCGGTGAAGTATGGCCAATTGACGGGCGTGGAGGAGGCCCTCATCCAGCAGTGGAGTTGGCGATGTTGCGGGTGAGTAGTTCGGCGGCGCTGCGTGGCGATGTCTCCCGTGTGCTGCGCCGTCTGCGCGGAGCGGTGGCGCCGCGGGGTTGTCGCTGCGAAACCGGCGGTCCGAGTTCGAGTTTACGCTCGCGACCAACTACAGTTGCGGATATTTATAACCGGTCCTGGGCATCCCCTAGGTCGATTCAGCCCGTAATAAATTAGACCCGGTGCCGTGTGTGAACATCAGGTGGTGGTGGGGGTGGATCTTTGCCTCGGCCGCGCGTGGCTGTACGTGCGGATTGTTGTCGTCGTGTTTTCTCGGCACGCGAGGCCCTCTCCGGCGCTCGGCCCCACGAGGCGAGACCACCGCTCGGCAGTTGTCGCAGTGGCGGCGAGACTCTCGGCTTCGTGTTTCGCCTTTCGTGGCCGACGCCGCTGCCGTGGACGCGGCTGCTGCACTGGCCAAGTTCTGGGGCCTCCTCCCTCTGCCGAGGTCGACACAGTTACCCCCCCTCCCCCCGACTGTCACAGCATCGGGAAGACAAAGGCGGTCCTGGCCACACTGCTCCTTCGTGTGTCGTTGCCGGCCTTAGCATGTGCTCTCTAACGGGGGCACGTTTACCCTCCCCCCCCCCCACGGGGGGGACCTTGTCCGGCTTAGGCGGTGAATTGTTCTGGTTGTCTGTCGTGCTTGCCTCCTCGAGGTGCCGAGGCTCACCTGCAGTGATGGAGGGTCCGGTTTGTAATTACTGCTGTCCTTGCACTCAACTAAACTTCTTTTATTTTACCAGGCAAAGGCCCCACTGAGCTATGTAGCTCAACTAAGTGTGGCTTATCACGTGGACATGCATATCGGCCGAATACTCTAAACGAGTGACGTTCATTCTAAATGTGGAGGGAAAAACCGGAAGACCCGGAGACAAATCCACGCGACCACGGGGGGAGTACATGCACACTCCGAATATACAGTCGGGATCGAACCCACGAGCTCCTGTATACCAGGCGAGGTAGTTAACATCTCCTAGCCACCGGAAGCTAAGCAGGCTCGGAACTTGGTGAGTACTGCACTCGGATCGGAGACAGTCCTGGGAATACCGCAGGCTATGGCCGGTGCACGTCAGTACGGCGGGTGGATTATTGAATACAACCATCTGTGCTGAGCCCACGGTGCGTGTTGTGGTGGGGAATGGGGGGGGGCGTTCTGCAGGAGTCGCGGGTTTCTATCTAAGCAGGAATTGTATCGGTCGGGGCCACGATCTTCTCGACACGCAGAGTCGTGCGACTCGGCGAGGCTTCTTCACGCGGCCAAAGGAGTGAATCTCTACTCCCCGTGTTTACTGTTCGAGAAAATAAATACGTTCTAACAAAGATCCCCTGTGGGGCAAGTGCTGTTCGCGATCACATGGCCCGCATGACACACGAGAGGTGGTGGGCAGCCAATAACACGCCCGGCCGCCTTTGTCTCCCTGGGGCCGATGTTTACTACACGCCGCACCGTGTACTCATTTGAGGTTGAGTCGACCTAGGGGGGGGGGGCGCAGGACTGGTTCGCATCAACGTCACCGAAGTTGGCCGTGAGCGGGAATCGAACTCGGGTCGCCGCATCCCACACACCGCTCGCTGGATTGGTAGCCGAGCGCGCTCCCCGCTATACTTTACACACATACACACACACACACGCAGGCACAACTCCCGTGTACGCTGTCGCAGGCTGTTGGGGAAAATGGTGTTAGCGAGCACCTATTGGGGCCGCTCTGTGGGGGTGGCTGTGGGCAGCGGCTATCGCGATCACAACACGTCCACCAGGCACCGCGACTCGCACACGGGGACCGCATGGACTGCCCACGCACAGTCGGACTGCAGGCCTCTGGAATCTAGAGGGCCCAGAATTTGTTTGTATATATATACATACTCTACATTGCTTTATAATGGTTCAAACACAAAACTTTATCGTGATGAGGACGCGCGTTCAACTTGTTTAGCACCGTACGTCTCCATGCGTGCTAATCGGAGGGGTGCATGCGATGCGCAAATAATATGCGACGTTTCGAACAATGGCCCCTCCTACATAGCACGCGGCCATTCGGAAGCGTCATTGTTCGAAACGTCGCCTATTATTTCCATGTGCATCCTCTGAAGGCCGCGCTGCTTACGATTGTGTTGGAATTCGTGGTGGTTGACGCTGCGTGTGCAGCAGCAGCAACAGCAGCAGCGCCGCCAATTACACCAATTAAGAGAATCAGAATATTTATTTATACTGCGCAGGAGGAATCCGATGAGCTATAAAGCTCTTTTTCACAGATGTCCAGTTGGGGAACGGGGTAAGAACGTTACAACAACAGTTACACAAACACGACAGTAGCGCGAAATACAGGAAATGTAAACAACTCCACCCAAACACATACTAATACAACTAAACCACCCCCATCCTACCAGGCTAAGCTCACTGAGGTTATCAACTTATTTTTCAGGAGCGACCTGCCCACCACAAATGATAGCTCGACAAATTGTCCCCGTCATTTGGGACATTCACAGCAACACAAATCATCAAAGTCTTCTCAACGCATGTGTCGCCGTGATTGTTGCAGTTAACGTCGCTACGCGGACCGTTCGCTCCCGGTTACTTGCCGAAATTAAAACGAGTTTTGTTTGTTTACATGAAAGGGAAAAAACAACAACAGCACGCATTTAAACTTCACGATTCCGAGTGAACATTTCATGAATATCTCAACAAAGGGCTCTAGCCGAGGTGAAGAGCTGTGACAGAGTGTGGTGGTGAACCAGTCAAGGGGTAGGAATCTAATTTACAAATAGTAGGGGGCAGGGGATGCCCCCCAAAACTATAGCAGCCCCCCCCGCCTCTTCCTCATCCCGCCCATTAGCCTTAATCCGTCCCTGTTGATATGGAAAGACGGTGGGGGGGTGTGGGAGTTGGTTTGTTGGTGGCGGTTGTAGGATGTGAGATGTGGGGGAGAGATTTGGGTACGAGCTGGGGGGGTGAGGGGCGATGGGGGTGGAGGGAAGATGAGATAGGAGGAAAACATGGTTGCGGCAGGGGTTAGGGGGCTTGGCAAAGAAGGGCGGTTGAGAGTTTGCAATTGGCGAGAGTGATGTTTGGTCGGCGTGGTGTTTACGGGAGACAACGAGCACCTGTGGAGGTCGTCGGCACGGTGCACGAGGGGGTGGGTGACCAGCAACACGCCTTGCCACCTTGGTCTTCCTCGTGTGTGATGTTTAAACTGCGTACTAGCTACTCGTTTGAGGCTGAGTTGACCTAGAGGATGCCCAGGAGCATGAGCGGAACTCGGGTGACCGGGTTCGTAGCGCAGCGTGCTACCCGTTGTACTACCGCTCCCCCTCGGCACACCGAAGACAAAGATCCCCCGTGTAGCCTTAACAGAGTGTTGGGGAAAGTGCTGTGAGCGAGCACCTATGAAGGCCGGGGCTGTGGCACACGAGGGGTGGGTGGCCAGCACCACGCCCGCCCACATCCACGTATACACACACATCCACGTATACACACACACCCCGCATGTACCACTCACAACACACCACATACAACATGCACCACACACAACACTAGAACCACACGTACACAACACATACAGGGTGAGAACACGTACACCACGAACATGATGCAACACAAGTCATACGCACAAATGCACACGTACGCACACACTACATACTACACTCCCACACACGCACAGCCAGTGTGTGTATACACACACTTTGTGTTGAGCACCACGTGACATTTAATGTTCTTAAATACGTGAATTCTAACACGTGATAATGATAACACTCATATGGCCGCCTATCCGCTGAAGCTTGTAATAATCCACTTACACACACATTTGACATTCCAGTATTCACCTCATTCTAAATGCATTTCATCATCATCATCGGCCATGGTCTATCCTCTGCTGGATGAACGGTCTCTCTTCACTCCGTCTTCATCCCGCACGCCTCCAGCCGTGCCCCAGGTCCACCTTACAAACATTCGACTTCTCACAATACGCACGCACAGAGAGTTTCTCTACACATCAATGGCACGCGCACACACACATGCTTTTTTTTTAAAGGACGTACGCGTGTCGACTTTCACGAACACGAATTCGGGCAGTACATTCCTTTGTGAAATCGTCCAAAGTGTTAATTTGTTTGTAACCAGGCGAGGAGGACTCAAAGGAGAGCGGGGCGGAGTGTCGCTCGCAAGCGTGACCCCTGCGGGGGTCACCGCGATGGTAAAAGCCAAACAAATTAAATAAAGTAACAGCAACGAAGCGAACACGAATACATTCACATTGCTCACCGTTGTATTATTGGACAACACACAGCCACCACAATCAGCTAGTCACTACAACAACCAGCCAGTCATCACAACAACTAGCTACAGCAACAACTACCCACCACAGCAACTAACCACTACATCAATCAGCTGGTCACTACAACAACTAGGCACCAAAACGACCATCCACTCAAACAACAATCATCCGTCGCAACAGTCAGCCACGTCAACAGCCCACCAGCCACCACCACCACCACCCACCACCACCATAACAACAATGGGACGGCGACAACAACCGGCGAACAGCAAGCAGGCGCCACAACAATGAGACGGCCATTTCGGGGCGAGCGCCGTGTCCCCGTCGTCGCGATGCGGTTCACGATGTTGGAGGTCGTCGCCTCGTCACTTCGCTAAGAACGTGACCGAGTCGGATTCCCGTCACCACCAGCAGCTACGACAACTGGGGGGGGTGGGTGACTCACTCAGTCCTTGGGGCGAAAGTAAATAGCAGAACATACGATAGGAGGAATAATATTCATCATACACATGAACATCTCATCCGGAGATCCCAACACGAGAGCACCGCCGTGCATGGAAAGCCAGGAGACGAACAGAGAAGCCTGCACAGGGTAGATGTCCACAACCGGCGGCCAGTGTACACATGTTCACATGTTTACATGTTAACATGTGTTTACATGTGAACCTGTCTACACGTGGGTGCGCGTTTTCAAGGCCCGGTGACCTTCTTCTCGAGTTCCCAGCGACGAGCGATTTGCCTTCGTGGGCAACGAGGGCAAAAGCCGTCCAGACACGTGCGCGTGAGTCGCACTGCCAATTCGTCGTCGGCCTCTTCCCACACTCACCGCAGGCCGACGCGAATCCGGCTGCGTCGATGTCTTGACGCAGGCAGGCAGGCTACATTAATCAGCGAGTCATTGCAACAGGCAGGCAGGCAACATTAACCAGCGAGTCATTGCAACAGGCAGGCAGGCAGGCAACATTCACCAGCGAATCATTGCAACAACAGGCAGGCAGGCAGGCTACATTCACCAGTGAGTCATTGCAGCAGGCAGGAAGGCAGATGTTGGTGTCTCAGCGAGAGATGCCCTCTCGTCCATTTTGCAGAGATTGTGATTCTGCACCCTCACCCCTTTATAGACTGTATATATATACTGTATGGTTCTAGTACAGGGTTTTAGTTGCTATTTCTAGATTTGTTTTGTTGACGTCCCATTTGTCAATCACCCTTGCCGCTGGATGAACGCCTTCTCACGCCCTGTCACTCCTCGGGGTGGATTGTTTAACCATACTTCGCCGCGCTGGTCAGAGCGGGCTTGGTGAAGGATGTCTGTGCTGCTGCTGCTCCCTATCTCTCCCCGATGTCTTATTGGGTCGTACCGCGCGTGTTGTTATTCGCGGAGTCCGACGTTCCATGCCGAACAATACCCCGGAACAACCCGAGGGCTAAGCCACTCGTCACCGATTGTTAGCCCTGGCCGGGAATCGAATCCTGGGTACCCGGTACATCGGCGTCTTGCGGCGCTCACCGCTGCGCCACGGCTCCCACGCCGTCGCAACACAGGTTTTATACTCCTCGTGAAATGTTGTGCTTGGTGTGTAGCAGTGGAAGATGCCGGTACACGCTCGAAAGCCGTTTCACTCGTACAGAGAGGGCTATGCAGGTTCACGCTAAACAGAATTTGACCCCGTTTATGTGTGTACGTGTGTCGGTGTGTGTGTACGTGTGTGTGTGTGCGTGTGTCTGTGTGTGAGCGTGTGTCTGTGTGTGTACACGTGTGTACGTGTGTCTGTGTGTGTACACGTGTGTACGTGTGTCTGTGTGTGTACACGTGTGCACGTGTGTCTGTGTGTGTACGTGTACACGTGTGTACGTGTGTGTTTAGTGTGACGGCCCAGCGTTGGTGTTGGCCACCCACTCCCTCGTGTGCCGCCTTCATAGGCGCTCGCAAACGGCACTTGCCCCAACATACTGTTAAGGCTATAGGGGGATCTTTGCAGTTGTATATATATACATACACATTGGCTCGTGTTGTATAACTGGGCGGTGGCGTTTACACAAATACGACTCTTTTATAACTACCGGCTCTGCAACTGTGCCACACTAAACACACGCGCACACACATAAATACACACACATACATTCACACACACATATACACAGTACACACACACACACGCGCGTCATTCACACACGTGCACCACCCAGGGCTTCATATCTCGCTGATTATTCTCTCCGTGTCGCTGGTAATAGGTCACGGGCCTTTGGGGGAGTCACAGTCATCGCGAGGAGCTATACTGGATGTGTCGTATCCATAATCGAGGTTTTTGGTTGAGTATAAATGTGTCGTAACCCTCCACCACCCGACACGGCCCATTAGTAAGGGATTTGTCAGGTAAACAAAACGTCAAGTAGTAGCTACTTCAAGTACGTCAAGTAGTTACTAATTGTAGTAACTATTTTGCGTTTTGTTTACGTGCCAAATCCCTTAACAATCGGCTGTGTCGGGTGGTGGAGGGTTACGACACATTTATACTTACGCGATCTATCCCAAAAACCTTGATTATTAATGATACTGGTCGCGAAAGCCTCCTGCGTGGTATACTGGATGTGGCGTGCCGGGTAGCGGGCACATTTTCCCGCTGAAATTAAGCAATGTATATAAAGTACAATACACATACTTACGCACTTTTTGTAACACACACACACACATGTACGCATACTCCTATATATACACACACGCCACTGCATGCGTACACATTGTTGCCACACAAACACGATTTAGACTTTCTGGATCTCATCAGCAGTCTGTCTTCAGAATAAAAATATTGATAGATTTTATTTTTTATCCTGGAGGAGTTCTAAAACTCTTTTTCACAGATCTCTAGTCGGCTTGCTAGACCGGTCCACAGCTTTGTTCGCTCGAACGAACCCTGTTTGATAATATTATAAACGCACAGCCTAACAGAGACGAACTCACGCCACCTACACTTATGTTTATATAAGACAAAGACAAAGATCAGCCGTATAGCCTTAATAGACTTTTTGGGCAAGTGCTGTTAGCGAGCACCTATGAAGGCTGGCACGGTACAGGAGGGGTGGGTGGCCAGCACCACGCCCGGCCGCCTTTGTCTCCCTCGTGTCGATTTTTAAACAGCGCCGGGTACTCGTTTTTAAGGCTGAGTCGACCTAGGGGAGACAAAAAACCGTTTCATGTATCTGTTTCAAATTCACGTATACGTACTAACACGTGCGCACACTTATGCACAAAAAACACGTGCACGCACGTAACGTGCACGCACACAAACACGTGTACAGGTGCCGATGGCGAGCCATCAGAATCAACTGTCCACGCCGATTTAAACGCCGTTGACGACTCTTTGGTTCGGGTCACGCTCTCTGAAAACAATGCGAAGGATGCCTTTTGGATAAGAACATTCATTGGGAGTGTTTTTTTATTTGTAATATACAAATATCGCTCATCGCGAGTTTATAAACAGAATGGCAACGAGAATGTTAACTGGACATCTTTCAACAAATCTGTAGGACGACGATGATTGTGATGATGATGATGTTGGTGGTGGTGGTGATGATGATGTTGGTGGTGGTGATGATGATGTTGGTGGCGGTGATGATAATGATGATAACAAACAATTGAATAACATCAACATTTGGTAGATGAGTTTAAAAATATATATATCGTGATTCACTCATCCTTTAACAGGTGTCTCTCGCTCGAGGAAGCGATCCTTCGCCAGCCAATCCACTGCATTCAACCACGAGGTAGTAGTAGTAGTCGTCGCCGTGGTGGTAGTAGTAGTAGTCGTGGTAGTGGTAGTAGTGGTAGTCGTCGTCGTCGTGGTGGTAGTAGTAGTCGTCATGGTGGTGGTAGTAGTAGTCGTCGTGGTGGTAGTAGTATCAGTCGTCGTGGTGGTAGTAGGGGTAGTAGTCGTGGTAGTAGTAGTAGTGGTAGTAGTAGTAGTCGTGGTGGTGGTGGTGGTAGTAGTAGCCGTCGTGGTAGTAGTAATAGTAGTAGTCGTCGTGGTAGTGGTGGTAGTAGTAGTCGTCGTGGTAGTAGTAGTAATAGCAGTAGTCGTGGTGGTAGTAGTAGTCGTAGTAGTAGTCGTCGTGGTGGTAGTGGTAGTCGTGGTGGTGGTGGTGGTGGTAGTAGTAGTAGTGGTAGTAGTGGTACTAGTAGTATTCGTGGTGGTAGTGGTAGTAGTAGTAGTCGTGGTAGTCCGTTTCCCGAGCTCGGGTCACACCGTTTCAAAACGAAGACGACGACTTTCTCAAGATGTGGAGAGAGAGGGACGTCGCTCCTCCCCTCCTCTCGGGCTGCGTTCTGTTTCACGCATCGCCCCCTGCTCGCCGCACATTGCCTCTCGTGTGCTGAGCGTGATGACAACCCATCGCCTTCCGACGAATCAATAATATTAACGGTGAATTGTTTGTTTTTACGAAGTGCCCTAGCATCTCGTGCATCTCACGGGGTTGGTTTTTTTTCTTGCCGAGCGCGATTATTCTTCTGTTGGGATTAATCCACGCTTCTTACGACGCAGGGCAAAGGGCACGCGCATTGTGTGCACGGGCAGGAGGAGGAGGAGTGCATGAGGAGGAGCAGTGGGTGTGCATGGGGAGTACCTGTGCATGGGTGTGCATGGGCAGGCGGAGGAAGAGGTGGGTGTGCATAGGTAGGACGAGTGGATGTGCATGGGCAGGAGTGGGGGTGCATGGGGAGGAGGGGAGGGGTAAGCGAGGCCGGTCGAGTGAGGTGGGGGAAGGGGTCCTGGGTGCGTTGGTAGGAAGAGGAGGGGGCGATGTTTAGGATGTAAACATTCGTAGATTCGTGTTCACAGGCCTACACGCGTTACATACACGTACACACGTATCAGAATGCCCACACCGTGCTGCGCCTTGTACATGCCAGTGTATCACTCCACTGCTGGACATCCCAACACCTTGCGGGGGGTTATGGGACATTGGACCATACTTCACCACGCTGGTCAGTACCCGCTGAGATGGGTGCGGGGGGAGGGGAGGTCGCAGCACAGCGCTGAGATTTTGCTGCGCTGCCCTCTGCTGCACGCGAGCCCGAGCGCACCTCTCGTGCATCACGTGGTGTGCCCATCCGAGCACTGTCCAGGCTCAAACGCTGCTTAGCTTCCGAGCTTCGAATGGAAAATGAAAACGAATTCACGGCGCATCACCACCACCACCACCACCCGCGCGGCCTGGAGAGAGGCACTCATCCAGCAGTGGAGTTAGACGTGCTGCGTGCCGACCTCCAGTGACGGTCATCTGAGCCGGTTCTGGGCCTCCCCTAGGTCTACTCGGCCTCGAATGAGTACCTGGTGCGGTGTGTTAAACATGAGTACTGGGGGAGACAAAGACGGTCGGGGCGTGGTAGTTGGCCACCCCGCCCGGCTAGTGCGCCGTGCCGGCCTTCGTAGGTGCTCGCTCACGGCACTTGCCCCAACAGTCTGTCCAGGCTATACGGGGACCTTTGTCTTTTGTCTCTTGTGTGTACGTGTGCATGTAGGTCAGAGGCGACTGCTGCTGATCTGTCCGCTTCTTGCTCTGCAGGAGGGACAGGGGGGGGGGGCAGTGGGGGGAGGGGCGGGCATGGGGCCAGGATGGGGTGGGGGGACAGAGGGGGGAGGGGGGGAGGGGAGAATGGGGGGGGGGCACGGGGACACGGGGGTCGCGCCCCCTCGTGACGTGTCGCCTACTTTGTGCATCTACCCCGAAGCTCACTCATCGATCTCTCTCCGCCTCTCTCCCTGTCTTAACAATCTGTCTCTGTCTACGTGACTCCATCATCATCGTCGTCGTCAGCCATTGTCTATCCGCTGCTGGATGAGGCCTCGACACGCCGTCGCCACCCCTCGGGGTGCAGTGCCGCTCTCCGTTCCGTCTCGCCGCTCCGTCTCCGCGACGGACGTGCCCCTCTTTGCAGCTCTCGCCTGACCGCCCGGCGTCTCTTGGCGTGCAGGAGATTAAAAGTTGGCTTCAAGCAAGCAAGCAAGAAGTAGTCGTTGTTTTGCCTCGGTCGCACTTGACACGAATTTGGCAAAAAGATCAGACGGCCGCTCGTTGTTGCGATCGAAACGTCGTGATCTATTATTTCTTCTGCCCACGTGACTTTACCGAAAGAACCAAAGAGTAAGAATTGGCAGTGTGTGTTGTGAAGGCTCGGAAAGCCTTGTTCGTACAAGTTGAAACTAAACACATTTTTATTTTCCCACGTCAGGCCCACTGGGCTACATGCAGCCCTTTCTCAGAAATGACCTGGCCACATAAATGGTAGCTCAACGAAGTGGCTCATCGTCTGGAAATGTTTCGTAGCCAAATATTCTAAACGCGTGGTGTTGTTTCTAAATGGGGAGGACTCAGAGGGAGAGACACACCGCAAATTCCAAATATACAACAGGCATCAGGGTCGGGATCGAGCCCATGCCCTCCTGTATCCCAGGCGAGGAAGTTAACATCTCCCCGAGCCACTGTGGCTCCCTTGTCCATTTAGTTCAAATGAAATGCCATGTAAATATAACATTATATACCCTATTTATAATTATATACCGTATGTATAATTACATACCATATATATACATAAGTATATAGCGTATGTATGATCACATACCGTATATGTAACGATTCACAAAAAAATAACTCTTCTGAGACGTCTTCGCAGCACAGGAGGCCAATATACCCCCCCCCCGCCCCCCGTATAGCTCGAGGGGCAGCGGTGTGAGCAAGGCATTGCAGGGCTGCGCCTTTACTCACGTTCCTGCGATCAGAACAACTGCTAGTCCTGTGGAATGAAATGATACGTGACGCTGACTTCATCCCCCGGTAGATTAACCATTTTGGGCCACTCTGTGTCACTCAATCTGGCTAACAAAAAATATTCCGCCGTCGATATTTTTCAAATCATTTGACGATCTTGTGTATCGGTATTGCCAGTGAATTGTTCATGAGAAGTGACTAAACCAAATTAGATGCCCGCTAAATAATCATCATCATCATCATTCACTCCAGGTTCTGTATTAACTTATTTGAATATATAAATGAAGGATTTGGGAATATTTTGGTCCCGTATCGAATGATACATCTTAGTTCATAGCGCGTATAATTATGTATTACCCTAAAAAATGTTGTGAACCGTTTAAATGAGAGAACACGACCATGGTTTAAGAAAAGCCTTATCTCTTGCGTGGGCTGAGAGGTGGATTCGAGCGCTGGTCCGTATTGGGCGCTGATTTTAGTCATTGATACGAACTAAGAAAAAGTCAAACCGATTTACGGCTCAAATGAGCAGCATCGAGGAATTGGGATGCATCTCCCGTTTACAGCCCTTGCAGAGCCAGTGGTGGAAACTCCACATTCCCATGGCGGGGGCGAGTCCGAACACATGGCAACCACTGTTGACATCCGCCATAAGGAGGTAGCCAACCATGGTTTGAACTCGCACACTGCCACTCGTGAGCCACTCGCTCGACCCACGAACCACGTGGCTGGATATATATGGGTCAGTGATTCTTTCCAGACATACAGTATTCCTTTCCATGTATTGTATCTTGCCCATGATGACAATGTGTTAAGGAGTGAAATACCAGATAGCCACGACGAGAGGGCTTATTCTTACGCTTGTTGAACCTCTTTCACACTGTACGTAGCCAACATCACTGATCGGAGGACAATCAACTAAAC